>NW_011495035.1:9457969-9479379 GCF_000754665.1 Bison bison bison
CTAGATAGCATATTGAAAAGCAGAGACATTACTTTGCTAACAAAGGTCCGTCTAGTCAAGGCTATGGCTTTTCCACTGGTCATGTATGGATGTGAGAGTTGGACTGTGAAGAAAGCTGAGCACTGAAGAATTGATGCTTTTGCACTGTGGTGTTGAGAGTCCCTTGGACTGCAAGGAGATCCAACCAGTCCATTCTAAAGGAGATCAGCCCTGGGTGTTCATTGGAAGGAATGATGCTGAAGCTGAAACTCCAGTACTTTGGCCACCTCATGCGAAGAGTTGACTCATTGGAAAAGACTCTGATGCTGGGAGGGATTGGGGGCAGGAGGAGAAGGGGAAGACAGAGGATGAGATGGCTGGATGGTATCACCGACTCGATGGACGTGAGTCTGAGTGAACTCTGGGAGTTGATGATGGACAGGGAGGCCTGGCATGCTGCATGCAATTCATGGGGTCACAGAGTTGGACACGACTGAGTGACTGAACTGAACTGGTGCGCATTTGATGAAATTCATAACCTTGTTAAAAATTCCCTGCGATGGGTTTGTGTTTCTTCTGTTGGGTCCCCTCTTGGGGAGAAGAGTGGATCTCGATTGCGCAGTTGAAGCAATGTTGGTGGGTTGGGGGCTGGGGGGCTGTGTGTGCTGGGTCTGCTTTCTCAGGTTGGGGCCTCAACCTGGGAAGGAGGGTGTTGGGGGAGGGGGAAAGACTGGCCTTGGCCAAACCATGAAGTAGGGGTTTCTGGCCTGTTTTCTCAGTTCCTCTTTTCCTTTCTCTTCCCTCTCTCAGGAAGGGTCTTGCTGCTCCTCTGAGTCCCAGTAGGGTCATATGGGGGCAGAGCTACAAGGTTGTGCTGATCCTGTGGTGCAACTTTAGGGGCGCCTTTCCCCTTGGGAAACCCAGCTCCCCAAGGCCTTGCAGACTCAGAACCATGTTCCATCCCTTGGGCCTTTGCTTGTCTTCCCCAGCCTTCCTTGGAAATCTCCCTGCTGTGTCTTTGATCTGGCCTAACATGCACATGGGCCAGTGGGCACTGCCCAGGAATGTCCTGCAGAAACACTTGGTAGCCTAAGTGTCTTATTTCTAAATAGGAAATCATAGCATGTGCTGAAAGAAAGAAATCTGTCCTTTAGTACCTGTCATTAGCTACCTCATAGGATGAGGTATATGACATGCACATGCTTGACAAGCCATAACCACACAGTTAGCTACCAGGATCTCTTGACCACCTGTAACCACAAAGTTAGCTACCAGGATCTCTTAAATGAGTCTTTAAATTTGTTCAGGGTTTTAGCTTGTAGCACCCAGCCATGGTGCTGTAGGGCTAAGAGCTCAGGCGTTGGAGTCAGTCAGCCTGGGTTTGAATTCCATCTCTGCCACTTACTGGCCATGCAGAATTAAGCAAACTGTCTAAATGTTCAAAACCTTTTTTTCTCATGTACAAAACAGTTTTGTGGATAGGATTGGTGAAAGGGTGCCTGTAAAGCCTTTGGCTCAGTGCTTAGAGGGGAGCAGGTAGTCAACAATAAATCTTATCTATTGACATTGTTGTTTCTATTTCACAATAACCTGTGAGGCAGGAGAAGTGGATTTTGTCTCCTTAGTTCTGGGAGCCCCCAAGGATGGGCAGAGAGAAGTGATCTCTTCTAGGCTGAACAAGTAGTTAGCATGTCCCAAGGCTAGTATGAAACCTGAGCTTGCTATGGAAGACTCTAGAGTTTTGAGAAACAGTAGTTGTTTTTGTTAACTGTCCTCTTCTCTCATACAGTGCCCCCTGCATGGCCAAGATACACAGGTGGCAGCAAACACAGGGAATGCATGTTCTAGCTCCATGGTGCAGGACCGCCTCTCCAACTTAAAGAGTTACCATCTGACATAGAGGATGAGTGGGAATCTGCCCCTTCATTCAGAGCCACCATCATCACCCTTCTCCGATCCCACAGAGAGATACAGTGATCACCTCATTTGCCTAGTAAGCTAGTCAGTTTAATCATAAACAAAAACATCTGCAGAACCAATATAGGAGCCCAGGTGGTGCCCAATCCTAGACATGAAACAACAGACTGGTTCCAAATCAGGAAAAGAATACATCAAGTCTGTATATTATCACCCTGCTATTTAACTTATATGCAGAATAAATCATGCAAAATGCCAGGCTGGATGAAGCACAATCTGGAATCAAGATTGCTGGGAGAAATATCAATAACCTCAGATATGCATGACACTGCACTTATGGCAGAAAGTGAAGAAGAACTAAAGAGCCTCTAATGATGAAAGTAAAATAGGAGAGTGAAAAAATTGGCTTAAAACTCAACATTCAGAAAACTAAGATCATGGCATCTGGTCCCATCAGTTCATGACAAATAGATGGGGAAACAATGACAGACTTTATTTTTGGGGGGCTCCAAAATCACTGCAGATGGTGACTGCAGCCATGAAATTAAAAGATGCTTACTCCTTGGGAGGAAAGTTATGACCAACCTAGACATTACTTTGCCAACAAAGGTCCGTCTAGTCAAGGCTATGGTTTTTCCAGTAGTCAGGTATGGATGTGAGAGTTGGACTATAAAGAAAGCTGAGCGCCGAACAATTGATGCTTCTGAACTGTGGTGTTGGAGAACATTCTTGAGAGTCCCTTGGACAGCAGGGAGATCCACCCAGTCCATCCTAAAGGAAATCAGTCCTGCATATTCATTGGAAGGACTGATGCTGAAACTCCAATACTTTGGCCACCTGATGGAAAGAACTGACTCTTTTGAAAAGACCCTGATGCTGGGAAAGATAGAAGGCGGGAGGAGAAGTGGATGACAGGATGAGATGGTTGGATGGCATCACCAACTCAATGGACATGAGTTTGAGTAAGCTCTGGGAGTTGTTGATGGACAGCGAGGCTTGGCATGCTGCAGTCCATGGGGCCGCAAAGAGTTGGACACGACTGAGCAACTGAACTGAACTGAGGTCTGTTTTTGCTGAAGGCCTGGGTCTGAATCCAGATTTTGTGGACCCTGACCTTATTAAGTTTTTTTTTTTAATTAAATTTATTTATTTTAATTAGAGGCTAATTAATTTACAATATTGTATTGGTTTTGCCATACCTTATTCAGTTTTGAAATCTTCTTTATGAAGTGAAACAAAAGTAAGAATTCAAAATTAAGTATGGAAACATTACAGAAATGGAGACCAGATTAGTAGTTGAGAGGGGTTAGGAATGAAGGAGGAGAGAGAGATGGATGTGCGTATAAAAGGGCGCAAAGAAGAACCCTTGTGGTAATACATACGTGAACCTACGCATGGAATAAAATTGCGTAGAACTAAATACACAAACGAGTACATATAGAACCAGTTAAATCTGAGTAAGATTGATGGGTGGATTCCTTGCCACTGTTTTTGGGTAGCATATTGCAGTGCAGGTTTTTAAGAGGTTCCTCCTGAAAGAAACCAAATGAAGTCTACATGAGTTCTTTCACCATGTTTCTTTGCCACTGCATATGAATTTATATCAAAATTAAAAAGACATATTTTGGAAAAATTGGATAGAAGTGGAATTAGGTAATCTGAAAAAAATGAATAGGCACCAGACTTGGGAAGACCTTGTGCTCTTGAGAAGCTTGAAGGTTTAAACTTCACCGTTCTTATGGTAAATCCACCTCTGGTCAGAAAGGCAGCAAGCCAACTGACAGGGTAAGGCATAGTAGAGACAACGAGAGCATTTCAAGACTCAGAAGTGAACATGTCCACTTTCCAGGAGGATCTGCTACAACCACGAGTAAGGCCACGTGCCTTAAAATAAACAAGAGGTACTCACCCACGTAAATGGGCCGACTCCACTCGCTCCAGAGCCCTGTCGCTCTGCACACAGGGCTCACTGCTGCTCTCACTTGAATGTAATACTTAGAAACATCATCAATTATGGTGATGAGTGTATTGGTTGTCATTTTTTCTGTCTAAATGGAAAAAAATAACATGATAAGACTCTCTGGAACATGCTATTTAAATTATGCCAGTGACTAGACTGGAAGGTCATATGCAAGTGACTCAGTGTTCAGCGGCCTGTTTAAAATCAGTAAGACACACGTCAACTAGGGTCTTCTAGATCACTTCAGTATGGATGCGTTGGCAGTCATCCTTCGATGGAAAGCTAATAGCAACCAAAATAAATAAAATAGGCAATTGTAAGATCTCAGTGATCCATCTCGGTCCAACTGATATTTCCCGAGTGAAAGACTGGAGGGGCCCATAGCAGGATGTGTAACTCCCATCATCTTGTCCCAAGATATTCTGTAATCACCTAACAACATGCCATGGCTTCCATCATACTCAACAGGTGCCAGCAAAGTGCAGTCTATGACATATCTGGCCTGCTGCCTGTTTTTATAGAAACTGCAAGCTAAGAATGACTTACATATTTTCAACAATTGAAAAATATAAAAAGAGTATTTTGTGACACACGAAAATTACATGAAATTGAAATGTCAGTATCCACAAACAGTTTTACTGGAATGCAGTTATGCCTATTTGCTTGTATCTGTGGCAGAGCTGAGTAATTTTGGCAAAAACAGCATGGTCTGCAAAGCCTAAAATATCTCCTCTGTGACCTTTTACTGTAAAAGCTTGCTTATCCCTGTTTCAATGTGTCACTCCCAGCCGGGGGTGGGGAGAAGTGAGGGGTGGAGGGTGCATAAGGAAGTAGAAAAGAGCAGGGCCCTTGAATCTAGGGAAGAGGGGTTTGAATCCTAGCTCTAACCTCTGACTAAATGCAGGGCAAGTTGCTTAACCTCTCTGAGCCTCAGTTTTCTCATCTGTAAAATAGGAATAATACCATCAAACCAATGGATTATCAAATAAAGAAGCCCTAACTTTGTAAAAGCATGCTTAAATATATTTTGGGTCAAATCACATTAAAACTTCTAATATTCAGCAATCCATTTTTGATCTGCAAAAACAACCATTTGGGGTATTTCAACCTAGTAATATACACTCAGTAAATTCCAGTTTGTCATAGGCAACATAGACTGATATTCTATAGTGTTGAATTGACCCTGTTTTCTCACAAAGCCTTGTATATTCTCTCTTCTGGTCAGTGTCTTCACCATGCAGCTAATTCCCTCTGCCCCAAACCAAGTTTATGTCCCTGGGGCCTCCACGTTACATACTCCTGGATATAGTTCTCCTTTCCTTGTCTCTACTCCAAAAACACTGCCATTTTAGGTCTCATCAGTTTTTGCTTGGACCATTGCAGTAGCCATGAGACTGCTATTTCTATTTCCACATGTTCCCTCTGCCCATACCCAGCTTTTATGCTGCTACCAAAATAATTCTACATTTCTCCAGATGTTTTCACATTTCTCTATGAAACACTCCAGTGGCTTCCATCGCTAATGGCCATGGTTTTAAAAAGAGAAACTACTTATTCCAAGCAAAATCTTAGAGGCATTCTGGGAGAGGTGCTCATGTCAGAGCCAGAGTTACAATTCCAGTGTTGGTCTTAGGTCCAGCTGACTGAGTTACTGCCGCTTGGCTGAAGGAGCCGTGTTCTCTCAAGCCTTGGTTAATCCTTCCGCCTAGGGCCCTGGCCACTCCAAGTGTACTGGAGGACTGGCGTGAGTGAGGGCTGTTTACTGTGGTCCTCAAGGAGGAAATACACAAATGGAGACAACAATTTGGGAGCTTTCATAGCAAGTTGAAATTGCCGTGGCATCCAAGCTCAGGATCACTGGGTTTGTCTTTGGCTATACTTGATTTTTCTAGCAAATCATACCAGTATATGGTGGATTAGACATTTTAAAAAGAAAGCCAGTTTTTTGCCATATTTACTTGGGCACGCTGGCTAAAAAAGGTCCTTCTCTGCTTCTCCCACTAGGCAGGTTTCTATTCATCCTTCAAGATTCTGTTCCATTCCTCTCCCTTGGTGGAGGCCCTGGCAGCTTTGTTGACTCCCTGCTTATCCACCTGGCCTCTTGGTCAGGCAGCTCTGAGACTGGGTGAGTGCATCCTGCAGACCAGGCCCCTTGAGAGCAGAAATGGCGCCTATTTGTCTATCTCCCACTAAGAAGCCAGCTTATAAACATCTTTGTTAAACCAAATTGAGTTTGCAAGGTAGGAGTTTGAATCCTGACTTCTCCAATTTTTTCCTTTGCTTTGTGATGTTAGGCAACTTACTTAATCTCTCTGTGCCTCACTTTCCTGTAAGGGAATGATCATTGTATAGTTACATAATACAGAAACTGTAAGTATAACAAGGGCCTTCCCTGGCTCAGTTGGTAAAGAATCTGCCTGCAATGCAGGAGACCCTATTTTCCATCCCTGGGTCAGGAAGATCCCCTGGAGAAGGAAATAGCCACCCACTCCAGTATTCTTGCCTGGAAAATTCCATGGACAGAGGAGCCAGGCAGGCTACAGTCCTTGGGGTCACAAAAGTCAGATATGACTCAGCAATTAAACCAAGTATTGACAAAGCTTAACTTATAGTTGATGCTTAATAAATATTGACTTTAATTTAGCTCCTTTCCCCTTGACTTTTTTGTCCATTAGGGCTAATGAAGTGGCATTTTTTTTTAAGTTGTGGTAAAACACACAAAACAAAAAGTTACCATCTTAACCATTTTTAAGTGTGTGGCTCGACATTCACATTGTGCACCCCATCTCCTCCTTTTATCCGTTGTGAATAATACTGCTATGAACATGGTTGTTCAAAGGTCTTTGAGACCCTGCTTTCAATTCTTTTGGATATGTACCCAGAAGTAGAATTGTTGGGTCATATGATAATTCTATTTTTAATTTTTGAGAAATCCCCGTACTGTTTTCCATAGCAGCTGCACCATTTCCCCAACAGTGCTAATGAACTTTTATCTAATCCTTCACATTATTTTCAACCCAAAATAGGTCCTTGCAAGACAAAAAACCAGTAAGGTTTGATTTATTTTTATAAACTGAGATAGTTACCTTCGACTTTGTTAGTTCCAGGCTATAACCAGAGCTGTCAAATGGACAAGAATTTTTTTTTTAAAGAAATCTGTCATCAAATAATGGAATGATTGGAATAATTACCTGAAAATATCCTTTCTTTGCATTGTAAATTTTCACCTCATAATCGAAGCAGTGGCTTGGAAAAGCAGAAACTGGTTTTTCCCAGTGGATAGAGAGACAGGTTCCTTTGATCTCTGCCGTGACGTTCGCTGGAGAATTTACTCGATCTGTGTTAGAGAACAAGGGTTTGGTGATCATGGTTGATAAGTGCAGTCCACCCACATTTCTCAAGGTATTTCTAAGCTACATATTCTCAAGTATTTTCCTCCCGCATTTAACCAACAAATCTGCAAGCCGCAGAACTCTGGCAGCCCGCATCTGACTCCCGTCTTACAGCTACAGGAGAGATCTCTTCTGTAAACCTCAAAAATTCCTACTTAAACAGTCTCAAATGGTTGAATGCCCTTTCCTTCAGCTTATTAAGGCCCACCCCACCATCCATTTTTACTTCCCAAATTGGGCCAACCTGAAGATAAACCTGTTCCTGGAGCGGTGTCCTGGAGACCCAACTAAGCCCTGTGCTATGGAACAGGTGTGTGGCTGGGCTGATCACTTCCCCTTTCTGGGCCTCAGTTTTTATTTCATTTTGGTTTGTGTATCTTGTTTTCGTTTGTTGTGAGGATTTGGTTTTTTCTTACAGAAAAAGAACGGGTTGGGCTAAATTTGTCTTTGCTTATAACTCCATAGTTCTTTACCCTGAAATCTCACTTGATTGTTTTATGGCCGTTTGATAGGGGTGGCAATTATTTCTAATTGAGTGAACTTGTCTAAAGTTATGTGACTTGGATCTCACAATTACTGAATCATAGGGACAAGCTAAAAATGGGGCCCTCTGGCTCCAGAGCCTGCCATCCCTTAAGCTGAAATGTTTTTCACCAAGAGAACATTTATTTCTTTTAGTAATATGAGGAGTTGGTCTCAATAAAATGAAAATCATACAAGAAAATAAATGTCCATAGTCTGTCCCAGGCTGTGTCCATTTTCACATTAATATCATTGTTTCATAGGTCTCTCTCAGTATTTTTTATTACCTGTTTTCATGAACGTGACATTTTTAGGTCATTTAATATGACCTAAAATATGCTGTTGAAGAGAATTGTATAACCTCTTTAGCAAGTACTCAAAAAGTTATACATCCATACACATATGGATGATGGAAAAGTAGAAACAGATACATATGTCACAAACCACATCCTTTAAATAATAACATTTTGCATATTTATTGGATACTTAGGCCAGGCACCATTCTAAGCACTTTAAAATTATTAACGTACTTAATTGTCACAAAGACCTTGTAGGAAGAATTGATTTCTCCCCATATTTCAGGTGCAAAGCCTGAGGCACAGAGAAATGGCCAGCTTGTCTAAGGTCGCTCAGCGAGTGAGTGGAGAAGCCAGGATCCAGGGCCAGGCAGCCTGGCCCCATAGTCCACACTAATAGCCACGCCATCACGGAAACCTTGAACATGAAGCACCAGAAATGCTCTGTGAAGGGCTCCTGATGAGTTTCATTAATACAAGTATTTAGGATGAGGGAGAAGGTCTTCAGTTTTGCAGACTGAACAAGTGAAAGCTTAGCTCATATGCTTCAGTCAGAGAATCACATGGTGAGGGAGATCTGGTAACTCAAGAACACCCAGAGGAGAGAGTCCAGAGGGCAGAGGACTGTGAGAGGGATGCACGAGAAGCCGGGGGCAGAGAGAGCTCAGGATGAGAAACCTGGCTGCCTTTGTGTAGCTGAGGGACCTTCTGGTGGGGAAGGAATCAGACTTGTTTGGGGGTGATGCCAACCCCTCACAGGATCCGTGGGCAGACATTTCACAAGCCCAGCCAGAGCTGCTGAGTGGTGGTCTGGGCTTCTTTCAGCAGGGAGCTCACTTTCCCTGGGTTCTCAACTAGCGGAGATTTTATCCCCTAGGGGGCATTTTGAAATGTCTGGGGAATTACTAGGGCCAACAAGGACCTACTGTATAGCACACAGAACTCTGCTCAGTGTTATGTGGCAGCCTGCGTGGGAGAGGAGTTTGGGGAACAGATGCAGGTATATGTATGGCTGAGTCACTGCCGTGCCATGAAATTATCACAGCATTGTTAATTGGCTATACTCGAATATAAAATCAAAAGTTAAAAAAAAAGAGAAGACTAAGTTTTAGAGATCTGCTGTTCAACATTGTCCGGATAGTCACCAGTACTGTATTGTGCACCAAAGATTTGGAGGATACATCTCATGTTACCTCTTACCTCTCTTACCTCAATAAAACTAAAATTTAAAAAATAAAAATCATTAGGTATTGAGGTTAAAAAAAGTCTAGGGACATTCTTATTGTCACAACTTGAGAATGGGGTGAAGTGCTATTGGCGTCTAGCAGGTGGAGACCAGGGCTGCTCCTGGACACCTTGTAAAGCACAGACAGCCCCAGAGACTTCTTTGGCCAGATAATATGAGTAGCGCCGAGGCTAAGAAACCTTGACCCTGTGGTTTTTAAGCAGGAGCCATGTGGTCGTTCAGTATTAGATGAGTAGCCAAACTAGGTGATATTTATAAACCCTCCCAGTGCTGAGATTCTGCAATTCAATTATTCTGGTTTTGTGTCAAGGCTGTCTTACCAATGGCATGAAGGGCAAAGAGCTGATCAAAAGGCTTGATCGCAGCTTCCTTGCTAGAGCCGTTAACATATACTGCAAGGTAGTCTCGCCCTTTGCTATTGATGAAAGTCCTGGGAAACCAGCAGGCAACATTTCTCTGCAGGACGTCTTTGCTGTATTCCTGACATTCTTCAATCCAAGAGCGATACCTATATTGGAACACTCATAAGTTTTTAAGGCTAGAGGAAACAACCCATTCGCATAAGTGAAAATTGGTACTAACCTGTAGTAGAGGAAGTACTGTGTATCATCAGGGGCATCCTTGCCAACAAGCCAGGTGCAGTGAAGAGAAACTTGGTATGGTCGTAAGTGTGTGTAATTATCTGCTTTCGTGTTTGTGGTGCAAGTTAAATTCACAATCTCAGTTCCAGGAGACCCTAGGTGGTCAAAAATTGGAAAAAAAAATAGCAGATATACATACACATGAATTGTTTCACATTTTGCTGTACAGTGGAAAGTAACACAACATTGTAAGTTAATTCTATTCCAACAAAAAAAATTTTTTTTAAAGAACAAAGCATTGCCACGACAGTTTTTGATAGTTTCTTTTAAACTCATAGGGATTGGGGACATCAAAAAGTAATTGTCACCACACAGTTATAGAAACCTATTTGCAAAAGGTCATCTTTCTGGGGGATGAACTAAAATGACTAAGCCCTACTTTCTGACTTCAAAGTTTTACAGCTTCTTTGCAGGGAGGGTTTATATGTGATAGATATTAGAATTCAAGAGCAGTGTGATAAATTGTCATTCTGAGCTTGGTATACAGCAGCCTCAGGGTTCTGATGCTCCATTGTCAATAACTAGTTATGACTGAGAGAGCTAATTGAGGAAGGTCTCCAACGCCACTTTGCATCGGAGAACGAAGTGATTCATTAGGTAGTATCCAAATGGTTCATGAGTGACAGAGGTTGCCGCTCAAAAGGAAAGTAGTTTTGGCAACATTGCAAAAGAACACTGCCTCTTTAGAGACTCAGTACACAGACTAGTGTGTTAAAGTCTACTTTAGGTCACCATAGAGCACTGAGTAGAGCTCCCTGGGCTATAGACTCCGTTCTCGTTAGTTGTCTGTTTTATACGTAGTGGTCTTTGTATGTCAATCCCAGTCTCCCAAGCCACCCTACTCCCTCTTCCCCTTTGGTATGTTTGTTCTCAATATTTGTGTCTCTATTCTGCTTTGCAGATAAGTTCATCTGTACCATCTTTGTAGAGTCCACATGTGCGGTGCTTAGTCGCTCAGTTGTATCCAACTCTTTGTGACCCCATGGACTTTAGCCCTCCACGATCCTTTTCCATGGAATTCTCCAGGCAAGAATACTGAAGTGAATTGCCATTTCCTTCTTAATATATGATACTTGTTTTTCTCTTTCTGACTGACTTCACTGTCTTTGACAGTAGGTCCATCCACATCACTGCAAATGGCACTGTTTGGCTCCTTTTTATGGCTAATATTCCATTGTATATATGTACCACATCTTTATCCGTTTCTCTATTGATGGACATTTAGGTGGCATCCATGCCCTGGCTATTGTAAATAGTGCTGCAGTGAACATTGGGTTTCATGTATCTTTTTGAAATATGTTTTTTTCCAAGTATATATTCAGGAATAGAATTGCTGGGTCATATGGGAATTCTATTTTTAGTGTTTTGAGGAACCTCTGTACTGTTCTCCATAGTGGTTGTATTAATTTATATTCCCACCAGTAGAGTAGGAGGGTTCCCTTTTCTCCACATTCTCTCCAACATTTATGTATATATTTTTTGATGATGAGTGTTATGGCCAGTGTGAGATGATACCTCGTTGTATCATTTGAGTTGCATTTCTCTTTATAATTAGTGATGTTGAGCATCTTTTCATATGTTTGTTGGCCATCTGTAGGTCTTTGGAGAAATTTCTATTTATGTCTTCTGCTCCTTTTTTGATTGGGTTGTTTGTCTGTTTGATATTGAGCCTCATGAGCTGTTTGTATATTTTGGAGATTAATCCCTGTCAGTTGCTGTGTGGGCAGATATTTTCCCCATTCTGAGTACTGTCTTTTCAACTTGTTTACGGTTTCCTTTGCTATGCAAAAGCTTTGAAGTTTCATTGGATCCCATTTGTTTAATTTTGTTTTAATTTTCATCAGTCTGGGAGATGGGTCAAAAAAGACCTTGCTGCAATTTATGTCAAAGAGTATTCTGCCTGTGTTCTGGTCTAAGAACTTTTTAGTGTCTGACTTTACATTTAGGTCTTTAACCCACTTTGAATTTATTTTGGGGCTATATGTGTGTGTGTGGCTGATTGACTTTGCCGTACGATATTGTGTTTCTGCTGTACAGCAGTGTATATGCAGGTATATATGCGTGTGTGTGTGTGTGAATATGTATATATATATGATGTGTGTGCATCTACATACACGTGTGCATGCATGCTTGGTTGCTCAATCATGTCTGACTCTTTGTGACCCCCATGGACTATAGCCCACCAGACTTCTCTCCTCTGTCCATGGAATTTTTCAGGCAAGAATACTGGAGTGGGTTGCCATGCCTTCCTCGAGGGGATCTTCCAGACCCAGTGATCCAACCCGAGTCTCCTGTGGCTCCTGCATTGGCAAGCAGATTCTTTACCACTGAGCCACCTGGGAAGTCCTTATATATGTATACATATGCATATACACACACACGTATACACACATTTTCATATATATATGTATGTATGTGTATACGTGTGTGTGTGTGTGTGTGTGTATACTCTCTCCAGGCACTAAATGACCAGATAATCTGTGCCAAGTATAGTTTAGAGTTTCTGAGGTCTGCTTCTCTCCTAGTTTCCTTCCAAGGAATGATGTGGTGTGAATTCAGTCTGATTCAAGGCAGAAATAATGACGTTTTCATTATTGTCACCCCACATCAGTGTGCTCAGAGAGCAGTCGAGGTTGCAGAAGAGTATGAAAGGCTTGTTAAGGTACACTCCGGTTACTCACTGCAGGGACGTGGAAACGTGCTTTAGTGTACAGCAGGTGACGACTTGTATTTGTGGTCTTCTGTCTACCTTAGATTCTGTCTCTGCCTGTGACATCAAGCCTACTGTGAACTGGCCGCTGTGTGGTCCAGACATCATGTTCTACTGAGTGAATGGGAAGATCTTCATGATGCTGCTCTCGGTCATACACACGATGCGGGAGGCATGGCCTTTTCATGCAATGATGTGATGAGAGGATAGTTTGACTGTTGGCCACAGCCAGACTGGCCCAGGCCATGGTTGTTATGTGCAAGTACACACATCCCAAGACTTGGTGGCCTGTTCTCCCTTTTTCTTTCTCTGTTCTCTGTGTGTGTGTGTGTGTGTGTCTGTTTGTCTTCAAGGTTTGAATCATAAGTGTCACTGGTTCTAAGTATTAGAAACCCCAGCTTTCCACAGAAGGACCATATAGACATAGTAGGTGTTAATCTCTTTGCTCATGGCATTCAGGCTATCCAGTCTCATGGCTTCTATGAACTGTCAGCACAGTTTTCTTCAGTTTCATTTGAGAGGTCATACAATCGTAAACATCCACCAGTGTGACAGGGAACACTATGTGTGAAGCCTGAAGCACATGCTGTTTGTATGCTGGTGCAGGAAAGCAGGAGACTCCGCCCTGCGCACAGGGCAATACAGACCAGGATGGCAGGGTTAGCATCTATTTACTGCGAAAGATAAAGAATGTAATGTTGTATGTTGTGCCACATGAGTAGCACAGCATCCCTGAATGAGTTCTGAAAGGAACAGCAACCCTCTGTGCATCAGATGGAAAAAAAGGGGCTTCCCAGAGCAGATACGATTTGATTTGGGCTTTGACGTATAGGAAGAATTCAGAAAAGCAGGCCAAAGAGGTAAGCTCAGGGCAGTGAGGGCTCAGAGGCAGGACTGTGCTGGTGTGGAGGGGTCATGGTTGGAAGTCATCTGAGAAGAGCAGAGGATTCATGTGGGGAGCGAGTGGAAAGATGTCCTAGAATCCAGTTATGAGAGAGCTCAGCTTTTGTTTACGACTCCCTGTCTTCTGAGCCGGGGAGGAAGAAGAATTCTCAATGTTTGCAGGGAGCCGCTGGATGGGATTGACTGGGTCACACACACTAACCAGTGATCTCTGTCTCGGAGAGGACGCGGATGAGGTAAAAGAACACTGTAGGGATGAGTGACTGACTTACAGAGAAAAGCGAGGCGTGTTCCTCTCCTGACTTCCCCATGTTTACAAAGGTCTGGAATTGAAAACCAGGCCCTCAGAGACCTGCCTTACCTGTTGGGGCTTTAAGTTCTGCAGAAACCCAGCTGCTGGCTTGTAGGGAGTGGTCGTTCCAGGGCACTGTCCGCACACTCGCTGAAAAGCCTTTGTGAAGGATGGTTATGAGGTTTCTCTCAGTGTTCCTGGTTTCGTACTAAAAATAAAACCCACAAGTCATGATACGTAAAGGGGAAATGACCTTCAGAGAACTATTTAATCAAATAGGAGTTTTCTTCCACTTTTTAAATGGCATGTAAACACAATGCAATGCAATCATTCTGCTAGAAAAAAATCAAACCCAGTGTTTCAAGGTTATGTTCTTATCCCTAAACTCATCAATCAAGTTGTACACGTTAAATAGGTGCAGCTTTTTACCAAAAACAAAGAGGTTTTTAAAATGAATAAACAAATTGTCCAGTTTAGATTGGTACATGGTTTAAAAATACATAATGAAATATAGAAAATAATTATTCAAGGATACCTGAATTAACTGCTTCTTATAAAAACAAACAAAATGCTACAGTTCAGACTCCAGTTTCCTTTGGCCACCATCTCTGGCTCCAATCTCCTCCCCAGAGGTAAATTTTTGATGGAGAATTCTCTAGAATTCCATATTGACTGACATAGTACTGCTTCTCCCTTCGTTTGATTTATGGCACATCCGCTCGGTACCTGGTGCTTTACTATATCCCTTCGGTGAACCTGGGGCTCTGGGATCTTAAGTGACTGATGGAAGTAGTAAAGGCAGGAAGTGGCTGAACTGGGATTTGAATTTGACCTTTTCTGTTAGGTACAATGGCCCCTCTCCTCTTTTGCTTGGTTATTTTCTTCTGTTCTTTTGAATATTTTAGAGGCAACATAAAATCAATATCTAAACCATTGTAGCTCAGAAGTTACTAAACTTTATTGTTAAGTGGAAGAATTGGTCCCACAGTTAAAAATGTTCCGAGCCACTCTTTCAGTGCAGGTATGGCACTAGTTCTCAGCCATTTCAATAGAGACATTGCCCTCCTAGGAACATTAACAGAAAGCTCTGTAGTGATTTTCTCTCTTTTTAGTTAAAATTTCCTTTAATAAGGAAAATTCAGTCTAGGTAAGCATTGCCATCAGAATAAACACTTACATCTTCTTCTTGTGGAGCATTTATTTTCACATGATATCCTAGCTGGATATTGCTTTGTTCTTGATCAGGATTTGGTTCCCAACGTAAGAGAACTTGAGCTAAATTGACAGCTTTAATGGTGAAATTGACTGGTGGTAGAAGTAAAACTGTTGATCAAAAGAAAAAAGCCATGCAATGTTTAATTATATGGGACATTTTAAAATCACTAAATGTTTTATTGTGTGGTATAGTATTTTATTATGCTATCAGACTGTATAACACTGAAATAATCTTAGGAAAAGGTTCTTTAGAGCTGTTTTTAGCTCATTATCTTTTTTACTTTGCCCAGGTATTTACCTATAACACCTACAGGTGTTTTATTGAAATATGAATAGTTTACTATATTATTATTCAATATAATAATTTTCAAAGGGTCATTATCTATTAATGGACTAAAATAATATGTTTGTTTGTGGGTAGCAATGTGTTTAATGACATGGAATAAAATTGAATAGAAAATATCAGGTGCATCAAACATAAGAAGTCCTATTTCATGAACTTCTTATTTGTTCCATAAATATAGTCACATATTTGTATACTGGTTCAGGATGTAAAGATTTGTTTCTTACTATGATTCAAGGTCAAAAAACTTGTAAGCAAAATTACTCAATCAGCGTTTATAAACAGAAAATGTTTTTTCCGCCCTCATGAACCACTCTCTAACAGTGTCTTCAAAATCAAAGCTTTCATTTAAATTACAATATCAATGCCTGTTCTTAGAAATCTTGGGAAGCACAGATGATCAAAAAAAAAAAAAGAAAAAAAATACAGCCACAGTTTTATCACTGAGTGGCATTAACATGTAATACATTTATTGTCTTTTTTTCTTGAGCATACATTCATACAACTTTTAAAATTTTTGCTAAAGTTGGGCTTCCCTGGTGGCTCAGATGGTAAAAAGTCTGCCTGCAGTGCAGAAGACCCAGGTTCAATCCCTGGATCAGGAAGATCCCCTGCAGAAGGAAATGGCAACCCGCTTCTGTATTCTTGTGTGGAAAATCCCATGGACGGAGGAACCTGGTCAGCTACAGTCCATGGGGTCGCAAAAAGTCGGACGTGACTGAGTGAATTCACTTCTTTCGCTTATAGTATTGTACAATTATGAAACCTTTGATGAATTTACTCGTCAGCACATTTCCACTGACATTTAATATTTAATAGCTTTCCATGACTCTGCCTCCACACCTGCTGCATACAGACTTCTGGGGCTCTGTCTGTACTTCACCGACCATTATGGTAGCCACTGGCCACATGTGGCTATTTAAATAAAATCAAAGTTCACTGTCTTAGTTACGTGAGCCATATATCCAGTGCTCAATAGTCAAGTATCATTGGACAGTGCAGATACGAGAACATAGTCATTATTGTAGCAGGTTCTCTTAGTGCTAGTGGGGGACTCATGTGATGAGTTGTTTGTTTGTTTTTTTTTCTTCCCTAAACCCAGTGATCAATAAGTTTCTGAACCAAACATAGTGGAAGCTTCTTATTCTTTGGTTCTGAGAACTTGGAGAGGACTTTGAACTATACGCTTGTCTGGGAAGGTGTCCAAATATGGCCAACCGGCTGCAGCTTTATTCTGAGCGCCCGTTTACTCACACTTGGAATACGATTTCCCACTGCAACATAAAATACCCGCTTCAGCCAACTTTGCTTTCTTAAAATATAATATGTTTAAAGAACTGATATTCTGATAAGAATAAATGTTCCATCCCTTTTTTAAAAAATCATGATTTCCTAATTGAGTCTTATTTAGGAGAAAGTAATACTATCCTTTTTTGTAATGTACTTATTTTTTTTTTAATTATTGAATTTAATAGGTGGTACTTACATTTTTTATCAGGAAGTAAGTCTGCTTGCAGTATTACTGCCGCCCCCAAAAGAATCAGTAATTCAGGTGCCATGATGATCACAATCTACGGAAAACAGAAAGAGAAAAATCCAAATGGCCACCTGTTGCCATTTCTAAGAAAAGCTGGTAGCTCCTTTCTAAAGAAAAGTATAGTCATTTGGCCATTTAACAGACATTTATGAACTTTATGTGTTAGAAATACAAATATGAACAAATCTTGGATTTTGTCTTGCCAACATGGATCCATAATCTGAGAGACAGAATGAAGTGTAAATCAATCATTGTAACTCCAGCTTCAAAACTGCTCTAGTAAAGATGTGTATAAGGAGCAGAGAGACTTCTGAATTGAGTCCTAAAGGATATACTAGAGTTCTTACACACACACAAGTGAGGAAAGGCATCCATGGTGGCACATGGAGCCATGCGAAGCCAGAAGAGAGGAAAGAAAATAGAAAAAGGTTGATATTCCGTGAGAGATGACAGCAGATGTTTGAACAGTAGAAGACAGAGTTAATCAAATTGAATATGAATATCATTACCAGTTTCACTAATAAGAATTTACATATGAGCATGACATGTCCAGCATGACAAAGAATTTAAATCTAAAATGTTTACATGGATAAAAGACGCTTTGTATCACAAACCTGGAATAAGTGTTTAGTACTTCAGACTTCGTAGAGGCGGAGTTTTTTGATGAACCCAGAAAGAAATAGGCCATTAAAGGGAATGAAAACATAGTTATAGGCCTGAAGAAAATAAAACTGATATTTATTTTAAATTAAAAAAAATAAGCAGACAGTGAATCTAGAGTAGAAATATTAGCATAACTCAAGTGTAGCTGTCTGAAAAAAATAGTTAGATTGTTTCAGGAACATTTTTTTTAACATGTGAAAGAAAAGATCTCTTGTTGAGAATTGTAGATTAGAAATCTTGAATGTTTCCTTTGAAAATTTCGGAAGGCATTTTTCATATGACCTTAACAAAAATAACATTCTGCCTGCTAAGTTTTGTCCTCCCCCCACCAGATGATGAGGGTGTGTAGTTATCCAATTTACAATGGTGAAAAGATGGCTAAAAAACAGACCCAGTCTCAGGTCTTCCTCCAACTGTAAAACCTATGTTCTACACTTACTTAAGTGACACAATTTTTAATTTAAACTTTTATTTAAGTGATGTGATATTCTTCAAACGTAATTCTGGTAGAACCACAGAGGATAGGTGTTGGCTAAATGGATACATTCAGGAAGAACCAAAAACCACACTTTCTTCACTTTTACTACTTACTAATGAAATTAGTAAAATGTCACAGCAGGAAAACAGAAACAGCATACAAATCAATTAATTTCTTTTTCAGATAAACTCAAGTATTGCTAATCAGAGTTCTGCACTTTTTAAAGACGTTTTCTTTTGTATTGAGATATAGTTGATGAACATGTTGTGATGGTTCCCGGTGCACAGAGAAGGGACTCAGCCGTACATGTCCATGTGCCCTTCTCTCCCCAACCCCCTCCTATCCAGGCAACCACATAGTGTTGAGCAGAGTGCTCTCTGTAGGTCCTTGTTGGTTTTCCATTTTGGACACAGCAGTGTGTACTGTCCATCCCAGACTCCCTAACTGTCTCTTTCCCCCACCCTTCCCACCATCTTCCCACAACCAAAAGTTGGTTCTGTTAAGTCTGTGAGTCGCTTTTTATTTTGTAAGTTCATTTGTATCATTTCTTTTTAGATTCCGCATATAAGGGATGTCATACAACATTCCTCCTTGCATCTAGAGTTATGCTCCGTGTGATAAGAATCATCCTGTTTCTTTCTCTAATTTTACACCATGTAGAAAAAGAATTTTTAAAACAACAGTAACGATAAAAGCAGCTGTTCTAAAGTTTTTAAAGGTTTCAGTAAATGAGAATATTAAGGATTTAAAGGCACGTCTTGGTAATTTATTAAGCCTAAGAAGCAAAGATAAGAACTCCTTAGAGACTTCCCTTGTGGTACAATGGTTAAGACGCTTGTGCTTCCACTGCAGGGGCAGGCATGGGCTTGATCCCTGGTTGGGAATTAAGATCTCATGTGCTATGCAGTACGGCCAAAAAAAAGAAAAAAGTGAAAAAAAATCCTAATAGCTTCCTCTTCAAATTTAGAAGGCAATGTCTTTAAAATTTCAGTATTTCCGGAAATAATATTACACGTGTTCTAAGTTTTCACTAATCATTATTACTAGGAGGAATTCTCAGTCAGAAAAAAATGCAAAATTGATTTTCCCCAAGTGAGTTTTACTGACTGGCAAAGTAAGTAGTATGTTATAAATAGTACTTGTAAAAATAATAAATTGCAATTAAATTTTGAAGTAATAAACTATCACATGCCTCAATGTGGAGATAATTGAACATTTCACATAACCAAGCAGTCTGCCCTAGAATTTTTTATGTGTTCTGATTTTATAGCTGATGAAAACAGAATTGTTTCTCAAATTTGACCAAAAATTTGTGATGATCAATTTATCAGCCATAAAACTGCCATGCACTTTTTTTTTCACATTTTACTGTGATATTCTGTGTTTAAAAGGATGATAACTTTGAATAAAAGAAGTTGTCCTATAGACAACACAGAATACTCAACTAGGAGTCCAAATACTAGCAAGAATAACCATTTTTTTGTGAGCCAGATAAATTCAGTAGAAGCCTGGTATTACTGAAGGTTCAGCAGGTGACCCTGTATTTTTCTATAATTCTGTTTGCTCTGCTCATTGCCTGAAAGCACCTTCAGCCTTTGCTCATGTCTTCTTAATATTTCTGGTCCATGGCAGAGCAGTCACTCCTTCTGGAAAACGAACTTGAATCTTTTGGGGTCATCTCTTTAATGCAGTGATATACTGTTACATAGATGTCAGCTGGGTAATATTTTGTTGTACAGTAGGCTGTTTCACTACATTAATAGAAATTTATAGAAATAACTTGTTCAGAATAACTTGTTATCCATTCTTCTCATGGATACTAAAATCCAGCAGAAAACCATTAAATGTTTAAAGTAGATTCAAATTCAGAATGAAGCAAACATGGGTTGCCTACCTATTAATACTATTATCAGAAATGCATGCTCAGTCTCTTATAAAGACCATGGGCTACCTGTTCTTGTCATATTTCATTGGCTTGATCTAAAATTCCTCGAGTGCTCTCTGAGAATCTGGCATCTGGTAGTTGTTATATTCTTTGAAATTTGGGAGTAAACAGGAGCACCATCGCTCACAGTACAGATGTTTCTAGAAAGCGGGGTAAAGTCCTGACAATTGTAGATGAATTTCCCCAGTGTTCCTGAGAATTGGTCAAGTTCTACTGAAGTTCAGACTTAACGTTTTCCCCACTCTCTTTCCAGATTATTTTGCTGCCGAGGTCGTTTGTTTTATAACCAAAGTTGTATTTACCCTTTTTAAAGAAACTTTTTGAGTCAGCTGTGGTGACAACTAATTAAAACTCAACTTCAGTGCACAGACATTGAAAAGCAACTGAGAGGATTCATGGTCCGTTAAACCCTCAAAAGTAGAGTTTACTTTTTACTTCCTTTTTTTTTCCTGTACAGTGTAATCAGCAATAAAACATATCTCTTGCGGGATGAAGAATAAATAAATAAACCAAGGTGTAAAATGCAAATGACATGTTTAGCTAGGTATGTTGCATTACCCCCAAGTGAAAAATTGTGCATAGTCCTAAAAATATGAGTCATTAGGAGCATATATAAGGCATGCAACCTTTTTTTCTGCCTTACTACAGGACTTCTGATTAATTTTCTGAAATAGTCCATAAATATAACTCAGTGATTCAAACTGTTGCCACAATCATAAAGCCTTGTTAGCCAAGGTGGAAATGGTGCTGCCACCCTGAGTATTTGGGAAATGCTGGCAGAAAGAGTTTGCTGCCCAAATCTCCTAATGGTTAAATGTCTTCCAGCTAATTGCACTTGATGCCATGTCATCCCACATCCACACTCCCCTGTTCCCAGGCATACCTGTCTCCTTCGGTTGATCCTCTCATTTCTGATGACCATCCATGCTCAGCAGCCGACAGCCAGGACCACCTCCATGTTGTCAGTGCTCTTGGCTGCAGCCGCAGCACCTAGCACAGCTTCAGGCCCGGGGCAGATGCTGCATATGCCTGGCTCTACACAAAATAAAGGCAAATTAATGCACAGCCCTTAACAAGTCGAGCTCTGTAGGGAAAAACCTAGCAGAGGGACAAGTTAGATTAGAGCACAGCAGGCAGGGAGCACGAAGCAAACCTGGGCTGTCTAGGGGGAGATGTGATACTCTTGGTACCTTGCCTAAAAATTTCCCCAAGCAGCATTTCAAGTAATGGAAACAAATGAGGTGATTTGATTTGCCAAACTTTATTATGTTTGAAATGCAAACAGTTAACAAATAGCTACATATATTAACATATTTTTCAGTAACTATGAAAGAAGGCATACCCTTTCACGAGAAATATTAGAAATTGTAC
>NW_011495036.1:0-1044 GCF_000754665.1 Bison bison bison
TTGAATTCTTCTCCTCCGGGGGCCAAGAATCCCGGTGTATTCGCGTGATTCAACAACAACCTTTCACTCCCAAGGCCCGGAGGGGACCCCGGGGCACCCTCACCTCCCGGTCGAAGTCGTTGCTGTAGTCCGTCTTGTACAGCAGCTCCAGCAGCAGCACCTCCACCTTGTCGGCCTCCAGGCCTGTGGCCAGGGTGAAGCTCAAGGCCCGGTACAGAAAGCCCTGGCGAGGCAGAAGGGACAGAGGGAGCTTCAAGCCGCCAACCCGGCCCTCTGGGGTCACTGCCAAGGGGAGGTCTCTACTCGTCCCTCCAGATTTTTAAAAAATACGTTTGTATATTTTCAAAAACAAGTATCCAGGTTAGTCTGAGAGGTTAGGCTGTAGCAGGGCAGGCATGTTACCAAGAGTGGGGGCCAAGTTTCTCTCCTATATAAACTGAGAGGTGGAATGTTTGCATCTTGGTGAGTCATCTTTGCATCTTCTCATGGTCCAATTTTGGTACTTCTGCCTCTATTCTTTCCCCATTGTTGGATTACTTCTCTCATTTTTTGTTTAAAAGGACATTGTGTGTACATTTGGGAAAAAATAGCAAGAACAGACATCAGTTCAGTTCAGTTCAGTCACTCAGTCGTGTCCGACTCTGCAACCCCATGAACAGCAGCACGCCAGGCCTCCCTGTCCATCACCAACTCCCAGAGTCCACCCAAACCCATGTCCATTGAGTCAGTGATGCCATCCAACCATCTCATCCTCCATCGTCCCCTTCTTCTTCTGCCCTCAATCTTTCCCAGCATCAGGGTCTTTTCAAATGAGTCAGCTTTTTGTATCAGGTGACAAAAGTATTGGAGTTTCAGCTTCAACATCGGTCCTTCCAATGAATATTCAAGACTGATCTCCTTTAGGATGGACTGGTTGGATCTCCTTGCAGTCCAAGGGACGCTCAAGAGTCTTCTCCAGCACCACAGTTCAAAAGCATCAATTCTTTGGCGCTCAGCTTTCTTAGAGTCCAACTCTCACATCCATACATGACTACTGGAAAAACC
>NW_011495036.1:2517-2623 GCF_000754665.1 Bison bison bison
CCAGAGATCAAATTGCCAATATCCACTGGATCATGGGAAAAGCAAGAGAGTTCCAGAAAAACATCTATTTCTGCTTTATTGACTACACCAAAGCCTTTGACTGTGT
>NW_011495036.1:3638-17707 GCF_000754665.1 Bison bison bison
TGAAACTGCAGTACTTTGGCCACCTCATGCGAAGAGTTGACTCATTGGAAAAGACTCTGATGCTGGGAGGGATTGGGGGCAGGAGGAGAAGGGGACGACACAGGATGAGATGGCTGGATGGCATCACGGACTCGATGGATGTAAGTCTGAGTGAACTCTGGGAGTTGGTGATGGACAGGGAGGCCTGGCGTGCTCGATTCATGGGGTCGAAAAGAGTTGGACACGACTGAGCGACTGAACTGAACTGAACTGAATGGAAATGATCTTGAAAAATTTTTCATGTGATTACTTGCCATTTGTATATCTTTCCTTCACCCATTTTTAAATTGGCTTATTTGTCATTGTATTATTGAGTTATAAGAGTTATTTATATATTCTAGACACAAGTCCCTTCTCAGGGTCTAGATTTACAAATATTTTCTCTCAATCGGTGGGTTGATTTTTCACTTTCTTGACGGTACCATTTTCAGCACAAAACTTTTTAGCTTTGATGATGTCCAATTTATCTATTTTTTCTTTCATCACTTGTGTTTTTGGGTGTTATTTCTCAGAAGACTTTGCTCAAGCCAAGATCATGAAGATTTATGTTTCATTCTAAGAATTTTATGTTTTACCTTTTATATTTACATATATGGTCCATTTTGAGTTAATTTTTGTGTATGGTATGAGGAAGGGGCCCAACTTCATTCTTTTATGAATGCAGCTTTTCTTTTATGAAGTAGCTATGCAGTCTTCCCAGCATCATTTGTTGCAAGGACTACTCCTTCCCCACTGAATTGTCTTGGCACTCTTGTTGAAAATCAATTGATAGTGAATGTGAAGTCTATTTCCAGACCGTCGATTCGATTCTATCAAACTGTTACCTGTTCTGATGCCAGGATCGCCCTGTCTTGTTTACTGTAATTCTGCAAGAAGTCTTGAAATTGCAAAATCCGAGTCTTCCAACTTTGTTCGTTTTTAAATCATAACGGTGTTGGCTATTCTATGCCCCTTATATTTCCACAGGAATTTTAGGATCACCTTGTCAGTCTCTGGGGGTGGGGGCAGGAAGCCAGCTGGGATTATAGTGGGGGTCGTGTTGAATCTATAGATAAATTGGCAAGTGTCACCATCTTAAATATATTGTCCTCCAATCTGTGAACATGAAATGCTTTCCACTGGTGAAGACCTTCTCTGATTGTCAGCAATGTTTATAGTTTTGTAAAGACCCCTTAACAATGAAATACACACATGCGGTGGTCATGAGCCAACAGCTGGATGAGACAGGGAGGAGAAACTGGTGTGTGGGGAGGGGTGGGGTGGGTGTGCAGCAGGTCTGAGAGAAGGTGTTCCGCTCTTCCCCCCCGTCTGCCAAAGGTGGAGGCCCACCACCAGGCCCCAGCTCTGTCCCCCTGCAGCCTTGTCCTCCCCTTTGGCATCCTGTGGTTCGGCGTCACCTTCATCCTTTGCACTATTTACCAAAACACGTTCAGACATCTCATTCCTTGCCTTGGACTCTGCAGGGGCGACGCTGCAGGTGGGGGGCGAGGTGAGAGGAATGGGGAAGCGGGTGACTGGAGGGGAAATGCCCCCCAGCTCCAACAAAGCAGATTCTTGAGGGAAAAACAAGACAGAGCAAAGCACTACAGGCCTCGGGCCCAGAGCAGCCAGCCGTCTCCCCTCCCCGGGCGCTGTGGACAGCCGCAGGCGTACTGGTCTCATGTGCTGTCCCGGAGTCCCCTCCCTGTCTGAACAGCCCTGCCTCTGGGAACCAACCTTCTCCAGGGAGGGGCTGTCGAAGCTCTCGATCTGGTTGTTCAGCTCTTTGCTCAGACGCAGGCTCCAGTTGGAACCCCGAGTCTTCTTGAGCGAGTTTCTCAGAAACTGGGGGTGGGGGAAGAAGGCACAGGTGCGCAGTGCTCCAGAGGGCGGTGTGACCTTGAGCAGTGACTTTCCCTCCCTAGCGCCTTCCCTGGTCTCTAGATGGCTTCGCCCTTTCAGCCCTGACCCAGCGCTAGTGCTGTGTGGGCTTGGGGGCTGCCGGGAGGGGGTCCCCTGGGCCGCCTCTGGGGCTCTTGGTTTCCAGGGTGGGGTCTCCTGCTGTAGCTGCTTGTGCTCTCCAAGTCTTCTGGCAGGAGGGGAACGTGTTCCCTAGGGGCTCCTAAACTCCCCACACGCCAAACCCACCGAGAGCTGCCCCCACCGCCCCCCACCCCGGCCTCAGGCGGTGGGATTGCCTCTACCTGAATCAGCTTGTCCTCCCACGTCTTCTGGTTCCATGTAAACTCGGTGTGTTCTGCAGAGAGAAGGCCACCCGTGCTCCTCTCTCCTGCTGCTCCTCCATGCCGCCTCCTAAATGCAGCAGCTGGGGTCCTCCGTGAACACACCGCACTTCCCTCCCCACCCTCCCAAGGACCTGGAGCCTGGGCGCCTTGGCTCAGGCCACGTGACTTGTACATGGCATGTACACTGCTTGGGGGTGGCTCACACACCCCGCTCCTTTGCTCAGACCAGGTGGTTAGTACATTGCATGTACACTATGGGTGTGTGTGAAGACATCACACGCGCATCTGAGCTTCTTTGCTCAGGCCACAGGACTAGCACCCAGTGGGTACCCTGAAGGCAGGGGAGTGACCCACACAAGCACCGCAGGCTCCTTTGCTCAGGCCACATGACTATACCCGGTATGTACACTTAGCGGGTAGCTTGCACAGGCACCCCGGACATCTCACCTTCCAGGTACTTGACCAGCAGCGGGATCTCCAGCTCCCACATGTCGGCCATGGAGGGGGCAATGCTCTGGCTCAGGGTCTTCAGAAGGTTGAGCATGGCGATCCCACGGCCCTCCCCCTTGTAGGGGGATGACATCAGTACCTGGGGAACACCGAGACTCCAGTGGGGCCTCTCCTGGGCTGGGCAGCCCCAGGCCTCGTGCACCCCAACCTGGGGTCTCGCTGTCAGAGCCTTTAAAGGGAGAGTTGGACAGGATGGGGCCTTTCAAGCAGAGCTCCGAGGATTCCAGGATCAGAGCATCCCTGCAGAGGATGCTGAAGGGAGGAAAGGAGACGCGAGAACGCAGGCTCCCTCCCCACCCAGGGTTCCATGGACCTCGGAGCAGGGTCAACACAAGGAGGAAGATGCATGGGTGCAGGGCAGAGCTGACCCCCAGGGAAGGGCAGGCTGCTGACAGTGTCCTGCGGATGCTTGGGGCCATTCAAAGGGCCAGCAGAGAAATCTGGGCGCCTGCTGCCCTTGCCGCACCTCCCCAGAGGGACGACGGGAGCCTGGAAAGCTCTGTCCTGCCAAGCACCCAGCTCCAAGCTCCCCCTGGAGGCCCTGGGGATTAGGAGCTCATGGGAGGGGCACCGCAGGACACAGCGGGGGCCAGGCCAGTGCACGGCCCCCGTGAGCCACTCACCAGGAGACGGGCCAGCAGCTTCTGTGGTGCGGGCAGGTCCACTGGGGAGAGAAAGATACAGGATACTGAGGCTGCCCCTCTCCTGTGCCCCGGGGGAGCTTCTCCCTGCACGCCCCAACAGCATCCCAACGCCCCCCAGAATGCAGGAGGGGTCAAGACAGGGGCTTTCCCACAAAGAACATCATTACAACTGGCCATCCTGGGAAGGAGGAGCCTGGTGCTACAGGCTGGGGCTGGGAAGATGCTCTTTTTTTTTTTTTCAATTTATTTATTTATTTCAATTGGAGGCTAATTACTTTACAATATTGTGGTGGTTTTTGCCATACATTGACATGAATCAGCCATGGGTATATGTGTGTTCCCCATCCTGACCCTCCCTCCCACCTCCCTCCCCATCCCATCCCTCAGGGTCATCCCAATGCACTGTCCCTGAGCACCCTGTCTCATGCATGGAACCTGGACTGGCGATCTGTTTTACGTATGGTAATATACATGTTTCAATGCTATTCTCTCAAATCATCCCACCCTCACCTTCTCCCACAGAGTCCAAAAGTCTGTTCTTTACATCTGTGTCTCTTTTGCTGTCTCACATATAGGGTCTTCGTTACCATCTTTCTAAATTCCTTATATATGCATTAATATACTGTGCTCTTTTCAGGACGTGCCCACTTGGGAGTGCACACCAGGCCAGTGTGAGAGTGTTTCTCTCCTACTGTGAGTCTCTGCCTTGTTGAGCAAACAGTAACTAGACACCCGCCCACTCCCCTCCCCTCCCTCTGCAGGCTTTGGGAGGCTGTGAGCCCAGGAGTAGCAGGAACTCATAGCATTTGGACCAGCAGGCGAGAGAGGGGCAGGCCTGCTAAGAAGCTGCAGGGAGGGGCAGCACCCAGGAGGGAGCCAGCCCCAGACTCAGGGTTGGGGCAGGAGGTAGACCAGGGGATGGTCTAGCCGGATGCCCAGAGCTGGCTCTGCCCTTCACCATCACTGGGTCCTGTGAGGCTCGCAGTCCCCTCCTGTCACCAGCCACATCCATCCTCAAAGCCCCAGGACCATGACAGCAGCCCCCTTGGACGGCAGGGTCCCCCGTAAGTAGGTCGGTGTTGTCCCTTTCTTGAGGGTCTGGTGCTAACAAGTGCATCATCAGGGGCGAGTGGGAGGGCCTGGTGGGGGTGGTTCCAGAGGATTCGGATGGGATATACAGTCCTTCCAGCGGGCTCCTGGGGGCCAGAGAGCTCACACCTGGGGGAAGCCTGAGCCAGGACCCCTGCCCTGAGGTCTGGGCGAGGGTTGTGGGGAGGTGGGGACGAGAGGAATGGGCTGCCAGAGGAAGAGTGTACGATTTTAACCTCCTCAGATTTCAGCAAGGGCAGCCTCTTTGGGAAGGCCTGGCTCTCTGGGCTCCAGGGTGTTTCCTGGAGAAGGGGGAACAGTCCGAGTCACGAGGCGGCCCACCTGCCCAGTCCCTCCAGCTGGCACAGGGGGGCTGCCCACCGTGCCTGCTCTTGCTTGCGTTGGCCTCCTCGTCCTTGGCGTGCAGCTGGCGTTCGGCCAGGTTGGTGAGGCTGACGCAGATGGGGGTCAAGGCCTCCGTGTAGTCCGTCTCCATGATGTAGCACAGGAGCCTCACCCAAAATTCCTGGGGGTGGGCAGGAAGGGGGTGCTGGGATCAGCCTGCGACACTGTGCCCTCTGGCCTCCTCCACCCCGCATCCAGCACATCCTCTCTGACCAGCCCTCCCTCTAACCCCCGATCCCCTAGAGAGGCACACTGGGCGTACAACCTTGCCGCGCTTGCCAATTGTGATGATCAGTTTCTATGTGTCAACTTGGCGAGTGAACGCACACAGTTATTCAATCAGACACTAATCTAGGTGTGGCAATGAAGGTATTTTGATGCAATCTGATGAAAGTCCATAATCTATATAGGAGGTTACTCTGGATAATATGAGTGGACTTCATCAAATCAGTTGAGGGTAAAAAACAGGTTTCCCTGAGGAAGAAGAGAGCTTGCCTCAAGGTTGCAGCCTCAGCTACTGCATGAGTCTTCAGCCTGCCGGCCTACCCCCTAAATTTCAGACTTGCCAGCCTTCACAGCTGTACGATATATATGTTGTTGTTCAGTCGCTCAGTCACGTCTGACTCTTTGAGACCCCATGGACTGCAGTACGGCAGGCCTCCCTGTCCTTCACCATCTCCTGGAGTTTGCTCAAACTCATGTCCATACAGTCGGTGATGCCATCCAACCATCTCATCCTCTGTTGTCTCCTTCTCCTCCTGCCTTCAATCTTTCCCAGCACCAGGGTCTTTTCCAGTGAGTCGGCTCTTCCCATCAGGTGGCCAAAGTACTGGAGCTTCAACTTCACCATCATTCCTTCCAATGAATATTCAGAGTTGATTTCCTTTTGCATTGACTGTTTTGACCTTCTTGCTGTCCAAGGGACTCTCCAGAGTCTTCTCCAACACCACAATTCTAAAGCATCAGTTCTTTGGCACTCCCTCTTTTTTATGGTCCAACTGTCTCATTTGTACATGACTCCTGGAAAAACCATAGCTTTGACTATACAGATCTTTGTCTGCAAAGTAATGTCTCAGCTTTTTAATATGCTGTCTAGGTCTGTCATAGCTTTTCTTCCAAGGAGCAAGAATCTTTTAATCTCATGGCTGCAGTCACCATCTGTAGTGATTTTGGAGCCCAAGAAAATAAAATCTGTCACTGTGTCCATTGTTTCCCCATCTACTTGCTGTGAAGTGATGGGACCGGATGCCATGATCTTCATTTTCTAAATGTTCAGTTTTAAGGCAGCCTTTTCACTTTCTTCTTGCAGCTTCATCAAGAGGCTCTTTAGTTCCTCTTTGCTTTCTGCCATACGGGTGGTGTCATCTGCATATCTGAATTTATTGATATTTTTGAGATACACACACACTCACATATCTCCTACTAGTTCTATTTCTCTACAGATTCTTAGAGCCGTGACTCTAGCCTTCCAGCTTCACTCTGCCATCTCCCATCTCACCAGATGACCACTGAACACCCCCAGTGACCCTGATTCCCTTTAGCCCCACTCCTACCCCTAGGAGTTTGGGGTGAGCTCCTGTGCTACTAACAAGTGAAGTTGCTTGATGTGTTCTAGTGATCAGGACTAGAATCCCTGGCTACTGGGCTCCCCCAGGGATGCAGCATAATGAACAGGAAAGAGCATTTTTATCCTGGCTCCACTCTTTACCAGCTTAGACTCCTTGAGCAAATTAATGAGTCCCTCTGAGCCTCAGTTTCCTCATTTATAAAAGCTAGGTAATTGTAACAACAGACCTTACCTTACAGGGTGGTTGGGATAATTAAATAAGACTCTAGATGTTACACATCTAGTACAGTACCTGCCACGTGTGATCAATGAATTGTAACCATTATTATTACTATAACTATTATTTCTGTAATTAAGAGAAGCTGCCACTGGATGGGGAGCATCTGGCCCATGGCCTCAATTAATAGACAATGATTCCCTCCATATGCAGTGATGATAAACTTTTCCTATCTTATTTCTATGTCACATTGTAATGCAATTAAAAATTGACACATATTTTCCCCCTAAAGCCTGTGAACAACTTGGGGGTCATGCTGAGCCTTCCTGTGTATGCCCTGATGACTTACACATAGTTGGAACTCATGAATGTTTGTGAAATATAATCCTTAGAATCATTTATTTGCACACTCACACATATACACACTTCGATGCATATGCATTTGCTTCCCAAGTGGCCCTCGTGGTGAAGAATCTGCCTGCCAATGCAGAAGACATAGGTTTGATCTTTGGGTCAGAAAGATCTTCTGGAGTAGGAAATGGCACCCCACTCCAGTATTCTTGCCTGGGAAATTCTATGGGCAGAGGAGCCCGGTGGGCTACAATCCATGGGGCCACAATCAATCAGACATAACTGAGCGACTGAATACACGCACACATGTGCACACACATGCACACACCTGGAGTGAGGGGCTGGAAGGTGACGGATGCATTTCCAGCAATAAGTCAAGTGACATGTGTTAGGCCTGCTATGTGCCAAGCACTGCCCTGGTGAAGGTAATAAGGGCCCAAGGAACTGAATCTTGAAAAATAAGCTCAGGTAATTGGAAGATCTGGGGCTCCCCATCCTCCCAAGTAGTGGGAATGGGAGAAGAGACAGTGCAGAATTCTGGGCCTGTGCTATCGTCCCCTCACAGCCTAGCACCGCACAGACCTGAGCCATCAGCCCCAGTGTGCCAGCCCAGTGTGCCAACTCACATTGGTCATCCCACTGACAGAAGACGTTATGATCCTCACTGTGTCCATGGTGACCTTGTGGACCATCTTCTCCTCCAGGTCCCTCTGGTAAAAGTTGTCCCTGCGGTTGGTCTGGAAGACAGAACCAAGGAGTGCCTGCTTGTGGGCTGGCAGGGGCTTGCCATGGTCTCAGCTGTGGTTTCCTCTCCCGCAAGAGGCTTGACTCCCAGACACTGAGTCTCCCAGATGCCCAGAGCTGTGCACATGTTTCACTATTTTCTAGACCCCTGGCAGCTTGCTGTGTGTGTCTGTGCGCATGTACACGCATGCAGGTTCCTCGAGCAGTGCTCTTTCCTCAGTGCAGTGGAAACCATTTCCAAAGCCCAGCTGCTCCGTCACTCACCAGTTTGTAGGTGGACAAGGTCAGCTGCACAGACACGTACTTCAGGCCCCAACCTTTGATCCTGTCCTGGAAGCCGGACAGGGCCAGCTGCCCAATGATACGGAGAATGGCCATCCTCACCTGAGAGGACAGAGCACAGACGTGCTTGGCGCTAGAGGTTCCGCCTCCTGCACCCAACCCCGTGACATGAGACAGCTAGGATCTGAGGCTGCGGTGGTCTGGAAGGGGTTTCCGGGGCTACCTGGCTGCTGCCCACTCTGTCCACCACCTCATCCAGGTGACTCCGCCTGCCTCATCCAGGGGACCCCGCTCAGCAGCAACCCTACCCAGGAGCCTCATCTAAGCCCCTGAGACATGAGCACAGTGCTTTCTCTGTAGATTTGCTCCATCCTCAGGAAGCCCTAGTGAGAACCACCTGATTCTTCTCCTGGGCTCCCCAGGGCTCATACATGGGGATGACACAGAACAAGCCTATTCCCTCTACTCCTGCCATCCTCTAGGTATTGAAGATGGCTCTGCCTCAGGCTCTAGACCGAGTGCCCCTGTTCCCTCCCTGGTTTGTGCAAACCCTCACTGTCCTGAACTGCACCCCCAGGACATGAGGGGTCAGCCGCAGGGGCCATGTCCAGAAGCCAAGCTATTCTCCAGGGGGCCGAGGCTGCAGTGGCCAAGATGGTGGGTTTTTTTTTTAACCTTTATTTGCAGAGTTGCTTTTCTCAAATGTGGTAATGACCTTACAAAACACCTAGCTAGCCAAGCAGCTTGGGCTGACGCTGGGTGTGTTTGGCCTCTCCTCTGCCCAGGGTGGTGTCGGAGCCCCTTTACAGGAAAACTCCAGGTTCTTGATGACAGGGAGGGTCTTGGAGGAAGGGCCACAGCTTCGAGGAGACTTTCTTCTCTAGCCCCACTCAGGACTGGCTGGGAAGGTAGGTTTTCGATCAAAGGGCCTTCCTTGAGAAGGCAGCCCCACTTCCACACACAGAGCTGGAGGGGAGGGGTGGGCAAGCAGGCTGCAGCTGATGAAGAAGGCGCCCTGACTTCCCTCCACTTGCCCCGCAGAGGCCCAGCACACACCCCCTTTCTGGGTCTCTCCACCCTGTTACCTTGGACCGGGTGTCGGAGAGTGTGTTCTTGACCACCCGGACGGCCAGGTAGATGGTTCTGATGTTCATTTTGGGCTCTGAAAGAGAGAAACCCAACTGGAGGTCCACTGGCCTCAGGGCTGGGCTCTGAGGAGATACCCAGAAGTGGTGAGGCCTCACCTGCCACCTTCCATGGGAGACAGGGGTCCGGGGACTCATCCATGCCATGCCTCCTGAGAGCCTCTGACCCCCTACAAGCTCAGGGCCACTACCCTCAGAAGCCACCCGGTGCTCTCAGTGCCCGCCCTGCAGCCCAGGGGCCGTCGTCTTCATGCCTCACTCCCTTGGCCTTTGCATCGCGTGGGTTTCTTTGGAAACTAGTGGACTCTCCTTGAGGGCAGTGTCTCCTCCTAAGAGCTCGATGGTTCCCTTAGTGGGACACACAGGGCCAGACACACAGCGGACACACGGAGACCATGGCGCCTAGCTGCGGAGGCCGGGGCTCTGGGGCCAGGCTGCTACGCTCAGTCTCTGGCCCCACCGCATCCCAGCTGTGTGACCTCGGGGACTTACTCAGCCCCTCTGAGCCTCAGCTTCCTTCCCTGTAAAAGGTAGACCCTGAGAGCATGTCCCTCACCAAATCTCTGTGAGCAGTGACACAAGTTAAAACACACAGGGCCTGGTGTGCAAGAGTGCTCTGTGTGTGCTGGAGGGAAGGCTGATGGGGAAGATCAGGGAGGTGAGAAAGAGCCTGGAGAAGGCTCTTGAGAGGTTGGCCTGGACAGAACCACAGTCAGGCACTCAGGGTGTTGTTACACTCAAGTCTAGGTGTTACTAGACATCACTGCAGGAGGAGGAATAAGAGGAAAGGAGGTCGGGGTGGAAGATGGCGGGAATTCAGGCACCAAGGGACGATGTTACACTTAAGAGTTTTTCATCTCTAAAATGGAAACCTTTTTTTCTGATGATAAAAAAAGTCTGTGTTCACTGAGAAATTAAAATAAAAGACAACCAGTCTTCACAGTTTAGGTGTATCCTTCTAAACTCATTTATGTGTAAATGAGCACCTAGATTTCTTTCACATGACCGAGGTCATGGAGGTGGAGGTGATGGAATTCCAGTTGAGCTATTTCAAATCCTGGAAGATGATGCCTTGAAAGCGCTGCACTCAATATGCCAGCAAATTTGGAAAACTCAGCAGTGGCCACAGGACTGGAAAAGGTCAGTTTTCATTCCAATCCCAAAGAAAGGCAATGCCAAAGAATGTTCTGACTACCACACAATTACACTCATCTCACACGCTAGTAAAGTAATGCTCAAAATTCTCCAAGCCAGGCTTCAGCAATACGTGAACAGTGAACTTTCAGATATTCAAGCTGGTTTTAGAAAAGGCAGAGGAACCAGAGATCAAATTGCCAACATCCGACGGGTCATCGAAAAAGCAAAAGAGTTCCAGAAAAATATCTATTTCTGCTTTATTGACTATGCCAAAGCCTTTGACTGTGTGGATCACAATAAACTGTGGAAAATTCTTCAAGAGATGGGAATACCAGACCATCTGACCTGCCTCTTGAGAAACCTGTATGCAGGTCAGGAAGCAATAGTTATAATTTGACATGGAACAACAGACTGGTTCCAAATAGGAAAAGGAGTAAGTTAATGCTATATATTGTCACCCTGCTTATTTAACTTATATGCAGAGTACATCATGAGAAACGCTGGGCTGGAAGAAGCACAAGCTGGAATCAAGATTGTCGGGAGAAATATCAATAACCTCAGATATGCAGATGACACCACCCTTATGGCAGAAAGTGAAGAAGAACTGAAGAGCCTCTTGATGAAAGTGAAAGAGGAGAGTGAAAAAGTTGGCTTAAAGCTCAACATTCAGAAAACAAGATCATGGCATCCAGTCCCAACACTTTATGGGAAATAAATGGGGAAACACTGGAAACAGTAGTTGACTTTATTTTGGGGGGCTCCAAAATCACTGCAGATGGTGATTGCAGCCATGAAATTAAAAGATGCTTACTCCTTGGAAGGGAAGTTATGACCAACCTAGACAGCATATTCAAAAGCAGAGACATTACTTTGTCAACAAAGGTCTGTCTAGTCAAGGCTACGGTTTTTCCAGTGGTCATGTATGGATGTGAGAGTTGGACTGTGAAGAAAGCTGAGCGCAAAAGAATTGATGCTTTTGAACTGTGGTGATGGAGAAGACTCTCGAGAGTCCCTTGGACTGCAAGGAGATCCAACCAGTCCATTCTAAAGGAGATCAGTCCTGGGTGTTCATTGGAAGGACTGATGTTGAAGCTGAAACTCCAATACTTTGGCCACCTGATTCGAAGAGCAGACTCACCTGAAAAGACTCTGATGCTGGGAGGGATTGGGGGCAGAAGAAGGGGATGACAGAGGATGAGATGGTTGGATGGCATCACCGACTCAACGGAATGAGTTTGGGTAACTTCCAGGAGTTGGTAATGGACAGGGAGGCCTGGCATGCTGCAGTTCATGGGGTCACAAAGAGTTGGACATGACTGAGCGACTGAACGGAACTGAACTGAACCGAGGTCATGCTATATATAACTGTCCTACACTGTACTGCTATACTTAATATACAAAGAGTGGCTTTTCCATGAAAAAGATGGTATAATATTCCATATGTGGCTATGCATGCCTGTATGTGAAGTTGCATCAGTCATTTCGAACTCTCTGCGACCCAGTGGACTGTAGCCCTCGAGGCTTATCTGTCCATGGGGATTCTCCAGGCAAGAATAGTGGAGTGGGTTGCCATGCCCTCCTCCAGGAACCTTCCCAGCCCAGGGACTGAACTTGCATCTCTTCCGTCTCCTGCATTGGCAGGCAGGTTCTTTACCACTAGTGCTACCTGGGAAGCCCACATAAGGCTATACTATCACTAAGTCCACAAATTTCTTGTAGAAGAACCTGTAGATTGTTTTTAATGTTTTGCTTCTATGCACAGTGTTATAAGGAACATCTTTATCCAATTGCCTTTGGGCAATTAATTTCTTCAGGCAGCTGATAAAATGTTAGATTTTGAGCCCGTGTTTTGGGCCCTATCCAAGTGAGCATCCAGAATGGTTTATCAGTTTACACCCCTGACAAGGAAGTATTGGTGGCTTGTTTCTTGTATTCTAGACCAGGGACTAGCGAAGTCTAGCCCTAAGTTTAATTCCAGCCCAAAGTCTGTGTTTGTAGACACAGCTTTATTGGAACACAGCCATGCTCTGAAGTTATAACTGCTTCTGCTCTACAATGGCCAATTTGCATAATTGTCACAGACTGTGTGGTCTGCAAAGCTGAAAATATTTTTGCTATCTGCCCTTCTGCAGAAAAATGGGTAGGCCAACTCTAGTCATTATCATCTCTGCCCATCAGATAGGTAAAAACGAGTCTCACTGTGGCACACCAGTATTGGGACCTGGAGAATTCCAAGGACTGTGCAGTTCGTGGGGTCACAAAGACTCAGACACGACTGAGCAACTTTCACTTTCACTGTTGCTTAAATTTTCATTTCTGTAAGAGATGGGTTTACTGTCAGGAGAAGGTCTTTCACATACAGTTGCTCAGTTTGTGTACTGCACAAGGATATGCAGCTGAAAGGCTGAACTGAAGCCAACCATGCACTTCTCAGGGCTTTCAAGGTGGTGCTAGTGGAAAAAAACTCGCCTGCCAATGCAGGAGACATTAGAGATGTGGATTTGATCCCTGGGTCAGGAAGATTCCCTGGAGGAGGAAATGGCAACCCACTCCAGTATTCTTGCCTGGAGAATCCCATGGACAGAGGAGCCTGGCGGGCTACAGTCCGTCGCCTGGCAAACAATGGGACAGGACTGAAGCAACTGAGCACAGCACGTGTGGTTCTCAAATCATGCAAAAACAAATGCTGCCAGCAGAGGGCACCTTATTCAAATTCAAGCGGATGCTCTGAGCCGGTGCTCTTGGGAACCGTGATTCCCTGTGGATAGCAAGGCCAGGTTTAGGGTTTGGGCTTAGGGATTCGGAAGCAGGGTTTCAGACTAAGTTTTGACTCTGGGTCAATGGTGCTTTAGGGCTACATCTATACTGTGTATCTAGGCTTTATCTGCAGCCTTTCATTTAGCTTTGGGAGTTATACTAGGATTGGGGCAAACAGTTTGAAATTCAGGCTCAGGTAGAAGCTGGGGTTCAGGGTTGAAGGAGAGGGACGAGGGTGTGGAGGGTGGGACACAGGCCGGTGTAGGTTCAAGGATAGGAAACATGAAGCTACGGAGAGCCCTGACTCCGTGGCCCACCCAGCAGGGTCTGTAAGAGAGGAAATGATCCAGGGACTTCCCTGGAAGTCCAGTGCTGAAGACTCTGTGCTTCCAACGCAGGGGTTACGGGTTCGATCCCCGGGCAGGGCACTAAGATCCCACATGCCGCCGCAGGGTGCGGCCAAAAGTTTAAGAAAAAAAAAAAAAAAGGCCAGATATGAGTGACACCTGCCACCCTAGCTCCTGCCCCGTCTTCCTGCGGCGTGAGTGCTCACCATCTGCGCTCACCACTGCCCTGATCAGGGCCAGGGTCCCCACGCGGACGGCCTCCTTGCTCATCTCCATCTGGCTGAGGAAGAACTTCATCAGCTCCTTGGGGTAGGAGCGGGCTGCAGGGGGTTGGGGGGAAGGACGTCTTTAGTCGTGCCCCGAGTCAAGAGCAGCAGCGCTACAAGGCAGCCCCGGGACCCGGCGCTCAGAGCGGGCCGGCACTCCCGAGGGCTCCCGGGGGCCCGGGGACGCCTCACCAAGGGCTATGAAGCAGTGCACGATCTCCGTCAGGTTCTGGCTGCTGTACTGCTGCTGGGCGGGGGCCCTGGAGCACACCTAGGGCGGGGAGGGCAGGGGATGGAGAGGTAAGCCCCGCAGAGGGGCACACGAGCAGGAGCCCCACCTGTGC
>NW_011495036.1:18171-21266 GCF_000754665.1 Bison bison bison
GCGCGCCTCCCCTGACCGTCCCCAGCCTCCTCTGACCCGCCCCGGAGAAGGCCCCGCCCCGCGCGGCCTTGGGGCTCACCTGGACGTGGAGCTCCGTGAAGATGGTGTGGAGCTGCATCTGCGGGACGGGGCTGTTGGTGATGACGGACATCTCCAGGATCTGCCTCAAGACCTGTCGCGGGCGGGAAACGGTGGCAGGTGACCTTCGACCGACTCAGGTCACTCGCCAGACCTTTGCTCCTTGACTTTCTCCCTCCTCTGAAGGTATCAGTATCCCCTGGGAGTTGGGCAGAGAGGCCACTTCTCAAGCTCCGCCCAGACCCCTGAGTCCGACTCTGTTTCCAGCCGCCTCTGAGGATTGCGGTGGACACTTCAGCTCGGCAGGGCTGCTCTAGGCCACTGAGCGTGGGCGTTCAAGGCCTTCTTTCCCTCTCTTTTCTAGTCACCGGGAGGTGCATTCCAACTTTTAGACAGAAGATCTGCTGGTGGCTCCCCAAATCTGGCACGTTCATTTCTGTTCCCAGCTTTCACGAGGCGAACGGTCTCGCCTCATCTGTGAATGAGTGACCCCCTTCACAATATACACCAGCCCAGGTCACAACTCAGCTCAGAATCTTGCAAAAACTCCATCTCGCACACGTTCAAGGCTGGTAAGAGGTTGAATGGTGTTCCCCCCGAGAATCCATGTCCACCCAGAACCTCAGAATGTGAGGTCACTTGGAAATAGGGTCTTTGCAGACATAATTAGTTAGGGCTTTCAAGATGAGATCACCCTGACAACCCCTTAGATCCAAGCACCGCTGTCCTTATGAGAAGAAAAGACACAGAGAGAGAGACACAGAGATGGCCATGTGACGACGGAGGAGGACACTGGAGTGATGCAGTGCGTGGGCCACCAGAAGCTGGAAGGGCAAGATTCTCCCCTAGAGCCTGCAGGAGTACAGACTGCCAACACCTTGATTTCAGAGTGCCGGCCTCCAGGACCATGACAGAACACATTTCTGTTGTTTTAAGCCACCTGCCTCCTGGTTCTTTGTTACAACAGCCTTAGGAAACCGATATGAAAGTTGTGACCTCATGGGTCCCAGAACCCTTTGAGGTATCATCCTTTCTGCCTGGCTTCCCTGGTGGCTCAGAGAGTAAAGAATCTGCCTGCAACATGAGAGACCTGGCTTCGATTTCTGGTCCGGGAAGATCCCCTTGAGAAGGAACAGGCAACCCACTCCAGTATTCTTGCCTGGGAAGTCCCATGGACAGAGAATCCTGGTGGGATACAGTCCACAGGGTTGCAAAGAGTCAGACGTGACTGAGTGACTAACATACGTGGAACAGCAGCATCTGTTTCTCGGAAATCGGACAAGTGCCAGGTCCCGTGGCTCCGTCTCCCACCCAGACGACACCCCATGGGACACTCAGGAGCCCTAAATACCCCGAGCCCCCAGCCCAGGCCCCTCACCTGCGTGATGAAGAGCGCCTCCAGGCTGCCCTGGTACTCCGCCAGCAGCAGGGGGATGTAGTCGTACACCTGCTCCCGCAGGTCATCACTGGGCAGGAGGAGGCTCAGCATGGGCTTCAGGGACTTGATGACCCCCAGCTTCACCTAGCACAGGAGCCGGGTCTCTAGACCCCTCAGCCAGGACCCCCTGTGACATCAGCCCCAGCCTCAAATCAAGGACAAGTGACAGAGGGGACCTTGGAGTAGAGTCCAGGCCTCCCCCAGGCCCCGCAAGTGCGAAGCCTGTCCCCCAAGTCCTAATCTGTCACTCAGGTAGCCTTGGACAGGTATTCAACCTCTCTGTGTCTGCGTTTCCTCATTTGTAAAACAGTCCTGTGGCCCAGAGTTGGTGTGGAAGTGGCTCCTACAAGTGAACCGCTTGGAGAGGGCCCGGCACACGTGTAACAGGGACCCTGGTCCAGCAACTCCAGGGACCTTTATCAAGACACCTCCAGGGCCCCCATCACTCTGCCATTAATCAGGTCTCCACCTCCTTGGACCCCATGGTGTCTCAACTCCGCCAGCTGCACAGGCTGGAGAGCGATGACCCGAGGACCACGGGCTCCCACCCCCACCCAGCAGGGCCTGTCTCACCTCCGGGTTGTTGTTCCGCAGCCACACCGTCACAAAGTAGCGATACATGGGGAACAGCTTCACCGCAAACTGGTCCTCAGTCATCACGGGGTACACGCTGTCCTCCAGGTGCCTCAGGTAAAACTGCACCGTCTCGCAGAAGGTCTCCATGGCTGCCGGGGGACGTGCAGTGAGCCCCAGGGGGCAGGACGCAGAACAAAGCCTTCCAGGGCTGCCTCCTCAGGAGGAGCCCTCACACTTCCATAACCAGCAGGTTACTGAGACGGTCAAAGATGCTGCTTGAAAAATCTCCTGTGTCCCTGTCTGTCTGCCTTTCCAACCTCCCTCCCAGCTCCCTGTTTTGTCCTGCATGAAGCCCCTCCTTGACTGAGGGTGAAAGACACCCCTGAGGGGTGGAGCACACAGGTGTGACTGGGCCCCCAGCCCTGAGGTTCCTGTGGCAAGGTCAAGGGTGAGACCTGGAAGAAGACTTTTCACTCAGATCCTGGGGACTCCAAAGCAAAGAGTGGCAAACGCGTTTTGTCCTACTTTTCTCAGGTACTGGGGATTGGGGCTCACAAAACCATGACATAATTAAAACCTGGGGCAAGGTGATCAGATATACATGGCCCAGGTCAAGCCCAAGCTGGGACCATTTCCCTGGTCTCCCTCTCCTGCGATTCCCACTGCCCTTTCGTCTCTACCTGTCTACCACTGCCTTCCTTCCACACCCTGATCGGGGCAGACCTGCAGGCCCAGGTGGGACACTTACCACCACAGATCACCTGGCGCATCTTGGCTTCATTGGCGAGCCTCAGCATGGTGAACATGGTGGCCAGGGTGATGCCCATGTATGGCATGAACTCAAACACTGCAAGGTGTGGGCAGAGGTCTCAGGGAGTTGGAGGAGAAGGGTCAGCAGAAAGGACACCACCACCACCCACACTTCCAGTGAGTGCCCAGAACAAGGCCAGGGAGCCCCTTTGCATGGGCTGGGCCACAGGAGATGGCAGGAGTCAGGCGAGGT
>NW_011495036.1:22098-25981 GCF_000754665.1 Bison bison bison
GGGGGAAGGGGAGGGGCGGAGGAAAAGAAGGAAGAGCCCTGCTCTTCCTGGGGCCCCAGGGAACAGAGAGGAGGCAGGGCGTGGGCCTCCCAAGGCGCCACTCCTTTGTTGTCTCCTAAACATATCAATAATCTCAGATATGCCGATGACACCACCCTTATGGCAGAGAGTGAAGAGGAACTAAAAAGCCTCTTGATGAAAGTGAAAGAGGAGAGTGAAAAAGTTGGCTTAAAGCTCAACATTCAGAAAATGGAGATCATGGCATCCCGTCCCATCACTTCATAGGAAACAGATGGGGAAACAGTGGGAACAGTGTCAGACTATTTTTTGGGGCTCCAAAATCACTGCAGATGGTGATTGCAGCCATGAAATTAAAAGACGCTTACTCCTTGGAAGGAAAGTTATGACCAACCCAGATAGCATATTGAAAAGCAGAGTCATTACTTTGCCAACAAAGGTTCGTCTAGTTAAGGCTATGGTTTTTCCAGTGGTCATGTATGGATGTGAGAGTTGGACTGTGAAGAAAGCTGAGCACCGAAGAATCAATGTTTTTGAATTGTGGTGTTGGAGAAGACTCTTGAGAGTCCCTTGGACTGCAAGGAGATCCAACCAGTCCATTCTGAAGGAGATCAGCCCTGGGATTTCTTTGGAAGGAATGATGCTAAAGCTGAAACTGCAGTACTTTGGCCACCTCATGCGAAGAGTTGACTCATTGGAAAAGACTGATGCTGGGAGGGATTGGGGGCAGGAGGAGAAGGGGACGACAGAGGATGAGATGGCTGGATGGCATCACCGACTTGATGGACATGAGTTTGGGTGAACTCTGGGACAGGGAGGCTTGGCGTGCTGCGATTCATGGGGTCGAAAAGAGTTGGACACGACTGAGAGACTGAACTGAACTGAAACATTCTAGAATGATGACCCAGACACTGAGTGAGATGGCGGTTAGGAGGAGGACAGCCGCGTGCCCTCTCCCATTGTGACACTCCGTTTTCTTGTGTACTGGTTCCCAGTGCCTCACTCATCCACGGGCCACTGCCCCACAAGGCCTGTGTGGAGCAGATGCTCAGTACGTGTGTGCAGACTGAAAAGGGAAAAAGGGAGGGAGCGAGGGAGAGAACGGGGCCAGAGGTGGGGGGCGAGGAAAGAGAGGTGTGCGAGAGAAGGGCCGGCAGGAGAAAAGACACAGGATGGGAGGCACAGGGAGGGGATCTCAGCAGCTGAGAGGGAGGGAGAGACACCAGAAGTGAAACAGAGGAACGCCAGAGGAAGGCAAGAAGAGGGAGAAATGGGAGGGGGTGGGGGCAGGGACCAGAGCAGAGGCACAGGGGTGGCCAGACGGGCAGACGCCGGGGCCCAGTCCCCACGAGCCCTACCATTGCCGTTGGCCAGCTTGGCCAGGGTGACGATGACAAATTCTTCCGTGAGGTTGAGGGGTTTGAGATGGTGCTGCAGCTCGTACATGACCAAGCTGAAGTGGTTTCGGGACAGGGCCACCAGGGTGTCGCTGGCCACCTCTGCCCTCATGTAGCCCTCCATCTGCAGGGCACGGGAGAACACGTGGCTTCACCAGCATTCCTGCCCCTCACCTACTCCAGCCCTGCTGGGGTCCCATGGGCCCCCTCAGCCTACTGTTGTTCCCGTGAGATAACCGGACAAGGGCCTCGGGCCTCCCATGCCTCACCCACCAGAGCCCAGCCCCCTGGGGTGGCGGCCAGGCGGGCGGGGGCAGGACATCCACTACCTCCAACATGTCCCTCATCTCCTTGGAGGGGATGGTGCCCAGCCTCTGGACGCAGCGCTCCTCCAGCTCTCCCTCCTGCTGGATGATCTCCTGGAGGATGTTGTAGATGTTGACTTTGCGCTGAGTGGAAATCTGGGGAACAAGTGTGGCGGGGGGGGAGGTCCAGGACCAGGCAGTGGGGCCTGGGAGCCCACATATCCACTGCGGTCTCCCTCCTGCTGGCCTTCCCCCTAAAACTTAGGAGACTGTGATTTATAATAAGACGTGTGTTTGGTCTTCACCCAAGCACAGAAGCCTGAAATCCTTGGAATTTCCTAAGCAATGAGAGTGACAAAGATGTCTTTTTTTGTTGTATTATTGAGATGATTTTTGGTCCACACCTAAGGATGGGAGGGTTTCCCTGGTGGCTCAACTGGTAAAGAATCCACCTGCCATGTGGGAGACCTGGGCTCGATCCCTGGGCTGGCTGGGAGGATCCCCTGGAGAAGTGAATGGCTACCCACTTCGGTATTCTGGCCAGGAGAATTCCGTGGACTGTAGTCCACGGGGTTGCAAAGAGGCGGACAAGACTGAGCGACTTTCCCTTTCACTTGAAGGCTGGGGAATGGTTGGCAGGAGAACCCATCATCTGACTAGAGCACTAGCACTTTCAGTCCCAACCACTCGGACCCCCAAGGAGGAGAGTGGGGCTGGAAGTTGAATCAATTGCCAATGGCTAGTGATTTGATCAACCATGCCTAGATAGTGAAGCCTCCATAAAAATCCAAAAGGACAGGGTTCAGAGAGCTTTAGACTGGTGAACACATGGAGATTTAGAGGGGATGGGAGGCCCAGAGAGGACACGGAAACTTCACGCCCTTTCCCATACCCTTACCCTATGCATCTCTTCCATCTATCTGGTCCTGAGCTATAAGAAACTGGTAAGTAAAAGATTTCTCTGGATTTTGTGAGCCCCTCTGGAAAATTCATTAAACTCGAGAAGGGGGTCATGGGAACCTCCAGTCTTTAGCCAATTGGCCAAACTTACCACTGGTATCTGAAGCACGGGCCAGGCTGGGGTGGTCTTATGGGTGCATGCGTGCATGCTGAGTCACTTCAGTTGTGTCCAACTTTTTGTGACCCTATGGACTATATATAGCCCGCCAGGCTCCTCTGTCCATGGGATTCTCCAGGCAAGAATACTGGAGTGGGTTGCCATGCCCTCCTCCAGGGGATCTTCCCAACCCAGGGATTGAACCTATGTCTCTTATGTCTCCTGCATTGGTGGGCAGGTTCTTTACCACTAATGCTACCTTAATGGGACTGAGCCCTTAACCCATGGAATCTGACACTATCTCCAGGCAGACATTGTCAGAATTGAGTAAAACTGTAGGACCCCCACCCCCAGCTGGTGTCAGCAGATTGGCTTGAGGCGGGGAATCCATACATTGAAATTGGATGCCGTATGATTAACACTCCAGCTGGTTGATGAACCCATGATCCTCAAACCGCCCCATCTCTGCCCCCACCTCCAGCCTGTCTCACACCCCTCTCCCCTCTCCCATCAGACTCATCCAACTGGCCCTGCCCCCATGGCCTGCATCTGTCCTCGCTACTCAGCAAGACAGGGGTCAAACGGTCAGCATACAGGGTCCTCCACAGACTTGGCACTGACCCTCTTGCAAAGTTCAAGACAACATGCTCTATTTTGCTTCCTACATAGCTCTGGTCACCATTTTAAGTGACCTGAATGGGTCAATAGGTTGACAAATAGGTTTTGCAACCTGATCACTCCTGGAGAGTCAGATTTGACAATGACTCTCATTCAACCAGGGATGGTACACCACCAAGAAAGAAAGGTGGATGCTTCTCTCCATGGAGCCTCATTTGGGAAGCACTGGACCACTATCAGTTCAGTTGCTCAGTCGTGTCCGACTCTTTGCGACCCCATGAATCGCAGCACGCCAGGCCTCCCTGTCCATCACCAACTCCTGGGTTCACTCAGACTCACGTCCATTGAGTCAGTGATGCCATCCAGCCATCTCATCCTCTGTCATCCCCTTCTCCTCCTGCTCCCAATCCCTCCCAGCATCAGAGTCTTTTCCAATGAGTCAACTCTTCACATGAGGTGGCCAAAGTACTGGAGTTTCAGCTTTAGCA
>NW_011495036.1:26852-35588 GCF_000754665.1 Bison bison bison
GTATTCCCATCTCTTTCAGAATTTTCCAGTTTATTGTGATCCACACAGTCAAAGGCTTTGGCTTAGTCAATAAAGCAACACCTGCTCTAATCACCCTGGGGCCAGGGACCAGACCACTCAGGGAGTCCCAACACCCCGGAGCTGACTAGCTAATCTAGGGCTTCTCCCCTAGAGAAGCCACACCTGCACACATTTCCCCCATGGTCCCTCTGCCTCCTGCCCAAGCTCGTGCTTTCCTGTGGGACTGCATGGCATGGCACACCCCTGTCTCTGGGGATCTGTGCGTAACAGACTAGTTTTTCAAGATGATCCTCTCCTGAGCTGTTGGGCTCACTATGAAAGTGAAAGTTGCTAAGTCCTGTCTGACTCTTCGTGACCCTGTGGACTCTAGCCTGCCAGCCTCCTCTGTCCATGGAATTCTCCAGGCCAGGATACTGGAGTTGGTAGCCGTTCCCTTTTCCAGGGGATCTGTGATCCAGGAATTGAACCGGGGTCTCCTATGCCTGAGTAATAATAAAACCTAGATTTTAAAATCTGTTTTGCAAATCTCTTTCCTATGCTCCTGGACCCTGGCACGCCTTCCTCACGGCTGCCACGTGTCTTTCTGTAAAATAAGCTTGCTATGGAGAATTCCTAGGGACTTCCCTGGCTGTCCAGTGATTAAGACTCTGAGCTTCTGATGGAAGGATCCAGGTTCAATCCTTGGATGGGGAACTAAGCTCCCATGTGCTGCTCAGAGTGGCCAAAAAAAAAAAAAACCAGGAGGAGGAGGAAGGAACTCCTAAAAGGAATGCCCTGGTGGCCTAGTGGTTAGGACTTAGCACTTTCACTACACAGGCCCAGGTTCAGTCCCCGGTCAGGGAAACTTCCTGCATGACAGTGACGTGACGGGGCTGAAATACACACACACACACACACACACACACACACACAAGAACTCCTATAAGGAACAACTCCTTTGCTACCCACCCTCAAAAGCTCAAGGATAGTCTAAAATCCAGCAACTCTCTAAGTGTGCTCTGCAGACCAGTAGACACATCACTTGGGAACTTGCTAAAAATGCTAAGTCTTGGGTTCCACTCCATACATCCACTGAATCAGAAGCTCTCACGATGGGCCCCAGAAATCTGAGTTGTACCAAGCACTCAGAGGATGCTGATGCTCTGGTCCTGTTGTACCAGCCCCAGTGTGATCTTGGGCACATTCCCCATTACTCCTATCAACACCCTCTGCCCCACGAAACAACCTCCCCACTGGCAAGCACCCTGCTGCCCTGCGTCTGCTGTGTCTCTGCTCCCCCACACCTACCTGCTTCACTGCTACTCAATATCTTTGTCACTTGGCTCACCTGCTCTAAGATGACGACTCCCAAACGCACCGAATCAGAATACAGAGGAGCTTTGAAAAATTGTGAGCACCCCAGGGCCCAGTTGGTCCTCAGGGGCCCCAGCACCTAGCCCTGCCCTGACAACAGTCAGTAAATGTGTGCTGAGCAGTGGATGGATGTGCAAGCAGGTGGCCAAGCTCAGAGAAGCACCTGGGGGAGGAGGCCCTACCTCTGGCACCTGCAGGCAGCGGATAAGAGCATTCATCACCACGGAAGGCTCGGTGGTGGCCTTCTCCGTGATAATCACAGAGGCCAGCCTCTTCCTCATGTCAAAACCTGCCCCTGCGGTGTCCGTTTTGGTCGACTCGCTCTCCATGATGTTGAGGAGGTTTGTGACTTGCTGGAAGGTACCTGAGACAAAGGTGGTCGACATGATGGCAAGATGACTGTTACAGGGGTGTCCCTGGTGTCCCAGTCTCCCTGACACCAGCCCAGCCCTAGCTCCACCTGGGGCATGGGTGGGACCTTCCTGCCCACTGTATAGATGGGGACAACTGAGACCTTGGTTGGGGCTTACCCTCAAGGAGTTAGTAGAGAACATGAGGCAGAAGTGCAGGGAGAGGGTCGGTTTTCTTACCGCTGTCATCTGGTTCCAGAGGCCCCAGGTCCTCTGTTTCGTCTGATGGGTCCTCATGTGACTCTGTTGCTGCTTCTGCCATCTCTTCTTCAAGGTCTTTGGAAGTAAGATTGATAAAATACTTGGCATGTCACCCATTCTAGGACGACCCCCAGTGAGTCCCACCCTGCATAACCCCTTCCCTAGAGTGTGGGAGGAACCTGTAACTTGGTTGGACCCATATTCTAGTGATGGCTCAGTGGGAAAAGAATCTGCCGGCAAGGCAAGAGATGCAGGAGACTCGTGTTTGAGCCCTGGTTCAGGAAGATCCCCTGGAGGGGGAAATGGCAACAACTCCAGTGTTCTTGCCTGAAAAATCCTATTGACAAGGGAGCCTAGTGGGCTACAGTTCAAAGGGTTGCAAAGAGTCGGACATGACTGAACATACACGCGTGCGTGTGCGCACATGCGCGCACACACACACACACACACACTATCCAATAGTATATGGCAAAGGTGAGGGGAACCTCCCGTGATGGTCTCACTCCCATGATTACATTATGTCTCACACAACTCCATCTTAGCAGACTGGAAATTCTCATGCTGTCTTTGAAAAGCAAACAGCAGTGATGTAAACTGCCTGCATCACAGGGAGCCAAGGGCCTCAGTCCTACAACCAAAAGGAACTGGATTCTGGCAACAACCACATGGAAGATGACTGGGCTTCAGAAAGGTTGTAGCCCAGGTGACATCCTGAGTGCAGCCTGTGAGACCCCAGGTGAATGACCCCGCTGAACCATGGACTCCTGACTAGAGAAACTGTGACATAATAAACAGTGTCATTTTAAGCCATTACATTTAGGTGATTTGCCACGCAGTGACAGATCACCACCCCTGCTGAGGAAGGGCCTTTGCTCCCTCTCTTCTGGACACAGAAAACTAATGACTAGTGAGGAATCCCCCTGAGCTGCACCCATTGCACCTCTCAAGGGGCTCCCTCCACACCAGCAGCTTCTGAATTGCTGACAAACCCCAACACAGATGTTAACACAGAGGATTAAAACCTCCCCGATCCTTTTTCCTCCCGTCCCAAGTTTCTCAAACTCCATCCCAGCATCTTTCACTATCTTGTGCTCCCTTCCTCTTGGGAGTCCTGTAAGGAGGAAGCCTGGGACCTATATACTGACCTTTCCTCCGACTTCTCTCCTGGACAGAACAAAAATACACCACAAGAAAAGGCTCTGTTCTCTGCCCGATACACATCAACGGTAATGTGGATTCGGCAGGATGGGTTGACAAAGGAGGAGCCCTTTAGGGTCCTCAGTCATGACTCAGTGGGGAGCAGCTCCCCTGGCAGGGTGGGGGGTGGGTTTCACTGGAACCATCACCGTTGGGTCCCAGAGCCTTGGAACTCTCAGATCCAACTGCCTCCCTGAGCTCTGTGAACCCACTCTTGGAGGAGTGCACAGGTCCCGGTGATTAAACACTCACATTACTTTGTTACTCAATATTTCTGTCACCCACATGTGTAGTGAGGTATGATGGCCTTTTGGGGGAAAGGAAAATTGGTGGGGTGGGTATTCACAGCCAAAACCCCTGAGGATATAGGCATAGGAGCCCAGGGTGGGGAGGTGTGGTCTGGGCAGTTGGAGGAGATGGGTGGACAAGAGGGGTCCTGAGAAGAAGAGTCCTCTTCTCCAAGGACTGGACAGCTTGCAGGATGGGACAGGGTGGTCCCACTGACAGAATAAGTAGAATATAAAGAATTTCAAAGACAAGTGAAAGGACCCTGAATCAAAAGTCAGGCTTGAAGAATGTCCTTGTCATTTTTAGCTGAGAGAGAGCCCTGATCAGCAGTTTGAGCAATAAAATGATGAGGTTCTATCCATTACAGATCAAACCAGTCAATCCTAAAGGAAATCAACCCTGAATCTTCATTGGAAGGACTGATGCTGAAGCTGAAGCTCCAATACTTTGGCCACCTAATGTAAAGAGCTGACTCATTAGAAAAGACCCTGATGCTGGGAATGACTGAAGGCAAAAGGAGAAGGGGACAACAGAGGATGAGATGGTTGGATGGCATCACCGATTCAATGGACATGAGGTTGGGTAAACTCCAGGAGTTGGTGATGGACAGGGAGGCCTGGCGTGCTGCGGGTCATGGGGCCACAAAGAGTCGGACACGACTGAGCGATTGAACTGAACTGTTGTTGCTGAAAATACCCTTCTATTCACGTGCATCTTTTTCTCCACTTGTTCTTTAATTTTGTCCACACCTTTGTTGGCTTGTTTTCTTCTTTGTGTTACACATAGAAGTTTCAAATATGTGGGTTTCTAATTGGAGCTGGGGTCATACTAGCTAGGATTTCTCCTGACCCCGGCCCTCTTTAATCCTTCCCTAGGTGGCTTTGGGCACACAAGCTGTTCACACCAGTTATGTTCCCAAAATCTTGGCTCCTGGTCAACAGATGCCAAATAGAAATATGGAAACAGAGTTTGGAAGAAATAGAAAAGAGTAAATTATTTTTTCCAGGCAAAAGGGAAACAGCAGGCTAGCACCTTGAGAGCTGTGCCCCTCCCTTGGGAATAGAAAGACGTTTTATATCTTCTAGAAGGTCATGCTTTTTTTTTTCTTCCTCAGAGTTTCAGAATGGCCACAGCTGGTATCAGGCAACTCAGCCACTGGGTCTGGTGTCCCTAAAGTTATTGACCTGTGACCTTTCTGAAATACAGAATGCTACAAGAGAGTGTGGGCTTCCAAGATGGAGCAAGTGGTAAAGAACCTGCCTGCTAATGCAGGAGACATAAGAGATGCAGCTTTGATCCCTGGGTTGGGAAGATCCCCTGGAGAAGAAAATGGTAACCCACACCAGTATTCTTGCCTGGGGAATCCCATGGACAGAGGAGCCTGGCGGGCTACCGTTGGGTCACAAAGAGTCAGACCCGACTGAGCAACAACCACCGGTCTCTGTATCCACCACATGGAGAGCCATAGTTGCACCCAGCAGGCACACAGTCAGGGTCTTTGGGATCAGACTGCAATCATGTCACTTGAATAATCTTTGAAAGAAAAAGACAGAGGAGAGTGGAAGGTAGAGCAAATGTGGGCTGTGAAAGAAGGGGCATGTGATAAGTGCCTTCTGGGATCTGCTCCGTACTGGTTAGCAGGTCCACAGAAGGCACTGGGGAATGATGAGAGAATTTTGTGGGGGTGAGTGTGGGGCACTACGTGAGGATCCTTGTTTTCTGACCACCTGGATTCAGTGAAGGAGAAACGGACTGCTGCGGGTCATGGGCTCGCTGGTGCGCGAGGCAGAGGCTGGGGCAGTGTGGGCAGACACTGAGTGGGAATTTTAATTAAAAGCCTTGGGCCTTGCTTTGTTGACCTGTAATGCATTTGTTATTGTTTCAGTAGCTAAGTCGTGTCCAGATCTTTGAGACTCCATGGACTGCAGCCTGGCAGGCTCCTCTGTCCATGGGATTCTTCAAGCAAGAATACTGGAGTGGGTTGCCATTCGAGGGAGGGCTGGTTAAAGAGGATGTGCTGGATGCGGGGTTGGAGTGAGGCCAGTGGGCACAGCGGTCAAGGGCCCAGGACTAGCTGACCCCCTCGGCCATGTCAGGTGGGTGCGGCTTAGATGGCATTGGCAGAGATCCAGGCTGGGCAGTGGAGCCGGGCAGGGCTGAGGCAGTCAGTCAGCGGGTCGGAGTGTGGTTCTGGAGTAGCGAGGCTGAGACAACGCTGTTGTGGCAGTGGCGGGGGTCGGGGGGCTGACCATCTCATCACAAGGCTGTGCAATGCCCAGGATGGCTGATCCCAGCTCCCCCTTACTGCCCGCCCCAGGAATTTTGGGTGAGGCTCCTGTGCTACATCATGGACACAGACTACACGGAGGCCTTGACCCCCATCTGCGTCAGCCTCACCAACCTGGCCGAATTCCAGCTGCACGCCAAGGAAGAGGAGGCCAACGCAAGCAAGAGCAGGCTTCCCTCTCCAGGAAGCAGCCCAGAGCTCAGAGAGCCAGGCCTTCCCAAAGAGGCTGCCCTTGCCGAAATCTGAGGAGGTTAAAATCATACATTCTTCCTCTGGCAGCCCACTCCTCTCCTCCCCACCTCCCCCCAACCCTGGCCCAGACCTCAGGGCAGGGGTCCTGGCTCAGGCTTCCCCCAGGTGTGAGCTCTCTGGCCCCCAGGAGCCCGCTGGAAGGACTGTATATCCCATCCGAGTCCTCTGGAACCACCCCCACCAGGCCCTCCCACTCGCCCCTGATGATGCACTTGTTAGCACCAGACCCTCAAGAAAGGGACAACACCGACCTACTTACGGGGGACCCTGCCGTCCAAGGGGGCTGCTGTCATGGTCCTGGGGCTTTGAGGATGGATGTGGCTGGTGACAGGAGGTAACTGCGAGCCTCACAGGACTGAGCCATGGTGAAGGGCAGAGCCAGCTCTGAGCATCTGGCTAGACCACCCCCTGGTCTGCCTCCTGCCCCAACCCTGAGTCTGGGGCTGGCTCCCTCCTGGGTGCTGCCCCTCCCTGCAGCTTCTTAGCAGGCCTGCCCCTCTCTCGCCTGCTGGTCCAAATGCTATGAGTTCCTGCTACTCCTGGGCTCACAGCCTCCCAAAGCCTGCAGAGGGAGGGGAGGGGAGTGGAGGGGTGTCTAGTTACTGTTGGCTCAACAAGGCAGAGACTCACAGTAGGAGAGAAACATTCTCACACTGGCCTGGTGTGCACTCCCAAGTGGGCAAGTCCTGAAAAGAGTACAATATATTAACGCATATATAAGGAATTTAGAAAGATGGTAACGAAGACCCTATATGTGAGACAGCAAAAGAGATGCAGATGTAAGAACAGACTTTTGGACTCGGTGGGAGAAGGCGAGGGTGGGATGATTTGAGAAAATAGCATTGAAACATGTATATTATCATATGTGAAATAGATTGCCAGTCCAGGTTCCATGGATGAGACAGGGTGCTCAGGGCCAGTGCATTGGGATGACCCTGAGGGATGGGATGGGGAGGGAGGTGGGAGGGAGGGTCAGGATGGGGAACACACATATACCCATGGCTGATTCATGTCAATGTATGGCAAAAACCACCACAATATTGTAAAGACTCCAATGAAAATAAATATTAATTAAAAAAAAAAAAAGAGCATCTTCTCAGCCCCAGCCTGTAGCACCAGGCTCCTCCTTCCCAGGATGGCCAGTTGTAATGATGTTCTTTGTGGGAAAGCTCCTGTCTTGACCCCTCCTGCATTCTGGGGGGCGCTGGGATGCTGTTGGGGCAGCACTGTGCAGGGAGAAGCTCCCCTGGGGCACAGGAGCGGGGCAGCCTCAGTATCCTGTATCTTTCTCTCCCCAGTGGACCTGCCCGCGCCACAGAAGCTGCTGGCCCGTCTCCTGGTGAGTGGCTCACGGGGGCCGTGCACTGGCCTGGCCCCCGCTGTGTCCTGCGGTGCCCCTCCCATGAGCTCCTAATCCCCAGGGCCTCCAGGGGGAGCTTGGAGCTGGATGCTTGGCAGGACAGAGCTTTCCAGGCTCCCGTCGTCCCTCTGGGGAGGTGCGGCAAGGGCAGCAGGCGCCCAGATTTCTCTGCTGGCCCTTTGAATGGCCCCAAGCATCCGCAGGACACTGTCAGCAGCCTGCCCTTCCCTGGGGGTCAGCTCCGCCCTGCACCCATGCATCTTCCTTCTTGTATTGACCCTGCTCCGAGGTCCATGGAACCCTGGGTGGGGAGGGAGCCTGAGTTCTCGCGTCTCCTTTCCTCCCTTCAGCATCCTCTGCAGGGATACTCTGATCCTGGGAATCCTTGGAGCTCTGCTTGAAAGGCCCCATCCTGTCCAACTCTCCCTTTAAGGGCTCTGACAGCGAGACCCCAGGTTGAGGTGCACGAGGCCTGGGGCTGCCCAGCCCAGGAGAGGCCCCACTGGAGTCTCGGTGTTCCCCAGGTACTGATGTCATCCCCCTACAAGGACGAGGGCCATGGGATTGCCATGCTCAACCTTCTGAAGACCCTGAGCCAGAGCATCGCCCCCTCCATGGCCAACATGTGGGAGCTGGAGATCCCCCTGCTGGTCAAGTACCTGGAAGGTGAGATGTCCGGGGTGTGTGTGTAAGCTACCCGCTAAGTGTACATACTGGGTATAGTCATGTGGCCTGAGCAAAGGAGCCTGCGGTGCTTGTGTGAGTCACCCCCCGGCCCTGCAGTGTACCTGCTGGGTGCTACTGATGTGAACTGAGCAAAGGAGTGCATGTGTGATACCCCACAAACACCCCTAGTGTACATGCTGTGTACTAATCACCTGGCTCTGAGCAAAGGAGCCCAAGGTGAGTTCGAAAGCCAGCAACCCCACCCCATTAGTATACACGCTGGGTACTAAACACGTGGCCTGAGCAAAGGAGCCTGTGGTGCTTGTGTGGGTCACTCCCCCGCCTTCAGGGTACCCACTGGGTGCTAGTCCTGTGGCCTGAGCAAAGAAGCTCAGATGCGCGTGTGATGTCTTCACTCACACCCATAGTGTACATGCAATGTACTAGCCACCTGGTCTGAGCAAAGGAGCGGGGTGTGTGAGCCACCCCCAAGCAGTGTACATGCCATGTACAAGTCACATGGCCTGAGCCAAGACCCCCAGGCTCCAGGTGGCCGGCACAGCCTACTCTGGTCCTTGGGAGCGTGGGGAGGGAAGTGCGGCGTGTGGGGAGCCCGTCCACGGAGGACCCAGCTGCTGCATTTAGGAGGCGGCATGGAGGAGCAGCAGGAGAGAGGAGCAGCGGGAGAGAGGAGCAGCGGG
>NW_011495036.1:36526-40763 GCF_000754665.1 Bison bison bison
GTGTTTTGGTAAATAGTGCAAAGGATGAAGGTGACGCCGAACCACAGGATGCCAAAGGGGAGGACAAGGCTGCAGGGGGACAGAGCTGGGGCCTGGTGGTGGGCCTCCACCTTTGGCAGATGGGGGGGGGGAAGAGCGGAACACCTTCTCTCAGACCTGCTGCACACCCACCCCGCCCCTCCCCACACACCAGTTTCTCCTCCCTGTCTCATCCAGCTGTTGGCTCATGACCACCGCATGTGTGTATTTCATTGTTAAGGGGTCTTTACAAAACTATAAACATTGCTGACAATCAGAGAAGGTCTTCACCAGTGGAAAGCATTTCATGTTCACAGATTGGAGGACAATATATTTAAGATGGTGACACTTGCCAATTTATCTATAGATTCAACACGACCCCCACTATAATCCCAGCTGGCTTCCCGCCCCCACCCCCAGAGACTGACAAGGTGATCCTAAAATTCCTGTGGAAATATAAGGGGCATAGAATAGCCAACACCGTTATGATTTAAAAACGAACAAAGTTGGAAGACTCGGATTTTGCAATTTCAAGACTTCTTGCAGAATTACAGTAAACAAGACAGGGCGATCCTGGCATCAGGACAGGTAACAGGTTGATGGAATCGAATCGAGGGTCTGGAAACAGACCTCACATTCACTGTCAATTGATTTTCAACAAGAGTGCCAAGACAATTCAGTGGGGAAGGAGTAGTCCTTGCAACAAATGATGCTGGGAAGACTGCATAGCCACTTACAAAAGAATGAAGTTGGGCCCCTTCCTCATACCATACACAAAAATTAACTCAAAATGGACCATATATGTAAATATAAAAGGTAAAACTATAAAAATTTTAGAGTGAAACATAAATATAAATCTTCATGATCTTGGCTTGAGCAAAGTCTTCTGAGAAATAACACCCAAAAGCAAAAGTGATGAAAGAAAAAATAGATAAACTGGACATTATCAAAGCTAAAAAGTTTTGTGCTAAAAATAGTACCATCAAGAAAGTGAAAAGACAACCCAATGAATGAGAGAAAATATTTGCAAATCTAGTCCTTGAGAAGGGACTTGTGTCTAGAATATATAAAGAACTCTTAGAACTCATTAATACAATGACAAATAAGCCAATTTAAAAATGGGTGAAGGAAAGATATACAAATGGAAAGTAATCACATGAAAACATATTCAAGATCATTACCATTAGGGAAATGCAAATCAAAACTGCAAGACATTACTCCACACTCACAAGGATGGCTGAAATCAAAAACACAGATAATAACAAATATTGACAAGAGTACGGAAAAATTGGAACTCTGATATATTGCTGGTATAAATACAAAATGGTACAGTGTTTTTGAAAAACAGATTGCCATTTCCTTGAAATGTTAAATCTGGAGCTACCTATGACCTGGCAATTATGCTCTTAATTATATATGCCAAGAAGAAACGAAAACATATGTCCACACAAAAGCTTGTATGTAAATATTCAGAGCAACATCATTCGGATAGCCAAAACGTGGAAAAAACTCAAGTGTTCATCAGTCGATGATGAGTAAACAAAATGTGCTCCATCCGTACAACAGAGTATTATTCAGCCATGAAAAGGAGTGCAGTGCTTACGTCTGCTACAGAAAGGGTGACCCTTGAAAGCATTACACTAAGTGAAGGAGCCAGATGCAAAGGCCCATGAGTGATATGGTTCTACTTATTTGAAATATCCAGAGCAGGCAAACCTAATGAGACAGAAAATTAGACGGGTGGTTGTCACGGATGAGGGGAATGTGGGGTGATTGGCAGTGTGTACAGGATTTCTTTTTGGGGGGTGATGAAAATGTCCTAACCTTGGCTGTGATGGCCATCGCACAACTTGGTGAATGTGTGAGCTTAAAATTTGTAAAACTTAAATGGGCTCATTTAGCGGTATGTGATTTATACTTCAATAAAGATGTTTAAAGAAAGCTGAGCGCCGAAGAATTGATGCTTTTGAACTTTGGTGTTGGAGAAGACTCTTGAGAGTCCCTTGGACTGCAAGGAGATCCAACCAGTCCATTGTGAAGGAGATCAGCCCTGGGTGTTCTTTGGAGGGAATGATGCTAAAGCTGAAACTCCAATACTTTGGCCACCTCGTGTGAAGAGTTGACTCATTGGAAAATACTCTGATGCTGGGAGGGATTGGAGGCAGGAGGAGAAGGGGACGACAGAGGATGAGATTGCTGGATGGCATTACCAACTCGATGGACGTGAGTCTGAGTGAACTCTGGGAGTTGGTGATGGACAGGGAGGCCTGGCGTGCTGCGATTCATGGGGTCACAAAGAGTCGGACACGACTGAGTGACTGAACTGAACTGAAAAATGTTTAAAAAAGATTTTTAAAAGTATCAACTTAAGTTTTCATTTGTTCAAATATGCACCCTTCATAATACCATATGTAAAATATACACAGCAATGTATATCTTCTGTAGTTAAATGCTATAGATTTATGGGTACAAGATTTTATCAGATGTCAGTTAACTTGTATGTAGTATTTAGTAAGCCAATGCATATAATTCAACCTTATTACAATAACTCACCTAGCTTAAAGGAAAGTAAACAAATAAATACGGTTTCATTGGCTCAGATAGCTTAAAAAGTCACGACTGGATACAGTGCCTTAAGGAATTTCATCAGGACTCTCCCAGACTCTTCATCACTCAGACAGGCATCCTCTGGGGGTAGGGGGCGCAAGGCTGCTGAAGCCTCCAGATTTGTAATTCCGGTAGATAGAGTCATTCTTTCCCCAAAAGTAACAGGCAAAACCATCATCTCTCCTATAAACAAACAAAACAAAAATATGGCATAATGAAAAGAGACCCTATTCAAAGCAGCAACACAATATAAAATATGTAAGCAAATAAAATAGTGAGTGTATGAAACACATGGGACCAAGGTGGGGACCCCAAACTACAGAAGGGGCAGAGAGGCTGGGAGAAAGCCTGACCAAACGTACACTCTCTGCTTCTTGGATAGGAAGGCTCAGTGTTGCTCAGGTGTCCTTTTTTCTCAAGTTAATCTGCAATGCAGGGACTTCCCTGGTGTCCACTGTAAGGACTCCGTGCTTCCACTGCAGCAGGGAAGGGTTTGATCCCTCGTCAGGGAACTAAGATCCTGCTCAGCAAGTGATGCGGCCAAAAAAAAAAAAAAAGAATCTGCAATGCAATCTACTTCTAATTTTCCCAAAAGGGAAATTTGTGGAAATCTGACAGTTTTATTTGACGAGATTATTTCCACGTTTGCCCTAACGAAAAAAATGTAAGAGAATAATAGCTAAGAGCATATTTTTTAAAAAGCTCATTAGAGAAGGATTTATTCTCCCAGAACAAAGATGTAAGTGAATGAAATGAAATACAACCATGGGGTGACGGGAAGAATATACTGATGAATATTTTTATAGTCTTACCATGGAATAGAACAGACCTTCATATGCATAAAAAGAATCTTTTAGAAAGACAAAGGAAAAGAAAGAGACTGTACTCTGTGAAAATGAAAATTGTCTGCATGACCAAACGAAATCACTATGAATAAAATCAAAAGAGAAATGAGACACCGGGGAAATGGACCACAGGAGTGATCCATGCTATGCTTGGAGTGAACCAAGCACAGCCTCAGGCTATGCTTGGTTTTATTCTTTTTTTAAGATTCTTTTTTAATGTGGACCATTTTTTAGAAGTCTTTTTTGATTTGTGATGGTATCGTTTCTGTATTATGTTTTGGCCTTTTGACTGCTTGATTTTAAGCCCCGGTCCTACTAATTCCTGCTAGTTTGCTTGTCTCAAAATACCTATTTGCATTTAAAGTTGATGTGCAGATGAAATGAGATAATATTGAAGAACTAAAGAGCCTATTGATGAAAGTGAAAGAGGAAAGTGAAAAAGTTGGCTTAAAGCTCAACATTCAGAAAACTAAGATCATGGCCTCCTCCCATCACTTTATGGCAAATAGATGGGGAAACAGTAGCTGACTTTATTTTTCTGGGCTCCCATATCACTGCAGATGGTGATTGCAGTCATGAAATTAAAAGATGCTTACTCCTTGGAAGGAAAGTTATGACCAACCTAGAGAGCATATTAAAAAGCAGAGACAGTCCTGCTTTTTAGATGGACAAAGGTCTGTCTAGTCAAGGCTATGGTTTTTCCAGTAGTCATGTATGGATGTGAGAGTTGGACTCTAAAGAAAGCTGAGCGCCAAAGAATTGATGCT
>NW_011495036.1:41758-58118 GCF_000754665.1 Bison bison bison
CTCATCAGACCTACTCCCATAATTTACATTTTAAGATAACACTGTCCTCAGGCAAGATACATCCTTGTGAAGACCAGGTCTACTCCCATAATTAACATTTTAAGATAACAGAAGGTTGAATCCAAAGACTGTCCTTAGGCAGGATACATTATTGTTATATAATCCTAAGGACTGTGGAGAAAGAAAAAAACTTTGTCCTTTCTTCCTCCTTGAGAATTCCAGACCCCTCTCTCCTTGGGGACCCCTAGACTCCCTATCAACCTGCCTAGGAAATGACTCTCATTCCCCCCTTTTCTTTTAGGAGAATTATGTTGCCTAGGGAAAAGGGGCATCGTTCTCGTTCCATAACTACTTCCGAGCTGACAAGGGGTGTTTTCCCTAAATTGGTGAGGCAACATATTCTCCTAATCCTCATATTGAGGATATCTGGGGGAAGCTACAGCAGTAGCAGGAGTTTGAGCAACCATTTGTAACTTAAAAGCTTTCATGCGGCTAGAAACAAATCCAGTTATACAGTTACAGATGCAGGCAACATAGTCATTAAAACAAGTTAAAATCGAAATTAAAAGACACATTATGTCCATAGTTAAAGTGCAACGTGTTGCACCAGTCCATTTTAGGGTTGGTAGATGTCATCAGATGAAGAAGAGTCATCGCATGTGATTGTTGTCGAAGATATTCATAGACTTGGAGAAAGTCTTTTCCTTGAAGTGGAGATGTCTACCTCTGGAAGCCTTCCACTGATGAAGAGGGGAGCTCTCCGCAGACCCAGCAGTTAGACCGATTGTGGAATGCAGCATAGGAGTGAGCCCAGGACAGGAAGACATTGTCTTGAGGATCCAACGGCAGACTCAGGATATTTGGAGTCAGCAGAAGTAAGCTCACATTGGTTATCAGGCCCATCCACTGCCCTTTGCTTAACTCTAGAGCTTGGGTCAGAGCTGCAAGCTCCACTAACTGAGCACTGGTTTCCTGGGGGAGAGATTTTGCTTCCAAAACCTGTTCAGCAGTCACCACGGCATAACCTGTTTTACGCTTTCCATCCTGAACAAAAGAACTGCCATCTGTAAATATTTCCATGTCAGGATTGTCTAATGGGGTATCCTTTAGATCCTCCCGAGCTGCATAGTTTAAAGTTAGGAATTGAGAACAATTGTGATCAGGTGTTTCATTTTCCTTCTCAGGAAGGAAAGTGGCAGGATTTAAATTTCCACAAACTTTAAGCTTAGTTATTGGTCCTTCTAATAACAATGACTGATACTTAAGAAGCCTACTGTCTGTCATCCAAATATTAACCTTAGAATTTAAGATTCCACTCACATCGTGAGAAGTCAGTACAGTAAGGTTTCGTCCATTAATTATTTTTAAAGCTTCAGGTGCTAATAAAGCCGCTGCCCCAATTATTTTTAGGCAGTGGGGCCACCCACTGCAAACTACATCTAATTCTCTGCTTAGATAAGCAATAGGTTGCTGGTGAGGCCCTTGGGGTTGTGTCAAAACTCCCAATGCCACACCTTTTCTTTCAGTGACAAACAAATTCTGACCCTGTGGGTAAGCTCAGAGCTGGAGCTTGCAGGAGAGCAGTCTGAAGAACCTTAAAAGCCTTTTGAGTTTCTGGAGACCAAACCAGTTTGTCGGTTTGGGCCTGCTGAGTTTCAGCTATAAGTTTATATAAAGGCTGGGCAAGTTCCCCGTAACCCAGAATCCAAATGCGACAGTAGCCTGTGATTCCCCAAAATCCTCTCAATCGTCTTAAAGTCATAGGTAGGGGATGATTTAGTATAGGTTTAATTCTCTCAGGGCCTATGGCCCTAGTCCCTTCTGATATGATTAGGCCCAGATATCTAGCCGATGGTTGACAAAGCTGAGCCTTTTCTCTTGATGCCTTGTAACCACAGCCTGCCAGAAAGTTTAAGATCTTCTGAGGCTCGCGAACAAGCTTCCTCTGTCTCAGCACAGAGCAAAATATCATCTACATATTGTAACACCACTGCTTCAGAGCTATTAAAGTTTTGTAGATCCCGAGACAAACTTTGTCCGAATAAGTGAGGACTGTCACGAAATCCCTGGGGCAAAACTGTCCAGGTTAACTGAGAAGCTGGCTGCGTAGGGTCTTCAAAGGCAAATAGAAATTGACTTTCTTCCGCCAAAGGCACTGAATAGAAGGCATCCTTTAAATCAATTACTGAGAAATATTTGGCCCGTTCAGGAATTTCAGACAATAGAGTATAAGAGTATAAGGATTAGGCACCACGGGGTGTAAAGGAATTACAGCCTCATTTATTATTCTTAAATCTTGAACTAGTCTCCATTTACCATTCGATTTCTTTATACCCAAAATAGGAGTGTTGCAAGGACTGTTACAGGGAATTAACAGTCTCTGCTCCTTGAAATTTTCGATGATGGGTTTTAACCCTTCCTTAACTAGGTTTCAGTGGATACTGCTTCTTATGTGGAAATATATGTGGGTCTTTGAGCTTAACAACTACAGGAATAGCATTTTGTGCTCGACCCACAGATTTTCCATCAGCCCGTACTCTAGGATTTACATTTTGTTCAACTAAAGGGAGAGAAAGGGAGGGCTCCATATTCATGAAAACAGAGGCATGGACCTTGCTCAGTATATCCCTTCCCAAAAGGGGTGAGGGAGGTTCTGGCACGATCAGAAACTCGTGTAAAAACAGCACAGAATCCCAGTTGCAAGATAAAGAATAACTGAAATAATATCTTTTGGCTCGTCCAGACAGACCCATTAGGGAAGCGGATCGGGAAGAAAGTGGGCCAGGGGCTTCAGTAAGCACAGAATAAGTTGCCCCAGTATCTAAAAGGAAATCGATGGATTGGCCCCCCACAATTTATTAATACCCGGGGTTCCTCAGGTGTAATTAGGATGGGAGCTTGTGTGGGGACCCCCAGGCACCTTCAGTCCTGGTTGTCTTGAGAGTCTGACCCCGGAGACCTACGCCTCTGGGGGCATTCTCTCTTTCAGTGTGGTCCTTTGCAGACCGGACATGCAGCTGGGGGTGGCTTAAATGCCTGAGGGCAATCCCGCTTGAGATGTCCCTCCTTTCCACAGTAATAGCAAGCCCATCCCTTTTTACCTGGGTCCCTCTGGGCATTTTTCTCAGGCTGTTTAAGAACGTTTTTCATAGCCATGGTGAAGGCTTCTGCCTTTTTCTTTGTACTTTTTTGCCTTTCTTTCTTTTCCTCATATTCCCTACCATAATAGACTGTCTGAGCCAGTTGTAACAGAGTATCTAAAGACTGATTTGGTCCATACGCCTGCTTTAATAGCTTACGGCGGATATCTGGAGCCGACTGAGTGAGAAATCTATCCTTTAAGATCACTTTTCCCTCTTCACTTTCGGGATCAATCTCAGCGAATCTGCGAAGGCCTTCTCTCAGTCTATCTAGGAATTTACCAGGAGCTTCCTTCTCCTGTTCTATGTCTGCCAATTTGCCATAGTTTAAAGGCTTAGAACGCGCCTGCCTAAGTCCTTCAAGAATACATCTAACAAAATGACTCTGATCCCATCTTCCTTTAGCTGTGTTGTAGTCCCAGTCTGGTTCTATAGTTGGGACCGCCTGATTCCCAGTGGGGAGGGCCGCTATCTCGCTCTCCCTCTTCCCTACTGATTCATTACCAAGCCATTCATCTCCATAAGCAACCGCTTTTCCTAAAACTCGAGTCTTTGACTCAGGAGTCAGCGTTTGTCCCAAGATATACATCACATCCTTCCAAGTGAGGTCATAAAGCAGAGTAACACCTTTAAAAGCTCTGATATATTTTTCTGGGTCCTCTAAATAGTCTCCCAGATCCTCCTTGATTCTTTGTATTTCTTAATAAGAGAAAGGCTTATTAACTCTCACAGACTTTCTCCCGGTAGGTGTTTCATAAAGAGGCAACAGCTTGTGTGGCTGTTCCTCAGTCTCTCTGGCTGCTCTGCGCATATGATCCCAGGGATAGATTGGAGAAACCTGTTTCTCCTCTTCTCTTTGTCTCCTGTCCTCCATCTCATCTCTTACTTCGATGGTCTGAGTTTCTACTGAAACCAGAGTAGTCTGAGGTCGTACTGAGACAGGAGTTGTTTGGACCTCCATGTGGGCAGTTTGAATCCCAGTTTGGAGTCCCAGGTATGGGGGCAAAGTAAGAGGACAGGAGGGAGCTGAAGATTTCACGCCCAAATCTATACCCTTAGGACATAAGTCTGGCATATTTCGCAGAGAGAAAAAGGGCAACACATATGCTACTTCTACCCATTTCCCTTGTTCCTTACAGAACCTAATTGTAGAACAGTATTATACTTAAGAGACCCTCCAACTGGCCACCGTTCGCCGTCCTCCAATGGATACCATGGCCATGCAGTATCACATAGGAAGACCAGGTGTGTCTTCTTTAAGCCCTGGGGATCAAATCTATCCCAGTTTTTCAGGATACAGTTCAAAGGAGCGAGGCTGGAATTGTTAGCTCCCATCTGTAAGAGAGAAAAAAGCGGCCAGCGCCATTTTTCTACCGGAGGCGTCCCTCCCTGCTCTAGGTGGGGGTGTAGACAGACGTTACACCAAAAGCTTTTCCTTCCTAGTCGGACTTAGTCTGTCCCTTACCGACGCAGGCGCCGTACTCGTCCCTCCCGGTTCTACCACCGGGATGGGGTGGGGATGTACCAGGGGTAGACTTGATAGCATCCCTACTTGACGTCCAGCTCTCCACCCTTAACCTTGCTTGCCTCTGATGTCACCCGGGGTGAATCAGAGTAACCTTCCAGAATGCCTCTCAAGCTAAGACCGCTGTGGGAAACATTTGTCACCTGAGTGCCTGTGCACAACCCTGAGTATTTCCTGACTACAATAAGACTGACGTGAACATAAAACTGAGATGTTCTTTCCAAGCATCACCACACCAGTATAACAGCCTCCTCTGATCTACTAAGAGCCAGCGTTACCAAAGGAAAAAAACCCATTGTAGTCCCAATCTGAGTAACCTTTAACCTCAGAGATGTTCTGGGAGCTAGAGCTCCATCTAGCTTCTGAAGTTTCGATTCCTAGCAAGGCTAGGCGCTTTCTTGACTACCAATCTAAGTTTGGGACCTAAGCAGCAGTACACAATAACAGTATAGATCACAAGTCCCTTGAAAGTCTATGATCCGATAGATTAAGTTAGTACTTCTAATTCCCAAGGAGTTATGAAATGGTCAAAGAGACCAAAAAGTTTGACCGAGAAAGGAGAGTTCGGTCCACACGCTTTGCCCATTTCTGGTCGGCTCCTGAAGGAGACATTGGGTGCCTCTTGGCATTGGCAGGTCGGTATAACGCCTGACAGGTTTCTGCCATAAGCCGTATGAGATCACCGTGGAACCTCAGAGCAGGGCTCCTTACTTGCTTCACGCAGGGCATGTCATTCATTCACACAAGCACACCGTAGAGTTAGTAAAGCACGGCAGAAAACGTGTTCGCTAAGAGAACGAAGAACTAAAGCTCCAAGTATCCTTACCTTGTCTTGAAGGATCCCGGACGAGCTCCCAAGATGAAAGGTTGTTGTTGAATCACGCGAATACACCGGGATTCTTGGCCCCCGGAGGAGAAGAATTCAATCCGGGGCCAGAGACGAGGCTTGATCGCTCAGAGCTTTTGTGTAATAAAGTTTTATTAAAGTATAAAGGAGATAAAAAAGCTTCTGACATAGGCATCAGAAGGGGGCAGAAAGAGTACCCGCTTGCTAGTGTTAACAGTGAAGTTATATAATCCAGAGAATATCTGGAGGTTGTAAAGACCTCATCAGACCTACTCCCATAATTTACATTTTAAGATAACACTGTCCTCAGGCAAGATACATCCTTGTAAAGACCAGGTCTACTCCCATAATTAACATTTTAAGATAACAGAAGGTTGAATCCAAAGACTGTCCTTAGGCAGGATACATTATTGTTATATAATCCTAAGGACTGTGGAGAAAGAAAAAAAGTTTGTCCTTTCTTCCTCCTCGAGAATTCCAGACCCCTCTCTCCTTGGGGACCCCTAGACTCCCTATCAACCTGCCTAGGAAATGACTCTCTCAGGAGAATGTGCTGTGTGCGCACCTGTGCGTTTATCTGTGTGAGGGCGGGGTGCTCCCCAGCATCCCCACCCTCAACCTGCCTGCTGGGTCTCCCCACAGGGCGTCATTCTGTGCTTTGGCCTGTGTGCCCGGGGCCAGGCGAAGACGGTGCTGGGCATGCTCCATGACTTTGAAGAGAGGATCCAGGAGTCGGAGCAGTTCTGGCAGATCGGTGCCTGGCAGGTGAGGTGCCCTTGCTCCATCTTCAGCTCTCTGGAAGCCTCTTAGAATGGTGCTCTCAGCCCCCCAACCAAGGCTCTTCAGTTCAGTTCAGTTCAGTCGCCCAGTCACGTCCAATTCTTTGTGACCCCATGGACTGCAACAGCCACACCTCCCTGTGCATCACCAACTCCTGGAGTTTACCTGATCATGACCATTGAGTTGGTGATGCCATCCAACCATCTCATCCTCTGTCGTCCCCTTCTCCTCCTGCCCTCAATCTTTCCCAGGATCAGGGTCTTTTCAAATGGGTCAGTTCTTCACATCAGGTGGCCAAAGTATTGGAGTTTCAGCTTCAGCATTAGTCCTTCCAATGAACACTCAGGACTGATCTCATTTAGGATGGACTGGTTGGATCTCCTTGCAGTCCAGGTACTCTCAAGGGTCTTCTCCAACACCACAGTTCAAAAGCATCAATTCTTTGGCTTTTAGCTTTCTTTATAGTTCAACTCTCACATCCATACATGACTACTGGAGAAACAATAGCCTTGACTAAACGGACCTTTGTTGACAAAGTAATGTGTCTGCTTTTGAATATGCTCTCTAGGTTGGTCATAACTTTCCTTCCAAGGAGTAAGAGTCTTTTAATTTCATGGCTGCAATCACCATCTGCAGTGATTTTGGAGTCCCCCAAAATAATCTGCCTTCAATTCAGGAGACTCATGTTCGATCCCTGGATTAAGAAGTTCCCCTGGAGAAGGAATGGCTACTCACTCTAGTATTCTTGCCTGGAGAATCCCATGGACAGAGGTACAGTCCATGGAGTCTCAGAGTCGGACATGACTTTCATTATCCTCACTGCCTCTATCAAAAGTTCACAATCCTTTAGTGTTTTATCAGCAACTTTCCTGGAGGCAGGGCTTCAGGGAAGAAAGTGACTGCCTACCCCCAAAGGGGATGAAAGGCCTTAATGAAGGAGCCACAAAGAGGAGAGGCCAGCACGGCCGGGGCCCCCATGGGTGCTGTTGCCTCTCCTGCTCCTGGGGGAGCAGACACCCCAACCTCCTTCCCTGCCCTCCATTCCAGTACCTTCCTGTGGCCCAACCTCAGCAGAGGCCAGAGACCAGTGACCTGGTTACTGCAGGGGATGGGGCGAGGGAGATCTGGGGAGAGGGGATCTGGGGGAGTTGCAGCCAGGCCCCAAACCCCAGGCTCCTGGAGGTGGTAGGTCCCGGCAGGGCTGCTGAGGGCACCCAGTGCTGGCCAATGGCTGAGGGGGCACTGGGGCTGCACCTGTGCCCATGGGGCTTCGCAGTAAACGTGTCCAAGGTGTCACACGGGCCAGTAGGGTTTGAGTCCCAGGCAGCCCCCTGGGGCTCATCAGCCCGCCCTTCTTTGGCTTCCTGAGGCCTTTGGGGGGCTGCCCCCTAGCTTACTGATGGAGTGCCAGCCCCCAGCCCCACCCCTTGTGTGGCCCCCCAGGGCCGCCTGCCGCCTCTCCTGCCATCCTGTCCTGTGTCCTCCAGGCCTGCGTGGCTACCATGTTTCAGTGTGTGCACTTCTGGGGCTGGAAGGCCCTGGAGAGCTCCACGGACCACAGTGATGTCGCTGCCCCTAAGGAGATGACCGGTTTCCAGATGACCCTGTGCTCCGTCCTGGTGAGGAAGCTGAGACAGGGCCCAGCCCCAGGGGCTTGGGGCTTCATCCTGTGATCCTGCTAGACATGAGGTGTCGAGACCAGCTCTGTCCGACAGAAAGAGAATGCAAACCAAACACCCATCTTTAAGATTTATGTTGAAAAACATGAAAAGAGGTTAAACCAAATTTAATAATAGATTTTATTTAACCCAGTAGTTCCAAATCATTGCCATTTCAACAGGCAATCAATAGACAATTATTAATGTAATAGTTTAGCTGTTTGGGATAACGTCTTCAGTATCCAGGAGGCACTTTACACTTAATTCAGACTAGCCTCGTTGATTGGATGGAATCATCAAATCCATGGACTTGAGTTTGAGCAAACTCCGGAGATAATGAAGGGCAGGGAAGCCTGGCGTGCTGCAGTCCATGGGGTCCCAGGGAGTTGGACACAACTGAGCGGCTGAACAACAGCAAGCCATGCTTCAGGTGCTCAAGGCCCACGTGTGGCCAGTGGCTACCCTATCGGACAGTGCATACTGTGGGCGAGTGTGATCTCTCTGGGCCAGAGAAGAGTAACGGAAACCTGAAGGTCCTTAAGTTGCCTACCTGCTACTCTGCTGTGTGACTTTGAGATGAGCACTTGTCCTCTCTGGGCAGACCCTCTAGCATCAGATGGATAGGCATCTGTGAGCAGATGACCGCCATCTGTGAGTAGCCAGTCTGCAGGATCTCTTTTTGCAGACTCAGAAAAAGCCTGCTGTTCTCTACAACTTCTTGCTAGAAACAATGACCTATGTTAAAAGCAACTTGTCATGGATCAGAATTGCTGCATGTAACTTGGCAGGTGAGCAGGCACGTCTCCTGATGCAGGAGGGACCTTGAAGACCATCTGGTCAGACCCAGGTCTGGAGTGGGGACAGGTGTTGGGAGTCATGCTTGGGCAGAAGTCCCCCGTGTGTCCCATGGTGCTTCATACCTGCCCGATGCTGAACTAGACGTCTGGAACTAAACCCTTAACAGAAACTCTCATCAGGTGAAACCAAATCTCTCAGTTCAGTTCAGTTCAGTCGCTCAGTCGTGTCCGACTCTTTGTGACCCCATGAATCGCAGCACGCCAGGCCTCCCTGTCCTTCACCAACTCCCGGAGTTCACTCAGACTCACGTCTATCGAGTCAGTGATGCCAACCAGCCATCTCATCCTCTGTCGTCCCCTTCTCCTCTTGCCCCCAATCCCTCCCAGCATCAGAGTCTTTTCCAATGAGTCAACTCTTTGCATGAGGTGGCCAAAGTACTGGAGTTTCAGCTTTAGCATCATTCCTTCCAAAGAAATCCCAGGGCTGATCTCCTTCAGAATGGACTGGTTGGATCTCCTTGCAGTCCAAATCTCTCGCCGACCTAATATTCATGTGATGGGCATTTCTGACTGTCATTTTAGGAATGATTATGAAGCAGATGTCTTTGCATTACTTGAAAAAGCTGGATTTTCCAGCATTACGGAATTGTAAATAGTGGAGCTTCAAGTGTGAGTCAAAAATGAGTCCACCCTGTTAATTTGGGAGCTTGGTGAAACCGCCCGAGGGGAGAGTCAGCTGACCCTGGTTGTATTTGGGATGGGAGGCGTGGGTGGCCAGGGCACACAGAGGTGGATGAACCTGCGGGGGGCTTTCTAGGAAGATAGCTCTCATGGTTCCTTGTGCTTTCTGCCTGCTCCCTGTAGCAGCTGGGGCCTGGGGGTCATCTTCCTGTCCCTGTTGACGTGATGGAAGGCCCAAGGAATGGGAGATGCATGTGGAGACACGACTGCACCTGCCATCTTCCGAATTCACTTTCGGGACGGGGATGAAGTTCAAACCCCCATGAGCCCCTCGCCCCTCAGTCAGCTCTCATCAGCACGCACCACTCAGGGCGGGCAGAGGACGAGGGCCTGGCTGCAGGGTCCCCACCCTCCTCGTACACTCACTCTCAGCGCTCCAGGAGCTACAGCTGGACTCAGATCCTGGGGTTTGGAGGGCAGCTCTGGAGACGCTCAACATCTTGGATACCTGCAGTCAGCAGCGGCTTTTGGCTTCACCTGAAGGAATCCCCTAGATGGTCTAAGTGCAAAACGTACCTACATTTCTCCTGGGGGCAAACCCCACCACAGCACCGCAAACCACTGTTAATTCCGTTTGTAAGAAAAAGTACTGTACTTAAATAATCAGTGCGCCTTTCTTTCCTCCCCTTGAAATAAACCTCCCTTGCTATTTGGGGAGCAGATTCCTGACTGCAAGGAGATGACACCCCAGAGCTGAGACAGTGGGGTGAAGGGAAATTCCAGTCCTAGCGGGGATTTCATTCTTGTGTCCCCTGAGTGTGTGTGTGTGTGTGTGTGTGTGTGTGTGCAGCCAGAGGATCTGGGGTCCCCTTTGTGTCTTCACTGCATTTCAGTTCCTCCCACGTGGACGGTGTGTCCACTGCCAGGCTCTGTGCTGGGGTGGCCAGGGGAGCCCTGCTGCTGTCCAGCGCTGCTTCCAGGAGTCCCGCTCTTAAAGGGAAAGGAGACGTCTCCCAGCGACCATGATGCACCCAGGGTGAGGGAGGGCGGCCTCCAGTGGGGGCAGTGCTGGTGCCCGTCCACAGGGTGTCACTCAGGGGGGCCTCAGGGAGGAAGTGACACCACACCGTCCACCCTCGTCTCTTTCATATCAGGGTCCACTGGGCCAGGATGGGAAGGGACCCAGTGAGGCCTGGGGCAGAACCCATGAAGGGCCAAAGGGAGGAATTACCTCCAAGTCCAAGAAACAGGCAGGGGGAGAAGGGCAGGGAAACTCTTCCTGTACTCATGCTGCCAGCAGGACAGTCTTGGGTTGTCCCAGAACAGATGAAGGTGGGATTTCCAAACCAGTCCCCCTGTAACAGCCCAAGGCGGTCACCACCCTGGGCCCATGGGTGGGACGATTGCAAAGCCGTCCAGAAAACCAACCTGCATCGGAGGCTTCCGGGCAGACTGGTCTCACACTCTTGGTCATGCCCACAGAATAGACAGTGAAGTTACTTCCTGCCAAGTGATGAAGATGGTGGCTGCTGGAAGACTCAAGTCCCAGTGACACAGCCGGAAAGGAATGTGCCCTTCACTATAGGTCCTGGGGGGAGCCGTACGATTGCACAGTCAGGTCTCTGATCAATTCCATTCATGCCTGTGGAAAATATCTCCAGATGGTTTATAGATCTAAACTCAGAAAGCAAAAATTTAAGACAATATAGTCATTTTGATCATGAGAGTAGGGTAGGATGTCTTTTAAAAGTAATAAGAGAAACCAGTTAAAAATAAAGGATTAACTTTCCTAAGTTATAATATATCTTCTGGGACTTCCCTGGTGATTTAGTGATTAAAACTCCATGCTTCCACTGCAGGGAGCTCAGGTTCTGTCCCTGGTTGGGGAACTAAGAGCCTCATGCCATGCAGTGCAATTAAAAAAAAAAAATTCTTGAATAAAAATGAAAATATAACATATCAACATAAAAGTTAAAAATAAATTTATCTTCTGTACAATAAAATATCATAAAGTTAAGTAAGTCACAGTTGGAAGAAGTTACTTGCAATTTATATAAAACTAGGTTGGTTCATATAACCAGATTGGTAAACAGAATATACCCAAATCAGTAATACAGCAAATTAAAAAAAACAGTGTCACAAGAGGATGCTTGAAAAGCCAGTAGGAGGCTGGTTTGGGAGGTGACTGGGCTTGAATGAGGTCCTGAGGGTGGGGCCCCCGTGACAAGATTGGTGCCCTTTATAAAAGACACTAGGTAGCTCCTTCTTTCTCCACGTGACATGAGAAGGAAGCCGTCTGCAGGCCAGGAAGTGGGTCCTCCCAGAGTCCAGCTGTGCCCTCTCCTGGATCTCAGCCTTCATCTCCAGAAGCAAAGTTTTGTTGTTTAAGTACTGGGTCTCTGGTGTTTTGTTATGGCCGCAGGTGATGTTGCAGTGTAAAGATGTGGGCAGAAAGGGAACATCCATACAGGGAGAGCGTCACCTCTGGTAGGCGGATGGGAAGGAAAGGTGTGCAACTTAATCTTTAATCAACTTAAAACACCATTATACACAGAAATGTATTAACAACCATTTACTCAGGATGTTGGTACATGGGTTTTGTCACTGTATTGTGAATATTTGCATGATTTTATTTAAAAGTTGCTGCTGCTGCTGCTAAGTCGCTTCAGTCATGTCTGACTCTGCGACCCCATAGATGGCAGCCCACCAGTCTCCCCCGTCCCTGGGATTCCAGGCAAGAACACCAGAGTGGGTTTCCATTTCCTTCTCCAATGTGTGAAAGTGAAAAGTGAAAGTGAAGTCACTCAGTCGTGTCCGAATCTTAGCGACCCCATGGACTGTAGCCCACCAGACTCCTCTGTCCATGGGATTTTCCAGGCAAGAGTACTGGAGTGGGGTGCCATTGCCTTCTCCTATTTAAAAGTTACTGTCCATTAAGTAAATTAAAAAGCTTTTGCACAACTAAGGAAACTATAAACAAGATGAAAAAACAACCTTCAGAATTGGAGAAAATTTAGCAAACGAAACAACTGATGAAGGATTAATCTCCAAAACATACAAGCAGCTCCTTCAGCTCAAAACCAGGAAAACAACTCAATCAAAAAGTGGGCAGAGGACCTGAACAGACATTTCTCCAAAGAAGACCCATTGATGACTAATAAACATGTGAAAAGATGCTCAACATCGCTCATTAGTAGAGAAATGCAAATCAAAACTACAATGAGGTATCACCACACTGAGGTCAGAATGGCCATCATCAGAAAAATCCACAAACAATAAATGCTGGAGAATGTGTGGAAAAATGGGAACCCTCCTGCACTGTTAGCAGAAATGCAACTTGATATAGCCACTATGGAGAACAGTATGGAGACTGCTTAAAATACTAGGGATAAAACTACCATATGACCCAACAATCCCACTACTGGGCGTATACCCTGAGGAAACGTTACCTGAAAAGGACACGTGTACCCCAGTGTTCACTGCAGTGCTATTTACAATAGCGAGGACACGGAAGCAATGTAGATGTCCATTGACAGATGAATGGATAAAGAAGCTGTGGTACATACACACAATGGAATATTACTCAACTATAAAAAGGAATGCATTTGAGTCCGTTCTAATGAGGTGGATGAACCGAGAGCCTGTCATACAGTATGAAGTCGGTCAAAAAAAAAAGACAAATATCACATATTAACACATATATATGGAACCTATAAAGATGGTACTTGTGAACTTATCTGCAGGGCAGCAATAGAGATGCAAACACAGAGGAGAAACTTGTGGACACAGAGGGGAAGGAGTGGGTGGGATGGATTGAGAGAGTAGCATTAAAACACACACATTACCATAGATGGCCAGTGAAAATGTGTCGTACGATGTGGGAGCTCAAATCCAACATTCTGTGATAACCTAGAGGGGGTGGGATGGGGTGGGAGGTGGAAGGGAGGTTCAATAGGGAGGGGACATACGTACACCTATGGCTGATTTCATGTTAATATAAGGCAGAAAACAGCACAGTATTGTAAAGCAATTATCTGCCAATTAAAAATAAATAAATTTTAACCATCTGTATCTTATGATGACCTAGATGAGAAACTGTCTTTACAACTGAAAAAAATCAAAACAAGAATTAAAACTTTTAAATGTTGGGATGTCTCTGGTGGTCCAGCGGCTAAGACTCTGCTCCTGATGCAGGGGGCTGGGGTCAGGGAGCTAGATCCTACGTACCACAACGAAGACTGAAGATCCCGCACGCTGCAAGTAACAACAGGAGCAGCCAAATAAATACATAAGTATTTTAAAAAGGGATATTTGCATTTATTAAATTTTTAAAAAATGCTATGTGTATCCAAAAAGTAAACAAAATTAAAGGGTATACAAGTTAAAAAAAAAGTCACTGTGATACTCTATTATAAACTCTATTATAAACAGCTCTGATAAAAATCATGAGCTGTCACAGGTGTTAAGTGGCTGCAGGTGTTTTGGGACATCACAGGACCGTTTATGTTTTCATCTAAAAATATTAAGCTGTTTGGCATTACTTTTATGGGTGAGTTGAACAGTGATTCAATTTGCTACCTCCTAATATTGGAAGGTCTGATGCTGAAGCCGAAGCTCCATTACTTTGGCCACCTGATGCAAAGAGCCGACTCATTGGAAAAGACCTTGATGCTGGAGAAAGATTGAAGGCAAGATAAGTGGGTGGCAGAGGATGAGATGGTTAGATAGCATCACTGACTCAATGGATATGAATTTGAGCAAACTCTGGGAGACAGTTTCCTGGCCTGGAGAATGCTATGGACTGTATAGTCCATGGGGTCGCAAAGAGTTGCACACCACTGAGCGACTTCCACTGGGAGACAGTGGGGGACAGGGAGGGCTGCTGTGCTGCAGCCCATTGGGTTGCAAAGAGTTGGGCATGACTTAGCGACTGAACAACAATAACAAATATGGAAGATGCCAAGTCCTGCTGGCCTGAATTTAAAGGCTAAGCAGTTGGACTTTCTTTCTAGGGATTAAAACTAGGTTTCAGAAAAAACTTCTCTGAGGAAATAGGAAAGGTAAAGGAGGATTTCTGGTCACGTGTAAATTTAACAAAGAAAATATGAGAAAAATAGGCCTGTAAACAATAACATTAAAAACTTTATTTGAGCAACTTTATTCAAATTATTTCCAAAAATCCAGAGTCACGTCAATGGAACCAATTTCATTGAAATTTGCTTTGAAGGACAGATAAGTGAAGCAAGTTCTCGGATTTTCTTGAGAATTAAAAAATACACAAAAATCAGTTAGTGCAGAGGGAATACTCCAAAATAACTTGGCAATAGATTTTCAGCTTTGAGTTTTTCTGACACGAAATAATTTGTCTCTTCCATCCTGAAAGATGTGTCATTCTTTCCTCTAGGGGAAAAAAAAAATTCAGTTCAATTTCACTAGAATTCCCAATGCCAGCCCCCCAAAGCTTAACTGTTATTTGTGTTAGTCATTCAGTCGTGTCCAACTTTGCAAAACCATGGAACCCACCAGGCTCCTTTGCCCATGGGATTCTCCAAACAAGAATCCTGGAGTGGGTAGCCATTCTCTTTTCCAGGGGAAGATATATTTACTCCATTGAATGTACATGAATATTTGAGTCATTATAAACACCAGAAGAAATGTAAAGGAACAATAGTAACAGTAGTTCCTCAAGCAGGCAGCGCAAACTGGCGGTTAAGACCATGGGCTTTCAAATCCTGGCCCAGCCATGCATGCCTGCATGGATTCAGGAGTTAACGCTGCATTTCCTTGGGGACTTCCTTGGTGGCCCAGTGGCCAAGACTCCACACTCCCAATGCTGGGGACCCAGTTCAATCCCTGGTGGGGGGGCTAAGATTCCATATGCCGCAAGTAAGTACTCTCATGCTGCAAATAAGACCTGGCACAGCTGGAACACACACACACAAGACCGCATTTCCTTATTTATAAAAAGACGAACTAGCACCGCCCATTGGACAGAGCCTATCTAAACAAAGGGTTCAAGTGGGGCTTAAAGAAAGAAGGTGTAAAAAGGGATCAACACAGCCTGGTGCATGGAGTTTGGGTTCACAGCTCAGGAAGATTTGGTCCTTTTCCTCAATAAATATATAATATTTAGCAGAGAATATTAAGTAGGGAGTCCCCTGGACTGCAAGGAGATCCAACCAGTCAATTGAAATCAGTCCTAAATATTCATTGGAGGACTGATGCTGAAGTTGAAGCTCCAAGACTGGCCACCTGATGTGAAGAACTGACTCATGGCCCTGAAAAGACCCTGATGCTGCGAAAGACTGAAGGTGGGATGAGAAGGGGATGACAGAGGATGAGATGGTTGGATGGCATCACTGAGTCGATGGAGATGAGTTTAAACAAGTTCCAGGAATTGGTGATGGACAGGGAAACCTGGCGTGCTGCAGTCCATGTGGGTCACAAAGAGTTGGACGTGACTGAGCAACTGAACTGAACTGAAAGAAGAAGAAAATACAGAAAACAGTTAAGCATGTTTGTATCGTAGTTCTGGAAGGAGCTGCCAAACCAAACCCAGTCAGGTCCCATCAGCCTGCGTAGCGACTCGGACTCAGATGCGTTGTCAGGACCCCACGTGTGGTGCACTGGGATGCTCTCTGGGGAAGGTGGCTCCCACCTGAGGAAGTTTAGGAACTCACAGCAGCTTGTCCACCCCCACCCCAGCTTGTCTCTGGAGAAAATGGTGCAGACAGCAGAAAGCTTCAGCTTAAGGGACATGCACAAGCTAAATCGAGGCCGAGGTAGGGGCTCAGACGGGCTTCGATGTGGAGGGCAGGAGGCTGCGGGCTCTCTGCGGGCTGGCTCCTACTCTGTTCTCACAAAGCAGTGACATGTAAGCAGAGAGGCATCAACTCCCAGATCCGTTTCACACCCAACAGCAATTTTCTGAG
>NW_011495036.1:58218-68805 GCF_000754665.1 Bison bison bison
TTTCTGAGTGTGAGATAAAGAAGCTGGAAATGACAGTTTGCCGAGGACGGATAGCGTCTTAAGGGACACTTTTTAGAAATACCCCCAAAGTGCATTCCAGTGGGAAATGTGTAAAAATGCTGATGTTAGAGGAAGGAAAAGAATTTGGGAGAACATTTGGAAAATTAACACCTAAGAGTTGTCAAACACCCACATTCAGCAAAGGGAAACGCACCTTCTTCTCTTCCCATTTGGGCTTTAAGAGTCGACCTCCTCCCCGGGCCTTGGCATGGCTCTGCCCACAGGTGAGAAACTCCAGGGTCTAGCCCCCTCTCCGCACACCTGAGGGTCTGATAATCGGCATCGCTTTGTGGGGACCTGATGGCCCGACCCAGCAGCAAGAGCAACGTCCATGGATGGAGGGGCCCCAACTGTGTTGGAAGCCAGGGGGCTTTTTACACTCTGCTGGGGTGAGGATGACAGGCTTGGGGGACCCCGACAGCCAGAGTCTGGGTTGAACTTCACTGAGAAGCCTTCTTTTTGATATCGAACTCCCGCACGTGCTTTATCTGAAGGCGCCTGTGTCTGCTGAGGCGACTTTTGGCAATACTGCCGATGAAGCTTGTCAAATTTTTCTTTAATATCATCGTAGCGATCCCTGGCAAAGCCTAGAGGTTGTACCCTGGGTACTGAAATGGCTTTGCTGAGTGATACCGATTCCTGAAACTTTCCCGAATCACTTCCTAGACAAACAAGGTCAACAGTCTGCTCTGGGCGGCCCGCGCTGCAGGTGGGGTTGGTCTTTGAAAGTGAGGGGAAGGACTCACTCTCCGGCAGGCAGCTACCCACTCTGATGGATCTTCTGCCCAGGCCTTCAGAGGCCTCATTCAACCTCTTAGCTTTTGATTTGCAGAGAGGGCTGCTCAGCCTGTGGGCTTCTAAGCCTTGGGGGCTACCAGGGCTCGTGGGACCACCTCGGTACACATCCACAGCCGAGCCAGGTGGGTAAGTCAGGCTGAGCTGCTTCCCAGGACTCAAGCAATACTCCTGATGAAGCTTGTCAAATTTGATCTCAATTTCCTTAAAACGACTCCCCGCCTGGCCCCGTAGGATTCTGGGTCTGGAAGCTATTTTTACAGGAGAAATCAACCACTTTAAGGTCACGAATCTGTTTTCCTGATCAAGAGGAGACAGCACTTTGGAGTCTAAGTAAGTCAATGATGAATGCTTCTGGGGCATTCCCTGAAGCTCCTTCCAAGGTGGAGTGAATGTATGGATCTGGGGTTTGTTTACTTTGAGAAGAGCCCTTCCTGATTTTAAATCCGTCTTAGGCGCAGAAACATCGGGCAAGTTCCCACGATCTCTTAAGGTCCCTGCATCCTCCAGGGGCTCGGAGCAGGGTGGACGTCTCTCCTGGGGGCTCCGCCGAGAGCGCCCCACTCCTCGGCAGCTTGTTCTGTTCATTCTGCCCTTACACCGGTGCCTCCGCCTGAAGCTCCAGTTCTGGCCGATGAGCGTCTTGGTGGAGATGATGCAGGAGGGCCTGGCGCCCAGCAGCCGGCTCATGGAGTGCAGCATGCCCGCGTACAGGTCGCTGAGCGTCGCGTTGCACACGTCCTCCGCCTTGGAGCAGGGGCTGCTTGAGAAGCTGCCGCCACCGGTCCCGTGTAAGGGGATGCCGTCACCCCTCGGCATCATGGCCTGGCCTGCTGAGCAGGAGTGAGAGGCGTGACCCTCCCTGGGTGATGGAGGTGGCTGGAGTGGACCACCAGGGCGGTCTTCAGAGATGTCCTTGCAGTATCCTGGAGAAACACACACACAAGGCAAAGCCGCATGACCACTCACAGCCATCCACATGCAGAGATCAGTTTCCCTGGGTGGCTCCCGTGACAAAGAATCTGCCTGCAACGCTGGAGACCCAGGGTTCAAGCCTGGGGTCAGCAAGATCCTGTGGAGGAGGGCGTGGCAACCCACTCCGGTATTCTTGCCTGGAGAATCTCATGGACAGAGGAGCCTGGCGGGCTAAGTCCATGGGGTCACAGAGAGTTGGCCACGACTGAGCGACTGACTTTCACACACAGAGATCAGGGAAATGAAGGCTGGATCATGACCAGCATGGGTTTTTTAAAAAAGTTATTAGTTTTAACTGAGATATAATTCACATATAACATTATGTTAGTTTCAGGAGTATAACATTGTGATTTTTTTTTTTAAAGCAATACAAAAAAAATAAAAGCAACAAAATTTCACAAATATTTGGGAATAGACTCTTCTCAGAGATTTTTTTTCTAGCTATCAAAACAATTCACTGTCCATTGACCTTCCTAAAAGGAGTCTTTCTTCCCTGTATGACGGTTTAGAAACGGTTTTCTTGACCCTGCCTGCCGACAGGAGTGTGTGGGGAAGGGATTTGTTGTTGCTTAGTCGCTCAGTCGTGCCTGCCTCTTTGTGGCCCCATGGACTGTAACCCACCAAACTCCTCTGTCCATGGGATTTCCCAGGCAAGAATACTGGCATGGGTAGCCATTCCTTCTCCAGGGCATCTTCCCGACCCAGGGACTGAACCCACATCTCCTGCATCAGCAGGCAGATTCTTTACAGCTGAGTCAGTGGGAAAGCCGGAGAAAGACACAGGCCTCCTGAATACAGCTCTTCGCACAGCTTTGACTTTTGCATCATGTTAAATGTTTTATATATTAAAAAAGTGAAATCAAACCAACAAAGATGAGAATAACTCTAAAGATGAACATAGGAGGGAAAAATGACCCTATCTCTCTGTCAAACTGACAACAATCAGAAGAGAAAATAGAATCCAAATAACCCTGAACATGGTCCCCCTGTGGGACAAGGTCTGAGGATAAAAATGCTGCTTGGAGATCCAGAACCTTCTTCGGCTCATTGTCGAGCAGAGTCTATACCAGGTGCTGTGATTCTGAAGCTGCTTGGTGCTTTGTGACCAACCAAATGAGCACCACTGTCAAGGAGGAGGGAGGCCACTCTGGAGTCAGGGTGGGGGATGAAGGGCTCAGAACCCCTGGGGACAGGTCAGAGGATCCAAAGCCAGAGTGGAAGGGGCTCCTCCAGGCTGAACGTGAGTTGAAAATGGAGAATAGATTCCAATATGTGAATTAAAAAAAAGTCCATGAGTTCTTACTGATTCTGGAAAAGTTAGAAGGAAAAGCATGTTGGGAAGAATAAAGTAAGGGGAAAAAAGGAAACAGAAGGGACAGAGTTCAGCCTGTTTTATAGAAGAATGCCAGCAAAGGGGCCTTCCTTTCTTGGTAATAATGCACCTACAACGTGCACGTGTCTCTGACAGTTCACGGTGATGAAACGTGCCCAGCAAACACGGGGGTGGGGTGGCGGATGGTGCCCAGCTAAGGCGCTGTCAAGCTTCTGAAAGTGAATGGTCTGCTTCTATGTCGCACTTACCCTGGGCAGGTCTGGCGGGCGAGGCCAATGATGGGGCCAGGGTCACATGGGTGTCCTTTCCCTCTCCGTAACCAGCACACTGAAACTAAAGCAAATGACTTTAACAAAAAGGAAACAGAAAAGTCGCTCAGTCGTGTCTGATTCTTTGCGACCCCACAGACTGTAGCCTACCAGGCTCCTCTGTCCATGGGATATTTCCAGGCAAGAGTACTGGAGTAGGTTGCCATTTCCTTCTCCAGGGGATCTTCCTGACCCAGGGATCGAACCCAGCTCTCCCACATTGGAGGCAGATGCTTTACCATCTGAGCTACCAGGGAAGCCAAAGCAAATGACTTTAACAAAGGCTTTGCTAAGCGTCAGCTCTGGCCGCCCCATCCCCCAGTATCAAGCCCACAGGAACTGCTCCCCAACCACAGATGGAGCATGACCGAACTGGGATGAATTGTGCAGCTTCAAAACCCTCTGCCCAAGGGCTGGGGCCCTAGTGGACCCTGTGAGCAGCCCAGAACATGGTGGGCAGCCGATTCCGCTGCCTGAGGGGACCCGGAGTGTCTACTCAGGAAGAGCAGGCGTCGGGGAGGCTGTGAGCCAAAGAGTTTGGAAACTGAGATGGTCTTTACAGGCTCTGGAGTAAACCAGACATAATCACATCTCACTGGGTCTCTAGCCTACAGTTTGCTCTGAGGACACACTCAGGGACACATTACCTCCAAACACCCTTCATCCTGCAGTAGGATATCCACTTGCGTCAAGTACTTCCTTCTCAGCTCATTTTTCGAAGGGCTCCAGGGCACTGCAGGCTGACACCAAGACAGAAGTCAGTATCTGTGAGTGCTGTTGGGCATGGCTGAGCTCTGGGATTCGGGAATGTACTGGCACAGTCAGCAATGTATATGTGTTTACATGGAGTTCCTCAAAGTCACTTCTGCACTTCCCGCTGTTATCAGTACAGAGTGTTCCAGCCCCTCTGAAAATCTACCTGACCTGGGATCCAGCTTTAGGGAATTTACCCAGTGGGACCAATTCAAAAGGAAATAGAAAAACAAAACATACCAGTTTGGAGAAGTTTTTGACAATATGACTAGCATCAGAAAAAAAAAAAGAATCAATAATCTTAGGTGAGTTTTGGACACAACTGCTAGGGCCAATCCCAGCTGCTGCGTCTACCAGACAAGAAGTTCAGTGGCTTCCCCGCAGTCCAGTGGTTAAGACTCTGTGCTTCCACTGCACGGGGTATGGGTTTGATCCCTGGTCAGGGAACTAAGATCCCATGTGCCGCATCCAAAATACGAAATCAGAAAAGAAAAAACAACAACAAAAGAAGTTCACTGTCCGACTCAGGGGACAGGGATGGTGGCCTCTCCTGCCCCTCACCTGCTGTGCATTGGAAATAGGGGCCTCGGTCTCCGATGTGCACTGGGGGCGGGGGCGGGGGTGAGGAGTCAGGGCCGGGGCTGCAGCTGGTGTGGGGGGAACATTAATACCCCAGGGAAAGGCTGGCACCTTGACTGCCTACTCCCCTTCACTACCACTCCGACAAAATACCTCTAAAAGCAGCCCTCTCCTCGCCCAGGGTCAGCCCCCGATTCTAGTTAGACATGACAGGTCACACCTGGGTGCATGGGAAACCTCTCAAAAGGAGTGAGTTTAGAGGAAAGCCACACGCCAGCTGTTCTAGCATCTGACCCGGAGGGCAGGTCAGAGACTTGGGTGGATTCTGTCCTGTGCGTCTCGTCCATCCCGAGGGCTGACCCGGAAACAGTCCACAGAGCACCTCCCCTGTGACAGCATCTCTACGGGGTACGACCGACCTAGAACCCAGCTCTCCACACGGCGAGGTTTGTCCAGGCCAAAGGCGTGCTGGGAACCACAGCTGGGCTTGTTCTGTGTGCAGAGCAGCACTCAACATTGACAAAGGCCCGGTAAGACAGGCTCGATCCTGGGCCGTAAGTGCTAACCTGAGAAGGGGCAACTTGCTGCCTTAGGGGATCTGCATGGGGGGTGCTGAGACTTGAGGGGTGGCGTTAGCAAAGAGTGAGCCTCAGAAGCGGGCCTGGAGGAACATGCGGGTCACTAGAATGTTCACCTGTCCCTAAGCCCCAACTCCGTCCCTTCGTTAACAAAAGACAGGGCTCACCATTAAGTTCCCAGCAATCACTTCTCCCTGGAAGAAAGTTGTATCAGCATCACTGCTTTTTGAATCTAGAAGCAAAAGAGGAAATTTCCATCAGAAGGTCTTAAGAAAGCATGTATATTTTCTCCTAAGGATAGTTTTGGCATTACTTGAGTATATACTGCTGTGAAAACTGTTGCTTCAAGCGGTCCCTTGTAACAGGGACGCAGTCATCTGTGGCCACGCAGAGTCAGGGACACCAGGGAAAGCAGCTTTTTGTAAAACCTCTGCTCTTTCGATGGCCTCTCATCCTGAAAGTTGAGTGCCTGTAGGCCAGCACCGTCTAATAGAACTTTCTGCAATGATGGAAAAGTCCCCCCTGCTGTCCAGTATGGCAGCCCCGAGCCACACGTGGCGGCTGAACACTTGGAATATGGCTAGTGAGGCTGGGAACTGCATTTTAAATTTGACTTCATTTTAAATGAATTCTAATAGTCAAGGGTGGCTGGACACCTGGACAGTTCAACTTAAGAACCTAATTATATTAAGGAGCCCAGGGAATTCACGGACCTAAGGCTTTACGGAGTTGAAATCTGGATTAATGCTGGTAAAGCAATGACACCCACGAGCAAACATCTCTGGAGTCTTTCTGCGTCCAGTAGCGTGACGTAACTGTGAGTGAGACGGCTCCCTAGGTGAGTTGAAAAGGAACCAAGGGACTTTTCAGAGGTTTTAGTTTTTCAAATAGACTTGGAGGTGGAGGCAGACAGAGACACATCCCCCCATCAGCCCCCACACCCCATACAGCTTTCCAGCACCAGGACCACTCACCGTCGGCTGGTGTGTCAGGAGGGGGAAGCTCGAGATCTCCGGCTGGGACTCGCACGGACCCATCTGTCCTGCCATCCATCTTCACCGGAGAGCCCTTAAGAAGATAAGCTTGGTTCAGACATAACGTATTTCAAAGCAAATGTCAAGTAAAACACCTCCGATCCCCACCTTTAGTGTATGAGAGAAAAGGCAGCTTTCCGGGGGCTTCTCTTTTAGAACATTCCAGCATCTAAGGCCTCAAGACTCCTAGCAGATAGTTGAGCTTCCCCTTGGAGAAGGAACAGAGCTGTCTTCCTCTGGTGGTACCCAGGGCTGCTGTCTCAGAAACCACTTGGATGGTGACTGATGGGAGCAGGAAAGTGAGAGTGACCAGGTCCAGCTCGGCCCTGGCATGGCGGTGAGCTCAGGGCCCAAACCAAACAGGATAGCACGGTCCCTAGACCCTCAGGTAGAAGCTGGAAATTCCAGAGGCCCCTGGGGGACTTTCTGTGACTTTTAATCTTAACAGTGGCTTGACCTCCACGTTGTGAGACCTACAATTCATTTAAAAGCTTCAGCGTGGGTGGGACCCTGGCATATGGAGCCACCTTCCAGCTGAACTCCAGCTACAGGGCGGTCAGCTGTCCTGACCAGGACCGAGCCTGCAGGGTGGAAGTCCTTTTTTTTGGAAGGAGGTGGTACACTCCCCACCTGCCCCCGAGAGCCTGATCTGCCCACCAGCCTTGGTAGTTGTATTGCATTGCATTAGTCGCTCAGCCATGTCCAACTCTTTGTGAACCCATGGACTGTAGCCTGCCAGACTTCTGTCCATGGGATTCTCCAGGCAAGAATACTGGAGTGGATTGCCATCCCTTTCTCCAAGCCTTTCTAGTAACCATAACTAATGCCATGGATGGGCTCTCGTTAGGGAAATTTGAGAATTCAAGATGCCAGATTGGCTAAAATCTTTTAGGCCACCTAGCCTTGCAAGGGCAGGAGTGAGAACATGGCGAGGCCTGTCCCTTTAAGGGCGGCCCTGGGGCATCACCTCCTCGATGTCTGTGAACCCTGCCTGGGGAGGTCACTGCCTTTGCTTCGGGAGAAATGGGACCTGATGGAGTTTCCGGAGCTGTCCTGTGTCTGGAAGCGTCACAGTTGCAGCAGAAGACATGCGTCTCAGTAAATCCTTACACACAAGAAATCAGGGCGGTTAACATGAGAAAGGGGCTTCCGTGGTGGCTCAGACCCTAAAAGAGTCTGCCTGCAATGCAGGAAACCCCAGTTCAGTTCCTGGGTTGGGAAGTTCCCTTGCAGAAGGGATAGGCTACCCACTCCAGTATTCTTGCCTGGAGAATCCCCATGGGTGGAGGAGCCTGGGGGGCTACAGTCCACAGGGTTGCAAAGAGTCGGACACAACTGAGCGACTGAAAACACAAGGTGGGGAAACCATGGAACAACGCACCCCAGTGGCCCCTGGGTGCAGCTCCAGCTCATCTCCACCTTTATTCACATCAACCGTCCTCTCCAGCAAGGCATGCTGGCAATAAAACTTGACATTAAATACCTGCATGTGTCCTGTGCTTCTCTTCACTAGTCCTCCACCCCAAATTCGCAATCCTTAAAAAAACAAATAGTAATTACCATTTAAGTCATCATGAACACTGAGCTTCAGCTTAATTTGTACTCAAAGAAAACCTAAGGGACAGGCAAAGGAAAGATCTAATTAGACGGAGATCTAACCAAACCACATTACTGACATTCTCTTGTTTCTCATCTTCATGAGGTTGAAAGTCTCAAAGAGGAAAATCTCATCTCTGTGAGATTTCAAAAATCCACACCAGACAAATTTATCATGAACGAAAATCTCTCCTGCCTGTAGGGAGCAGCTCGTTGAACCCAGGATTAAGCCAGAAATGAAACAGAAACAAGGAACGTATGTATGCCAAGCGCTGTCCTCAGAACACATGTATTGAGAGCAATCTATATACTACAGAGAGAGAGATACTGAAGGCACTTTCCAAGGGCAAACTTTCTACTCCATGGACAGAATAAGTGCTTTCTTGGGGCGACCTACACATTGTAGAACAAGTCACAGGCACAGGAGTAAACGCCGAGTTTTGGAGCCCTGCACTCACTAGCCAGCAGAATCTGGGCAAGATACTCCCCAGACCTCCACAGGCTCCTAGGTAAATTCAAATGAATAAAGAATGGATCATTGAGTTGCAAGGCTTGAGATGGTTGTTGATAATAGCAGCAAAGATTCACTTGGTGCTCACTGGTCCAGGCTCTAGTCTAAATCTTCTCCAAGTACACCGCATTCAGCATTCACAATTCAGACACATGCCTTGTATGCTACTCCTAATTCCTTTGGATAGACACTCACCAAGTTCACTGTATAGATGGAGACAGAGGCAAGGAGAAAGTGAAATAACCAGCCCAGGCTATTAGCCCGCATGGTATGGCCCGGCTGGGAACCCGGGAGGAGTGACTCTTTACTATGCCTTTTGGCCTTTCCAGAACAGAGTGACCCCTGGCAGAGATGCTTGGACTCAAATCAGATCTTTGCTACTTTGGCTGAGTGACACGTGCAAGTTCCTTGATTTCTCTCTGCTGGACTCTCTTCTATGAAAAAACGATCCTAATAGTGCCTACCCTGCAGGGTTGTTGAGAATCAAAAACCTGTGACTGTTAGAAGCCTACCCTACTGTGTAGATTGGAACTTGCTTTAAATTACAGGAATTCACCCTGCAAGGGTGGTGAGCTAGCACGTAATCAGGAAGACCACTCCCTGAGTACCTCTTCAGGGAAAGCTACAGGTCAGGGGACCTGTGCTCCCATCAGCAAGAAGGTTGTAGGAACAAAGAACCACGGAATCCACATTTAGCATCACTGTCAGTGAATCTGTACAAGCTCTCCAGGAGGTCTTCCACATAAGTGCTTCCTGCTTTGGCTACCGTTCTTGTTCTTATATAACTGGAGTTGGAAATGAGTTTTCACTGGTGAAATTAGTGATGTTTAAGATTCGTGGATTGACCAAAATATTTCAGACACTGCCCATCTTTCCATAAACAAGTCAAGAGAACACACTAAAGCCTATTGATAGCACACTTAGGGATGATTTCTACATACTCCTGTGTCCAGCCTTAAGGTTAGACACAGGCCAGATGAACAAAAAAACTTACTGTTGGAATACATTAGCTTGTCTACAAAAACTTTTCACTTAGGGTGTGGCTGGTCCAGCTAAGAAAGCAGAGCCAGGATTCCATTTCATTAGGAACTGATTTGTGTCCGTCTGTCCAGTGTACAGCAGAACTGGGTCTGAGATTTGCTTTCATTAGTAGGTAAAATTGAGTCAGTAGTAAGGCTGAAGGGCTTCCTGGGTGGCTCAGCGCTAATGAATCTGCCCACAATGCAGGCGACACAGGAGACGTGGGTTCAGTCCCTGGGTCGGGAACATCCCCTGGAGGATGGCATGGCAACCCACTCCAGTATTCTTGCCTGGAGAATCCCATGGACAAAGAAACCTGGCGGGCTACAGTCCACAGGGTTTCAAAGAGTCGGACATGGCTGAAGCGACTCAGCACGCACGCACAAGGCTGAATGATAGACACTGACCTCACCCAGTGCAAATTTTCCCAGGTATTTACCCAAAAGAATCCATGATTTAAGTCTGTTTGCAACATCAAGCATTACACAGGATGGCTCCTTCTCCTTGGATGCAGGTCAAATTCCAAAGTACTCAGAACCTCAAGTTAAACAGGTCAAATAACAGTCAATAGAGTGTTCACTAGTGCCAGGCTCCATCTCCTGTAAATGTCACAATATCTAGCCAAGCAGCTGTTCCTGTCACTACCTTTCCACTTTACAGATGAAGAAACCAACTCACAACCTGGCTAAAGCAATAGCCCAAGCTGAGATGGCTATTAAATGACCAGCCGGGATGCTAAACCCAGACAAGGGCATTTTTAACCAGGATGCATCTATGTGTCATCGGAATTCTGTCTTCATAAATAACTATTGGAAATAAGTAATTTAAGTGATTGATAGGTTCAAGGGAACTAGAGATGTATTAATGCTTATTAGGTGAACAGGTTTATTTTCAAAAGAGCAGGGACAGCATTCCAAACTCTATTAAGACACTATTCCAGTTACACACTTAACCATAAATAATTCAGAAAGGCTGGGGGTGGGGGGTGCTGATTCGTACCCTGGGGCGTCTGGTAGGTCAGCGTGGACATCTGAATCACCGGGCC
>NW_011495036.1:69037-72614 GCF_000754665.1 Bison bison bison
CTCCTTCCCCCTCCATCCCGCCAGCGGGAGGGGACGCACCTTCTCTATCAGCTGCTGCATGCGCCTCTGGAAGCGGCAGCGGCTGTCCCGGAGCTTCATCAGCAGCTCGTCCTCCGACAGGACCTCGCCCTCCATGGCGCGCAGACCAGTGCCCCACCCCAGCAGGAAGCCGAACTAGGAACATCGGCCCGCGTAGCGATTCAAATAGCCCTTCCGACACGCCCCTCAAGTCTCCCATTGGCTGTTTCTTGAAATATCGACCTCTGATTGGGCCTTTCAAACAGGCGGCGTCTCTCCCTCCCGGCCAATCCGTGCCCTCGTTTCCGACCCCGCCCTGCCCGGGGAGTGCCCCGGGAGCGGTTAGGGGAGGAGGAGGGGTGGGGGTGTGGGAAGCGGTCTGCAGCGGCTCGCTGGGAGTTTGGTGGCCTGGTGTTACCTGGGCGAGTCCTCTGCCTGTTCATCAGTATAGAGCCAGACGAGTAAGATTTCCCCCGTCGTGCACCGGCGATGTCCAAGCGACTTGCTCTGGGACCCGCCGCCTGTTGCGGGGGACCAGCCTTTCACCCCAACGTGGCCATAGACCCTGCCGGGTGGACCGGCTTCCTCGCCCCTCCCGCCTCGGGTCCTCGTTAACGAGAGCTGAAAAAGACATCACGGGATTACAAACGCGCAAGGAGGCAGGAGAGTGGACATGCCTTTAGAAAATAAACGTCCCACGATCCAGGAAACTCTCATACGGTATTTTTATTAACCCCTGGCACATAATTTTCGTACATGGTTTTTATTGCATACTCGACTCCATTGGTATTAATTTTGTAGTGTTTTCTCTAGAGAATGGATAATTCAGCGCCATCACAGAGCCCGTATTTATGTGTTTGTGCTGATTATACCATGCTGCTGCTACTGCTAAGTCACTCCAGTCGTGTCTGACTCTGTGCGACCCCATAGACGGCAGCCCACCAGGCTCCCCCGTCCCTGGGATTCTCCAGGCAAGAACACTAGAGTGGGTTGCCATTTCCTTCTCCAATGCATGAAAGTGAAAAGTGAAAGTGAAGTCGCTCAGTCGTGTCCGACTCCTAGCGACCCCATGGATTGCAGCCTACCAGGCTCCTCTGTCCATGGGATTTTCCAGGCAAGAGTACTGGAGTGGGTTGCCATTGCCTTCTCCGTGATTATACCATAATATGGGATAAAAATGAGTATAACTTGGAGCACGATCAGGACTCTTAGGTGGGGCTCTTCACCTCCTCTCAGCCTGCACCCCCATGCTATCATGCGATCCAGCAGATATTAGGGGAGAAGGGGGAATGAGAACATCCGGGGCTCATGTAGGAAATATATTGCAATGGACCCAGAGATATGCTGCCTAATTCCTTCTGCCCCCTTCCGCGCCAGGCCCCAGAGGCCAGGAGAGTTTTTCCTGGGCACCTGCTGCTGTCTTCAAAGATTGCCTCAGTTGTAGAGAGCCCCTCACCCAAGATCCTGCAACTCCAAGGCGGCTTAAATCCAATAAGGGCTCCAAGTGGGAACCTGAAGGGCTCCAGGTTGGTCTTTTCAGCCAACAAAGAGCGATCTTATGGGCCATCCTATTAGTTTGCCTGAGACAAACGGACTGGTCTTTCCCTTCCTTCCACAGCCGCAATCTGGAGGATACTCCCTAGCAAAGATCCTTTACCGTTAACTCCTTCTCCCCATCTGCTCCCAGGAGATTCCCACCTGTAACAAGCACCTTGCTGCAAGTGGCCACTGAATCTATGCACCCCTTTGTAGCTTTCCCAATTTTCACAAATAGTATCAGTTTTCTGTCCCTTCTTCCCTTGGGAGCGCTCATAAGTTTAGCGTGCTGTGTTTCCGTATAAATTCGCTTGGGACATTTAACTCATCACATTTAGAGACTCGAGAGGTCCAAACTGACCTCTCCTAGGACTTGGTCCTCACTCCTAGGAAACCACTCCCAGAGTACTGGGCTTCCCTCCCTCACTTCACGGTCTTATCCAAGGATCTGCTTCTACCCCAGGGGCTCCTGGACAGCGTCTCAATCTCAAACTGGTACCTTTAATGGAACATACCCACTTTGGCCACACCCCTCTGAACCAGCTGAAGCATGTGCATTGACCCTGCTGGTCTCCGTCCTCTATGACAGCTTCCCACGTGCCACAATCCAAAATGGTGGCCCAGCTAAGGAAGACGGACCCTCCCCGGCACCCCCCCCCCCGAACCTCGCACCCCCACGATGCTCCTAATTTGACACCATTGCTCCAAACACCAGGGCTTCCCTGGTAGCTCAGCTGGTAAAAAATCTGCCTGCCATGCAGGACACCTGGGTTCGATCCCTGGGTTGGGAAGATCCGCTGGAGAAGGGAATGGCAACCCACTCCAGTATTCTGGCCTGGAGAATTGCATGGACTTTATAGTCCATGGGGTCACGAAGAGTCGGACACGACTGAGCGACTTTCACTTTCTCCGAACACCAATCCCACCCTAGTAACCTAAACATGTGGCCTCAGGAAACAGACTGGTATGCAAACTCTTTCCCCACACTCCCCAACGCCCAGGACGGATGATAAGTCAGGTAGCAGAAGTGGCTGGTTGCCGCGCCTCCGCGTGTCCCCGGGGTTTTTTGGTAGGTGGCAAAGAAGTCAGCGGTGCTCAGCTCTGCCGCCGCATCTCCGCCTGTGGTTGCACTTGCACTGCGCCCTCTGCTGGCCTAGCCAGAATTTTCATCCTCGAAGTGCTGTTAAAAATGACATTTAGACAAAGGAAACAATTCTCATTTGAATGGTTGCACGTCAGCTTTCAGAAAATGTGCCACAATTTTTAAAAACAATTCATATAATAAATGGAAATTTATTCTTCGCAGAGCTGCCATGTACATAGTTTTATGTTGGAAAGGGATGGAAATGTCACCACCTCTTTTTTCTGTGGTTGAGAGGTGCAGCTTTTGGCTGGTCCCTTTGTTGACACAGAAACTGCTATCTAACAGTGAAATCGTCGCCGGAGATAAATTTACCAACCATAGCATCAAGCTGATGCCCTCGGCTGCCAAGAAAAGGGTTTACTTTCCTTTGCTGTTACCAGAGCTGTTGGAAGCAGAGACTGCAAATAGCCAGCAGCAAACTGACTTTCCAAAAGGTGTCAGTCGAAGTTCACAAGGGTTGTTTATTCTTTAATTTAATGAGCCTATTTTGTCCCTTCTTTTTTATTTTTTAAAAATTATGAGTGTATAATAACACATTTACAGAAGACTTGGAAAATATGGAACAAAGTTACATATAGCTCCACCATATTTACAATTACTTTTAAAGTAGATAAATTACGATTTTTAGTTGGAATTTCAATATCAATCAAAAATTAACAGAATGGACAGGAAAGCAGAAGGATAGAGTAGACCTGAAAAGCACTCTGAACTCAATCAACATAAATAGTTCAGTTCAGTTCAGTTCAGTTCAGTTGCTCAGTCGTGTCGGACTCTTTGCGACCCCAGGAATCGCAGCACGCCAGGCCTCCCTGTCCATCACCAACTCCGGGAGTTCACTCAAACTCATGTCCATCAAGTCGGTGATGCCATCCAGCCGTC
>NW_011495036.1:72714-73130 GCF_000754665.1 Bison bison bison
AATTCTTTGGTGCTCAGCTTTCTTCACAGTCCAACTCTCACATCCATACATGACCACTGGAAAAACCATAGGTTTGACTAGATGGACCTTTGTTGGCAAAGGAATGTCTCTGCTTTTCCATATGCTATCTAGGTTGGTCATAACTTTCCTTCCAAGGAGTAAGCATCTTTTAATTTCATGGCTGCAGTCACCATCTGCAGTGATTTTGGAGCCCCCATAAATAAAGTCTGACACTGTTTCCACTGTTTCCCCATCTATTTCCCATGAAGTGATGGGACCAGATGCCATGATCTTAGTTTTCTGAATGTTGAGCTTTAAGCCAACTTTTTCACTCTCCTCTTTCGCTTTCATCAAGAGGCTCTTTAGTTCCTCTTCACTTTCTGCCATAAGGGTGGTGTCATCTGCATATCTGAGGT
>NW_011495036.1:74770-75173 GCF_000754665.1 Bison bison bison
AAGACAGGTCTTGATCCCTGTCTCCTGTACAATGTCACGAACCTCTGTCCATAGTTCATCAGGCACTCTATCTATCAGATCTAGTCCCTTAAATCTATTTCTCACTTCCACTGTATAATCATAAGGGATTCGATTTAGGTCATACCAGAATCCAGAGAAGGCAATGGCACCCCACTCCAATGTTCTTGCCTGGAAAATCCCATGGACGGAGGAGCCTGGTAGGCTACAGTCCATGGGGTCACACAGAGTCGGAAACGACTGAAGTGACTTAGCAGCAGCAGCAGCAGCATACCTGAATCGAAGAAGGCAATGGCAGCTCACTCCAGTACTCTTGCCTGGAAAATCCCATGGGCAGAGGAGCCTGGTAGGCTGCAGTCCATGGGGTCACTAAGAGTCAGACACG
>NW_011495036.1:75667-125961 GCF_000754665.1 Bison bison bison
TTTAGGAGAAGGGGACGACAGAGGATGAGATGGCTGGATGGCATCACCGACTCGATGGACTTGAGTTTGAATAAACTCTGGGAGTTGGTGATGGACAGGGAGGCCTGGCGTCCTGCAACTCATGGAGTCACAAAGAGTCGGACACGACTGAGCGACTGAACTGAATTGAACTGAAATGAACTCAGGTGTTTCTTGACTTCCTACTTTTGCATTCCAGTCCCCTATAATGAAAAGGACATCTTTTTGGGGTGTTAGTTCTAAAAGGTCTTGTAGGTCTTCATAGAACCGTTCAACTTCAGCTTCTTCAGCGTTACTGGTCATGGCATAGACTTGGATTACTGTGATATTGAATGGTTTGCCCTGGAAATGAACAGAGATCATTCTGCCGTTTTTGAGATCGCACTCAAGTACTGCATTTCGGACTCTTTTGTTGACCATGATGGCTACTCCATTTCTTCTAAGGGATTCCTGCCTGTAGTAGTAGATATTATGGTCGTCTGAGTTAAATTCACCCATTCCAGTCCATTTTAGTTCACTGATTCCTAAGGTTTATACAATTTTCACACAATGGCAGGGTACACATTCCATTCAAGTTTCCATAGATTATGAGCCAGGAGACACTGGAATATATCCAGGAACAGAAAACAAGGTGCAAAAATTTCATAGTATAGAGGTATTGAGATCATACAGAGTCTGTTCTCTTTTCACTGTGGCATGATGTTAGAAATCAAAATCAAAAGATATTTGAAAATAGCCCACATATTTTTAAGTCATAAACCTACTTTTTGAGACCTAGTCTAAATAATCCAAGGTGGTTGGCAAGGATTTAGCTGTAGAATCTTTAGTGAAACACTGTTTATCAAGTCCAATAACAGAAGGATAGTTGAGTGATGGATGGTGATATTAACAGATATGTGACTGTGCTCCATTTAACAATTTTGAATAACTGTGTATATTGGCACCTAAAATGTTACCTTTTGGACGTTACAAACATATGTACTATATACTTGCATTTAAAAATATATATTAGGAGTTTGTGATTAACATATACACATTGTACTGTGCTTAGTGGCTTAGTTGTGTCTGACTCTTTGCGACCATGGACTGCAGCCCGCCAGGCTCCTCTGTCCATGCGGATTCTCCAGGCAAGAATACTGGAGTAGGCTGCCATGTCCTTCTCCAGGGGATCTTCCCAACCCAAGGATCAAACCCAGGTCTCCCACATTGCAGGTGGATTCTTTACTATATATAAAATAACCAACAAGGATCTACTGTGTAGTGTGGGGAACTATATTTAATATTTTGTAATAACTTATAAGGGAAAAGAATCTGAAAAGAATATATTATATGTACACACACACATATATATATAAAAAACTGAGTCCCCTGAAACTAACACAGCATTATAAATCAATTATACATCAATAAAAATAGAAACATGAACACTGAAAGTTCAAAAATATTTCAAAAAGATAATTTTGTACTTCAAAAAAAGTAAAAAGTATACATGACATATTATAAAAAATTTGAGCATGAATATATCAAAATGTTTCTAGTGTTATTTCTCGATGATGGTGTTACAGATTATTTTTAATACTAGTTTTCCTTAGCTGCATTTTCTATATTGAACATTGTTTCTGCTATTATGAGCATGATTACTCATGTGATAAAAAAAAAAAAAAAAAAACCACAGCAGAACCATCATATGTTTTTCTTGATTCTACAAAATTATTCACCCAGGTAAGACTTCGAACACTGTAAAACTGCTGTCCTGCAGCTGGTACAATGCAGGGCTGACAGCAACACACTCCCCTTGGTTCAGCTGTTGAGGGTGGTCCTGTTCTATGACACTTCTGGAGTTTCTACTGAGATGGTTCCAAGGTTCCAACGTTTCCTCACTTGGAAATATTCTAGGGCATCCTTGGACCAATGTGGACACTCACTGGACTCCTTGAGCCAAAACTCCATTTGTTCTTCATCCCTGGGGCCAGATGATTCTCCTCAGCGGTGATCTGAGTTCTAACTAATTTCCTTGAGCTCTTGTTCCTGAATTTATCCTAGGTTGTTTGTTGTTCAGTCGCTACGTCGTGTCCAACTCTTTGCGACCCCGTGAACTGCTGCATGCCAGCCTTCCTTGTCCTTCACTATCTCCTGGAGTTTGCTCAAACTCATGTCCTTTGAGTTAGTGATGCCATCCAACCATCTCATCCCCTCTTGCCCCTTCTCCTCTTGACTTCAGTCTTTCCCAACATCAGGGTCTTTTCCAGTGAGTTAGCTTTTCACATCAGAAGGCCAAAGTATTTTTAGATTTAGCACCAGCCCTTTAAATGAATATCCTAGGGCTTCCCTGGTGGCTCAGACAGCAAAGCGTCTGTCTGCAATGCAGGAGACCCAGGTTCGATCCCTGGTTTGGGAAGATCCCCTGGAGAAGAAAATGGCAGCCCACTCCAGTATTCTTGCCTGGAAAATCCCATGGATGGCGGAGCCTGGTAGGCTACTGTCCATGGGGTCACAAAGAGTAGGACACGACTAAGCGACTTCATTTTCACTTTCTTTCACTTTCACTAGGGTTTGTAACCAATTAAGTCTTTGTTTAGAGTAATTCAATCTAGGTCTTTGTATCAGATCTTTGGACCTTTTGGACCTTGGCCCTGTCTCTTTATTTTTCATCCGTATTGGTGTTATCCTTTCAAAGTACTGACATTTTCCTATTTTACCATGCTGAAGCCATAATGGGAACTTTTGTCTCTAGTGTTCTTTCTGTTAAGATAGTTCAGTTCAGTTCAGTCTCTCAGTCATGTCCGACTCTTTGTGACCCCATGGACTGCAGCACACCAGGCTTCCCTGTCCATCACCAACTCCCAGAGCTTGCTCAAACTCATGTCCATTGAGTCAGTGATGCCATCCAACCATCTCATCCTCTGTCATCCCCTTTTCCTCCAGCCTTCAATCTTTCCCACCATCAGGGTCTTTTCAAATGAGTCAGCTCTTCACATCAGGTGGCCAAAGAATTGGAGTTTCAGCTTCAGCATCAGTGCTTCCAATGAATATTCAGCACTTATTTCCTTTAGGGTTGATTGGTTCGATCTTCTGGTAGCCCAAGGGACTCTCAAGAGCCTTCTCCAACACCACAGTTCAAAAGCATCAGTTCTTTGGTGTTCAGCTTTCTTTATAGTCCTATAAACTATAGGACTATAGTTAAGATAGTTTCTTTATAGTTAAGATAGTAGAAAAGTCTATATCTTTTGTGTTTTCTCTTATTGTAACAGAGACTAAATAAGACTAAAGTCTATATAGTTTAAAATATGCCTAAAATATATCAATATATGATGTACAATAAATTTATAGGCTAAATTATCATCCTTGGAATTGTCAGTTGCACAATCAGGAATACATACTTTGGGGGAGGAACCAGTTTATAGAATAAATATTTCTCTAAGTAATCATCCATTTTTTTACAAATGAAAGATGCTTTTGTTTTTTATATTATTTTAATTTAAATTTAAAAAATTACAATGTTCTGTTGGTTCTGCCACACAACAATACAAACCAATAATCATAGAACTAGAACAAAAAATTTCACAATTTGTGTGAAAATACAAAAGACTCCAAATAGCCAAAGCAATCTTGACAAAGAAAAACAGAGCTGGAGGGATCAACCTTCCTGACTTCAGGCTATACTACCAAGCTATAGTCATCAAAACAGTATGGTCCTGGCAAAAACAGAAATATAGAACAATGGAACAAGATAGAAAGCCCAGAAGTAAAACTATGCACCTATGGACACCTTATTTTTGGCAAAGAAGGCAAGAATATACAATCGAGAAAAGATAGCCCCATCAATAAGTTGTGCTAGGAAAACTGGATAGCTACATGCAAAACAGTGAAACTAGAACACTTTGTAATATCATACACAAAAATAAACTCAAAATGGATTAAAGACTTAAATGTAAATTCAGAAACTATAAAGGTCTTACAGGAAAACATAGACAGTGTACTCTTTGATATACATCACAGCAAGATCCTCTGTGACCTACCTCCTAGAGTAATGGAAATTAAAAAAAGTGATCATCCATTTTGACAAGTTTATTGGTTGAAATGAGTACATAGCATTCTCTAGTTTTCTAAGCTTTGAAACCCAGTCCTCCTAAAATCGAGTACCCCTGCTGAGTTTATGATGAACCTCTTTATACAATCCTTTATTCCCCTTCTTGTCCTTCTCCTGTTCCCCTCTGGATTGAGGAGGATCAAAGAGGATCAAAGAAAAGTCCCCACTGAGAAGGACCCTTTGGGTCCCTCGTAGATACAAAAGCCCCTCTGTGTATCCTGTTTCTTGTTTGTAGGAAAAGGAGTCTCCTAGGCCTTCCTTGATTTCCAAAGAACAGATTCAATCAGTTACTAATTAGGGAAATGAGGGTATGTGGAAACAAAGAAAAGAAGTCAAGAGAAAAAAATAGTTCAGCATAGAACAGAGGAATATTTTCTTATATTCTGAGAGAACATTAATTTGTACAGTTTCTCATGAAGGCAGTTTGGTGGCATGTTTTTATGCCACTAGAAGGACAGTTTTTAGTGAATGGTGATGCTATGCTATGCTAAGTCACTTCAGTCGTGTCCGACTCTGTGCGACCCCATAGACGGCAGCCCATCAGGCTCTGCCGTCCTTGGGATTCTCCAGGCAAGAACATCGGAGTGGGTTGCCATTTCCTTCTCCAATGCATGAAAGTGAAAAGTAAAAGCGAAGTCGCTCAGTCGTGTCCGACTCTTAGCGACCCCATGGACTGCAGCCTACCAGGTTCCTCCGTCCATGGGATTTTCCAGGCAAGAGTACTAGAGTGGGGTGCCATTGCCTTCTCCGAGTAAATGGTGATACACACACACATATCTATGTTCCACGACCTGTAATTTTGGAGAAATGTTTTTATTGGCATCTAAAATGTGTATGACTTTTAGTACAGAAGTTTACAAGCATGGATCATATATCTGCATTTAAAATATATGCATTGTATATTTAAAAATTTTGAGTGTGTATATCTCAAAATGTTCCCAGTGTTATCTCGGGATGATGGAATTGTGGATTATTTTAAGCACTTGTTTCCCTTAGCTGCATTCTCTAGACTAAACCTGTATTCTGCGACTGTGAGCATGCATTGCTCATATAATAAAATCCCAGCAGAACTGATAATGTGTTTTCACCTTGGCTCTACAAAATGAGAGACCATTTATCCAAAGAAGACACACATGCTCCAGACCTTCCAAACCTGCTCTTGGAAAGCTGGACAGTGTTTTATCATGATGATCCCTCACGTCCCCAGAGATGGTTTTCCTGGGAAAAGTAGGGCTCCAACTCCTCTTTTGTGCTGGTCCTGCCTCAGTTTCATGTGGTGGGAAATTGCTTTTTATTCTTCACTTTAGGCTTTTTGAAGTAGAAATACATTCTTAGGGTCATGATTAATGTGTTTTAATGGGCTATCCATTTTAAAAATCAATGAAAAGAACTTGCATTAAAAATAGAAGGCAATTAGATTGATTTGGATGACCTATTTTTAATCAACCCCATTATTTATGAAAACTCTCAGGACATCTTTCTCTGGAGCATTAAAAGATCAGCTCCTTCTCTGTTCCTGTGTGTGAATAGCTTTAAAATGGGAGGCACCAGGATGGTTGATAATTTGCTAAATACTGTAGAAAGGTTACATTTTAGAGATGTGGAGGAACCCAGAGGCTGTCATCCAGAGTAAAGTAAGTCAGAAAGAGAAAAACAAATATAGTCTATTAAAGCATTTGTGTGCGATCTAGAAAAATGGTATGTTGTTTCATTGCTTAGTCCCTGAGTCATGTCTGGCAAATGGTATAGATGATCTTATTTGCAAAACAAAAATAGAGACACAGTGGTAGAGAGCAAATATACAGACCCTAAGATGGGGAAGGAAGGGTGGGATGCACTGGAGTTGGGATTGACATGCATACACTATTGATATTACATATAACACAGATAATCGACGAGAACTTGCTGTATAGCACAGGGAACTCTAGCCAGTGCTCTGCGGTGACTCTTAAGTGGGAAGGAAATCCAAAAAGGAGGGGACATATGTGTATGTACAGCTGATTTATTCTGCTGTACAGTAGAGACCAACACAACATTGTAAAGCAACTATGTTCCAGCAAAAACTAATTTTAGAAAAGGCAGGGGTTCCCCACAAAAAACCCAGAACAAAAACCACAAAAACTTACCTACCATAAACATGTCCCAGGATTGCCTGTCCCTCTGCTTATTGTATCAACCTGTCAATCCACTGCAGACGCTTCCTCCCTCCCGTGGTTTACTGGAGGATGTCCGAAAGGCACAGGAGATGCTCTGTTCTGTTTTCTGAAAAGGTTTACTGCATCCAGTCCTTACTCGAAACGCCCTTTTGGATCACAGTGTTCTCTCAACCTTCTTTCTCTTTTTCTATTCAACCACCAGCACCATTGCTTCCAAAGTTATTTCTTGAAATACCTTATTATCACAATTACTTAGCGTTGTTGTAAAATGCACGGAATTTAGATTTTTAAAAAGAAATTATCTCATTTTATATCCTGCAACTTTACTATATTCATTGATTAGGCCTAGTAATTTTCTGGTGGTGTCTTTAAGGTTTTCTATGTTCAGGATGGTGGGACACATGTACACCCATGACAGATTCATGTTGATGTATGGCAAGAACCACCACAATATTGTAAAGTAATTAGCCTTCAATTAAAGTAAATTAATTAATTTTAAAAAAGAAGGGATGATAAGCATTGCTCTACCTAAAAATAAAATATTAAATAAATATTTAAAAATATGGAAAGAAAATAAATTCTCCTTTGTTTTCTCATCTTCTGTCTTTTACATCTTGCTTATATCCCATTTTTTTCTATTCCTGAATGAATTTCCTTAAGTCTATAATTTTGCAAGTATTCGACAAGGAAGTATAACAACTTCTGTTTCAATACCTATTTCTTTCTATAGTCTCTAAGTAGTATTTTTATTAAATTTATTATGAAAATGTTATGTGTTTTTATTTGAAGTATTTTTCTGAAATTAGTAATATAATTTGTTAGTGTCAGAGGAGAAGAAACTACAGAAACCAATGTCTCCTTTATCTGGAATACCCTGTAATCATTTGCAATAAGTGCTATGGAACCTAATTGTCCACAAAGGAGCTGCTTGAATCCCTTGAACCCTGAAGGGTCCTCAGTTTAAGTTAGTGTGTTAAACAATATGGACATCCAGGGATTTCTCTGGAGGTTCAGAGGTTAAGATTCCATGCTCCCAATGCAGGGAGACCAAGTTCAATCCCTGGTCAGGGAACTAGATCCCACATGCTGCAACTGGGAGTTCCCACCGTACAACGAAGATCAGAGATCATGTGTGCCACAGCTGAGGCCTGGTGCAGATGAATAAATAATAAACATTAAAAAAAGAATATGGACGTCCAGATATAACTGAGATGCTGCCATTATTAAGGCAGTGATGGCAAAAGCTTTCTCCTCTCATGTGGTCCCTGCTTGTGTTTGCCGCTGCTGCTGCTGCTAAGTCACTTCAGTCGTGTCTGACTCTGTGCGACCCCATAGACGGCAGCCCACCAGGCTCCCCCGTCCCTGGGATTCTCCAGGCAAGAACCCTGGAGTGGGTTGCCATTTCCTTCTCCAATGCATGAAAGTGAAAAGTGAAAGTGAAGTCGCTCAGTCGTGTCCGACTCTTAGAGACCCTATGGACTGTAGCCTACCAGGCTCCTCCGTCCATGGGATTCCCCAGGCAAGAGTACTTACTGTGCACTTTTTTAAAAGCTATTTTATTTTTTAAATTTTTGGCCACACAGTGTGGCCTGTGGGATCTTAGTTCTGTGACCAGGGTTCAAACCCATGGCCCTTGCAATGGATGCTCGGAGTCCTAACCACTGGATGGTGAGGGAATTCCCTACAGTGCGTTTGTGACTCATCAGACTAGGACCTTGTGATGGTTAATGCTATGTGTCAGCTTGACTAGGCCACTGGATAGCCAGATATCTGGTTAAACGTTATTTCTGTGTCTGTGAAGGTGTTTGCGGAAGAGATTAGGATCTGAACTGATAGACTAAATAAAGCACCCAAATACGGGTAGGCCCGGGGCTTCCCGCATGGCTCAGTGGTAGAGAATCCACCTGCCAATGCCGGAGATGCATTTTCAGTCCCTGGGTTGGGAAGATCCCCTGGAGGAGGGCATGGCAACCCACTCCAGTGTTCTTGCCTGGGAAACCCCACAGACAGGGGAGTCTGGCGGGCTGCGATCCATAGGGTCACAAAGAGTCGGACACAACTGAAGCAACTTAGCACACACAGAGGCATGGGTGGGCCTCGTCCAATCTTTAGAGGGCCTGAAAAGAACAGAGAACAGAGGGAAAGTTTGCTCTCTCTGTCTGACTGCTTAAGCCAGGAAATGGGTCTTTTTTGTTCAGACAGGGGCATTGGTCCCATGGTTCTCAGGTCTCCAGACTCAGATTGGAGCCTCATACCAGCTCTCCTGGGTCTCCAGGTTACAGAAGGCAGATCATAGGGCTTCTTGGACTCCATAATCCCGTGATGCCTGATTTTATACGTATATATCTATTTCCTATATATTTATAATTTATATTTTATTTTTAAAAGGTTAGTATCACACATAATCAAGTATGTTATACCATCTTCATTTCTCAAAAGCGGCATTTCAAAGTGTTAAGTGCCTTGTTCTCAGTCGTGTCTGTTTCTTTGTGACCCCAGGGGCTATAACCTGTCGATGAGATTATCCAGGCAAGAATACTGGAACGGGTTGCCATTTCCTTTTCCAGGGGATCTTCCCCACCCAGGGATCGAACCCACATCTCCTGTGTCTCCTACATTGCAGGCAGATTTCTTAACCACTGAGCCATGAGGGAATCCCGATGCTAAGCATGGTTAACAAAGTGTTGAGCATTGTTAAATATCATAAACCACAACTCTGGGTTACAATGCGGTGTGGGTGAAAGTCTAGCTGGTGCGCCAATTGTAAACAGTGTAAGCAAGTTTCAAACGTCTTTTCAAGCATATCAAAAGGAAAGCACATAGACAAGCGCGTGCGTGTGTGTGTGTGTGTGCATGCGTGTGCTCCCTGGGGGCCTATGTGCCACGTGGCAGTGGCTGAAGGTCCGATTCCCCCCCACAACATCCTGCTCTCTCGCAGCACGCTCTGCAGGACTGGCCCCTCCTCATCAGAGCTCGGTGCCTCCCCCGGTCCTCGAGGATGCCCCCGGTAGGACAACTCTGTTAGAAAATGTAAGGGGACGAGGAGATGGATCCTGGGGCAATCCACTTCCTGCAGCGATAACATTAGAAATAGTAATCACACTGTTCATTGAGCAGAGACTGTGCTCAGTGGTTTACATATATCATATCTATTGATCATCCCAACAAAGGAGAGAGGTCACCTGTCTTGAAGCCCCAGTCTTTCAATTTGTAACCAAGACTACCTTGGGTAATTGACCCGAGCCTCAGTCATGTCATCTGTGAAATGGGAACAGTATCTACTTCATGGAGTTAATGGAGGTTAACTAGCTAGGTTCAGTGCGGGCTTCCAGGTGGCTCAAGGTGTAAACAATCTGCCTGCAGTGCAGGAGACTCAGGTTCGATACCTGGGTTGGGAAGATCCCCTGGAGAAGGGCATGGCAACCCACTCCAGTATTCTTGCCTGGAGAATCCCATGGACAGAGGAGCCTGACTGGCTACAGTCCACAGGCTTGAAAAGAGTTGAACACAACTGAAGTGACTGAGCACGAAGGCTGGTAAGTGCACCCGGCACAGCACTTGTTGTAAAGTATCATGGTTACTGATACTGTCATCTCCTAACCATTCTGGTGTGGGGCTGGAGAACAGACAGAAGAGAGAGGCTACTTCCAAGTCACATCACGATGCCGGGATCCGCAGTGAGAGGAGTGTGAATCCAAGGCAGGTAGTTAAGAAACAAAGCTGGGTGGAGGGGCCATTTTCCAATTAACATCCTAAACCTCACTGTTTTACTGAACCCCGGAAAGAACTACCAACTTATTTTAGAGAATTAACTCTTAGATCTAGCTTCAGTTTTAAAAAGCCTGATGGAAACCAAAGTAGTATTAGTGCAGGTAAGAGGGCAGAAATTTCTAAATGGCTCCGGTACAGAGACTTTAGCTAAATGACTTTCCTTCTCCTCTTTTTGGAGGGCAACACTTTGGCGTTTTCGAGGTGTCTGCTTTGTGCTTCTTTCTTGGCTTTTACTGGACACCTACTGTGCTGCAAATGAAGCCTAATGGACCATTTTGCCCCAGAGTGGTCTGAAACGATCACACTTCTTTGCCACAATTTTGAAAAGACTGAGAGCAGGGAATGTTGCCTCTCAGGCTGTGGCTTTCCTCCTTACCTGAGTGGAAGGCTTTTTAAGACATCTCTAGAAATGCCACCGTGTGGCCTCAGGTTGCATTCCATCTAGCGGCTTTTCTGTTGGAGAGGTGAGTTTCAGCTCCCACCCGTTGGCTGGAGATTGTTATATCCGTCTTGATGTCCACTTGCTCTCTGACTGAATAAAGTCTCAGGAAGGGGAGAGTGTCCTTTAATGTCACTGAGAGGGTCATTTGATGTGAAACTGACTTCCAGGAAGTCAGGGCAAGCATCCCATTGCTGGGAAGAGCAGGTCACAGGGGACCTGACTTCCTCATTCACAGAAGCACTTAGACCTGCTGCAGGTCGAGAGAAGGGTCACTCCGCCAGAGCACCCGAGAAGCCCTCATCGCTACCTACCTACACTGGCCTTCCCTGCAATTCCATCCATCAGGAAAGGTTGGTGAGAATAGCTGGGGACACAGCTGTGAGGAAAACCATTCCTTCATCCTGGTTATGGGAAAGGACAGAATAATGCACAGCGCTGCCCCTGAAATAATAATAGCGACACTGGCAGTGACACTAAGGACTTCTCTTGCAGTGAAATCTTTTCTCTTTTGAGTGTGAGATTTATTATCACAGAGGGCTGCATACAACATCCACGTACAGTTGAAAGAATGTTCATGAGCAAACACCCCGGACCTCCACAAAGATCAAGAAGAGGGACGTTGCCAGCACCCCACTGTGTGCCCCTGCACACTTAAGTGACCTCTGTTCTGACTTTAAGATAATAACATCCTAACTCTCTAGTTTTGCAACACGTGAATGCATCAGTTCAGTCGCTCAGTCATGTCCAACTCTTTGCAACCTCATGAACTGCAGCACCCCAGGCCTCCCTGTCCATCACCAACTCCCGGAGTTTACCCAAACCCATGTCCATTGAGTCGGTGATGCCATCCAACCATTTCATCCTCTGTTGTCCCCTTCTCCCCCTGCCCTCAATCTTTCCCAGCATCAGGGTCTTTGCAAATGAGTCAGCTCTTCGCATCAGGTGGCCAAAGTATTAGAGTTTCAGCTTCAACAACAGTCCAATGAACACCCAGGACTGATCTCCTTTAGGATGGACTGGTTGGGTCTCCTTGCATTCCAAGGGACTCTCAAGAGTCCTCTCCAACACCAGAGTTCAAAAGCATCAATTCTTCAGTGAATGCATCACTAAATGATAAATTTGTTTTGGCCCATTTTTTGAGCTGCATATAAATGGCAACCCACTCCAGTATTCTTGCCTAGGAAATTCCATGGACAGAGGAGCCTGGGAGGCTACAGTCCACAGGGTCACAAAGAATCAGCCGTGACTGAGCCAAGTAAACAGCAACAACAACAACATACATGGATATGTGCTATTTGGTTTCCTTTGTAATGTGCTGTCATCTCAGGTTGGTTTTCCAGGAAGAAGGCTCTGAGATGGAGTTTCAGTTCAGTTCACTTGCTCAGTCGTATCCAACTCTTAGCGATCCTGTGGACTGCAGCATGCCGGCTTCCCTGTCCCTCACCATCTTGCAGAGTTTGCCCAAGTTCGTGTCTACTGAATTGGTGAGGCCATCCAGTAGTCTCATCCTCTGTCACCCTCTTCTCCTTCTGCTTTCAACCTTCCCCAGCATCAAGGTCTTTTCCAGTGAGTCAGCTGTTGTTATGGATTATCTTCATTAATTTCTCAATGTTAAATAATCCCAGATTATGCCCTATTTGGTCAAAGAGTTTTGTCCCTTCTGCTCCTGGATTCTACCTTCTTTGATCTTTGTAAGTGAGCCTGATCCATAGTATTGTTTCTTTTCCTGTATTGTTCAGATTTTTTGTTGTCTTAGCATTTCTTGCTTGGTAGAGTAAATTGGGAAGTTTTCCATCTCATGTTCTTTGTGTGTATGTGTGTGTATTTTGAAACAGTGTTAATAACATGAGAACTATTTATTTAGCAAATTGGTAAAACCTTCTGGTAAAGCTTCTGTGATATTTGAAACACTTTTAACAAGTAGCAAATGTTTCCTGCTTAGTTCTTTAAAGTTATATACATTTACATTAGCATTTCCCAAACTGTGTTTCATGGGAAACTTATTTTGCAAGATCTGATAAAGAAAAGGTTCCTGGTTGGAACCCCAGTTTAAACTAAGTTAAACCTTTTTTTTTTTTTTGGTACAAAATTCTCAGAACATTTGTATGCTAATTGCACCTTCAAGAGGGACTTATTTATCACTTCTCAAAATTGTAAGACCCTTGTGTTCTGCAGAACACAATCTAAGTAATATTTAAATTTTTTTTGTTTCTTCCAAGATATTTTAATTTTTGCTTCTTGCTGTTAGCACATCAGCTTCTGTCTCACATTCTTAATATACAACTTTCATTTTTTTTAATGGACTGGAAACCATATAACACTGGACCACCAGGGAAGTCCCAGTCTGTAGCATATTTTAAAGAGATTTCCCACATGAATAACTAAGATAAAAGGAAAATCAGTAAAATGGAAATCAAGCATCATCCAGAAGCCCCCTCCCATGAAGCTGCAGGTAAACCAGCTGGAAATCGCACACAAAATAACAAGAATGGCCCCATCTTCTGAACAACATGTTATGTGTGTGCCTGGCCCTGTGATTTCCATCACTTAGCTTGGCAAGTCTCAATGCTGCCTGCCCATTAGAATCACTTGGGGAGCTTTTAAAATAGTGATGTCTGGATGGCCAATTGCCACCCAGATACTCACAATCATTGGTCTGGGGTGGCCTGGGCATTAGTGTTTTTAAAAAGCCTCTGTGAGAGCTCCAATATGCAGCCAAGGTTGAGAATCATAGCATAATTCATTTTATATCTCACAATGACTCTAGAAAATTCAATCATCACCTTCATTGAACAGAGAGTCTATGAAACTGGGGTCACACAGCTAGTCTGTGATGATTGTGATTGGAACAAGGCTGTCTGGGTTTAAAGCAGACCCTCTTCAACAAGATCTATATGACCCATATACTATACTGCCACGCTGGATACCTAAGCTTAATGTGGTGTAGTCTGGCATTTAACTGAGACTGGTTCTAAATAGGAAAAGGAGTACGTCAAAGCTGTATATTGTCACCCTGTTTATTTAACTTATATGCAGAGTACATCATGAGAAACGCTGGACTGGAAGAAACACAAGCTGGAATCAAGATTGCCGGGAGAAATATCAATAACCTCAGATATGCAGATGACACCACCCTTATGGCAGAAAGTGAAGAGGAACTAAAAAGCCTTTGGATGAAAGTGAAAGTAGAGAGTGAAAAAGTTGGCTTAAAGCTCAACATTCAGAAAATGAAAATCATGGCATCCGGTCCCATCACTTCATGGCAAATAGATGGGGAAACAGTGGATATAGTGTCAGACTTTATTTTTCTGGGCTCCAAAATCACTCAGATGGTGACTGCAGTCATGAAATTAGAAGACACTTGCTCCTTGGAAGGAAAGTTATGACCAACCTAGATAGCATATTCAAAAGCAGAGACATTACTTTGCCACAAAGGTTCGTCTAGTCAAGGTTATGGTTTTTCCTGTGGTCATGTATGGATGTGAGAGTTGGACTGTGAAGAAGGCTGAGCGCCAAAGAATTGATGCTTTTGAACTGTGGTGTTGGAGAGGACTCTTGAGAGTCCCGATCCAACCAGTCCATTCTGAAGGAGATCAGCCCTGGGTGTTCTTTGGAAGGAATGATGCTAAAGCTGAAACTCCAGTCCTTTGGCCACCTCATGCGAAGAGTTGACTCATTGGAAAAGACTCTGATGCTGGGAGGGATGGGGGGCAGGAGGAGAAGGGGATGACAGAGGATGAGATGGCTGGATGGCATCACGACTCGATGGACGTGAGTCTGAGTGAACTCCAGGAGCTGGTGATGGACAGGGAGGCCTGGCATGCTGCGATTCCTGGGGTTGCAAAGAGTCGGATATGACTGAGCAACTGATCTGATCTGATCTGATCTGATGGGTAACTAAAATGACATGGTATAATTCAAAAGTACTTTATAACTGATAAGGAACTATTTAAACATGAGAAGTTATTTCTGGTTTTATTAGTTCCCATTTACAGTCTTATTCTTTTACTGAATCAAATCTATAATCTAATCAATACCAGCTTCTTCATCCTTTTCTATGAATAAGGTCTACAAAGCCACTCTTCCTTCGGTGGGTTTTTTTTTTTTAAACCAACTATCTAAATCTAAAATGAAATTGCAATTTAGAATGTTTGTAGAAGGCATCTAGTGTGTGAATCATTCAGAAGAAAAGAATTCACACCTTGGGGTTTGAAACTGATGAAGAATTTCTGAGCCTGTCAACAAGGAACACGTCTTCCTAGGGAGGCTCTAGAGTTGGTCGGTTTGCCAGATTTTTATGAAGTTCATGAATTACACAGCACATACCGAGTACTCTCTCCCTGACTGCTCTGAGAATACAAGAATGTCCTGAGATTACCACGATGCAAAAGGCACAATCTCCACCCTCTTAGAAGTCACCAAACAGAGTTGCTTCAGGCATGTCTGACTCTTTGTGACCCCATGGACTGTAATCCTCCAGGCTTCTCTGTCCATGGGATTCTCCAGGCAAGAAAACTGGAGTGGGTTGCCGTGCCTTCCTCCAGGGGATAGTCCGGATCCAGAGATCAAATCCACGTCTTTTAGTATCCTGCATTGGTAGGGGGTTCTTTACCACTAGTGCCACCTGGGGAGCCCCATGACATAGAAGGGAGCCTGCAAAATGAAGTGGCAATTATGGTCTCATGATGTAGGACTTGGAGAAGCAAAGGACAGGAAGTGGCTGGTGCTACCTGAGAAAGTTCTTGAGACAGGAAGTGCTTGAGTTGAAAACAGGAAGTGCTTGAGTTGGACCTTCGATGCTGAGCATAGGAGTTAGCCAGGCAAGGAACATGGAAGAGAAAACGTCTGGGTGCTAGAGCAAAACAACAGGCAAAGCATGGGGGAGAGAAAGCATATGAGGCAATGGGGACCGATGGCTGCCAGGAGCAGAGCATGAGACCACAGGCAGGTGTGAGTGAGAAGAGATGCGTCCCCAGCTGGTGATAACCTCCAGGAGGCTGGCGGGAGTTTGTGATCTGGGTTGGAATTCACTTATGTTGAAGTAGTCTGAGTCAGTGGAATGACTCCTTGCAATCAAGCTCATCTTACAGTTAACACAATCTTCCCTAATGTCACCAATGGTACTGCTTCTATCTTGGAGCCGTCTTCAGCATTTTTTCCTAATTCTTCTTCCCTGATACTCAGAAAGTGTTCTGTATTGAGGAGGCACCTTTGTTATCATTAGAGATCCAGGAACTGAAAACAGCAGAAAAGCAAAAAGAAAAGAGAATAAAACAGCTATATGTGAAATATTATCAGCTGGACCTAAGTTTTGAGTTTTCATGCTGCCTAGGGGGTATTGGCTCAGATGTGATAAAGTCTACCTGCAATACAGAAGACCTGGGTTTGATCCCTGAGTTGGGAAGCTCCTCTGGAGAAGGGAATGGCTACCCACTCCAGTATTCTTGCCTGGAAAATTCCATGGACAGGGGAACCTGGCAGGCTACAGTCCACAGCATAGCAAAGAGTTGGACACAACTGAGTGACTATCACTTTCACACTTTCAGAGGGTTGACCAGATGTCATACAGAAACCTGGAATAGTTCTGATCTTGTAATTACGTGTGTGGCCACAACACCAAATAAGTCACCTAATCAGGAACATATCTACGCAAGGACAATTCCTAAGATGCCTGTCGTGTTGGACCACCAAGGATATTCTTAACAGTAGCACTGTCTGTAATCAGAGAAGCTAATGGCAAAAAAAAAGTTGTAAAATTCTCACCGTAGTTTTAGGGGCGGTGGGTGCTTCATTGCAAGGACCCCCTTAATTTTGATCCCAACAGTGTACTTTTCCTTTCCATGTCAGTCATAGGGAAAAAAAAGAAACCTTGAAGTGAAATCTATAATCTGTCCCTTTAAAGAACACATTAAAGTAGCCAGTCCTAAGTGGTTTTCGGCACACAGCATCACAGGACTTGATAAATAATTGATTTAAATTAATGGCCAATGAAAGAAACATATCCGCACCGATCTATAATTACTGGAAGCAACCTCATATATTTTTCATGAAAGTGTCATTTCATTGCAGTTTTTTTCTCTGAAGTCCCATGTATTTAGAATTTAAATTGCTTTCAATAATTGCTTTCAACTGCTTCCAGTGGCGGGGTTTCTCTGCCAGTATGGGCACCAGAGAAGCCCGTGACTTGGGTGTTCCTTCTTACCTTCTGATTCTGTCACCACTCTGACCAGGAGTGGTGACACCAAAGAGGGAGGCTGGGAGGGTTGGGAACACCTGTGGACACCCTTAAGCGCTGGTTTCTCTGAGGGTGGCTCTCCCTGAGCCTCAGGGGGAAAGCCATTGCTTCAGAAGTTGGTGGGAGCAGAAGCCAGGTCCGCAGTTGGCCTGAGAGCAAGTTTACAGCCCAGATAATTGAGGGTTCCATAGGATCTGGTGTAGACATAAGATTCCACAATGAAGTGAACCTTTTAGGCAGTGATTGAGATTCCAGCTAGGGTTCTCAATTATCTTTGCCAAAGCAATCATTCAGACAAAACAACAACAATAAAAACAGTTCTGATTTGGTAACTGACTTTTGTTAGTGAGTCATTGGTGAAAGGGAGAAGGCGATGGCACCCCACACCAGTACTCTTGCCTGGAAAATCCCATGGACAGAGGAGCCTGGTAGGCTGCAGTCCATGGGGTGGACACGACTGAGCGACTTCACTTTCACTTTTCCTTTCATGCATTGGAGAAGGAAATGGCAACCCACTCCAGTGTTCTTGCCTGGAGAATCCCAGGGACGGGGAAGCCTGGTGGGCTTCCGTCTATGGGTCACACAGAGTTGGACGTGACTGAAGTGACTTAGCAGCAGCAGCAGCAGCATTGGTGAAAGAGAAAGTATAAAAGAAAGATGAGGAAAGAGAGAGAAGGAAAGACAGGCAGATAGAGATACAGACAGAGAAAAAAGGAAATATTCTTCAAGGAAAAAGAACCACGCTGAAACTCCAATACTTTGGCCACCTGATGTGAAGAACTGACTCCTTGGAAAAGACCCTGATGCTGGGGAAGACTGAAGGTGGGAGGAGAAGGGGACGACAGAGGATGAGATGGTTGGGTGGAATCACCAATGCAATGGACATGAGTCTGAGTAAGCTCTGGGAGTTGGTGATGAACAGGGAAGCCTGGCGTGCTGCAGTCCATGCAAAGAGTTGGACATGACTGAGCAACTGAACTGAACTGTGAAGCTAAGTGCTCATGTGCATTTCCGTTCCACCCTGCAGCATAAATAAGATGGTGCCTGCTGCCCTCTATCTTTGATGCCTTTTTGTCACTTGACCCTAGAAAAAGACTTGTTTGCAGACAAAAGTCTCCTGATAAAGGAGACGTCTTACCTTCAAGTGAAGGTAGAAAAGGGACTCAAATTCAACAGGAGGCGGAAGCACAGGCAGAACGCCCGTGTTTGTTCTTGGTGTCACATCACAGCGTACATCATGGCCATCTGAAGTGACTGTGGTTGCATGCAGATGGCTCGGTCCATCCATCAGTCCGTGAACATTTCTTGGGCACCAGTAGTGCCAGGAACCACAGGGGACACGGCTATTGTGCTGTCACCTCTCCAAGGCCCAAGGTGGTTGACACCCAAGATATCACATCGCACAGGAACTAATTTTCCATGTGTTTGTGGTTCATGGGAAAATAAACAAGCAGACATCGAATGTATTTACGTCTGGATTATTTATCCCATTCTGGGATTAGGAAAAAGTTAGTCAGGGGTCAGAAAAGTTCAAAACAGTTCAAAAGTTCACACACAAGTGCACCCCCGGTTCCTAGGACTCCACGTCTATGTGCATCGAGTCTTGCTTGTTGTCAGAGCCATACGTTTTTAGGTAAAGGCTGAAGATGTATGCATTAGATCCTCAACCCACATTCTCCAATTAATCAAAGATGATATACTCCAAAGAAAGTACAAAGCTTTCTTCTGCTGTGTTTTGTGGCTCTAGGCTTCTCCATCCTGAGGGTCCTATGCACAGATGCAGATAGCACCAGGTCCTTCCTCTCATCCTTTGATGCTTGCTGGGATAGCTGGCTGCCATGGCTTTAGCAGAGCCTGATTGAGCATCACCAGGGGCCAGGTGCTTTGTTACATGAACCCAGGCAACAGCATGACAACCCCAGGGAACAAAGAGAAACCAGGTGCAAATAGAGCTTTTCCACATATGAAAACTTGGCTTCTGAAGCAGCCACATCCAGGCAGGGAGGTGTTATTGTTTAGCCTGAAGAACCGAGAGCTCTGATGAGCAGAGCAGGGCAGTGACTTCCAGGGGTTTGTTACTCTTGTTCACTGGCGTTTCTGACACAGCCTGACCACTGCCAACAAAACGTGATCCTGTCTGCCTGGACTTCTACATTTTCTGTCTTTACTCTGTTATTGTGTGTGCTATGTGTGCGGTGCTCAGCTGTGTCTGATTCTTTGAGACTCTACATCCTGGAGCCTGCCAGGATCCTCTGGCCATGGAATTTTCCAGGCAGGCGTACTAGAGTGGGTTGCCACTTCCTCCTCCAGGGGATCTTCCCGACCCAGGGATCGAACCTGTGTCTGTTGCCTCTTCTGCATTGGCAGGCAGATTCTTTACTGCTGTGCCACCTGGGAAGCCCACTCTGTTATTGTAATTAATGTAATAAAGGCCAATAGAAGTAATAAGAGCAATCAATAAATAGTACCAAGGAAGTGTTTTTAATTGGTCTCTGCTTAGCTGAGTCCTGAGTTGAAATTGCAACCCACTCCGGTATCCTTGTCTGGAGATTTCCGTGGATATTCCACGGGGTTGCAAAAAGTCAGACACGACTGAGAGATTAACACTCTCACCTTTTTCCCACTTAGCTGAGTCACAAGATGTGAATGGTGCTGTTAATCTGCTCCGTAGAATCTTCTGGACTGGAGTGGGGTGCCATTGCCTTCTCTGGGATTTGGTCCAGGTCACATCAAATCCTTGCTGCTACTCAGTCACTTTTTAGAAGGACTTTGAACCTCTCCTTCTACCCCTGATGGAGAAAGAATAGCCACCCACTCCAGTATTCTTGTCTGGAGAATTCCGTGGACAGAGGAGCCTGATGGGCTGCAGACAATGGGTTGCAAAGAGCTGGACATGGCTAAGCAACTAACACAGTTTCCACCAATAAAGGAAGCTGGTAAAACCAGCCTTGGTCCTTATAGCTCGTAACTAGGATCGTATCACTTTAGTTCTGTTCAGTTGCTCAGTCGTATCCGACTCTTTGTGACTCCATGGACTGCGGCATGCCAGGCCTCCCTGTCTGTCCATCACCAGCTCCTGGAGTTTACTCAAACTCATGTCCACTGAGTCAGTGATGCCATCCAACCACCTCATCCTCTGTCATATCACTTAAGTTTGCATTATTCTCCTCTAGTCTGCCTAATAACAGGCTCAGGGAGTTGAAAGAAGAAAATCCTAAGAACCATGAATTACGTGCTCTTGTAAAGAGTGCTGGAGCCAGGAAGCAGCCAGAAGGACTTTCAAGAAAGGGATTCTGACCCTGATTCCCTAGCTGGACATCTGCATAGGCAACAGATTGGTTGACATGCCCTGCATTTCAGGTGGTAGGATAAAGATAAGTCCACTACAGGGCAGTTAGGATTCCCAAGGTTTACCAGGACAAAGAGGACAAGTGTCCCATGGGCAGTGTGAACACCTCAGATGGAAGTTAACCTGGGCACTCTTTTCATAATTCACCCAAGAGGGTTGGTCATGTGCAAAGAAATCCCATCAAAATAGTAGAAAATAACTAACGAGAGCCTACTGCATAGCACAGGGAACTCTACTCGATGACCTGCGGTGACCTAAATGGGAAGGAAATCTAAAAAAGTGCATATATTAAAAAAAAAAAAAAAGTGCATATACCTCTATGTTGTTGTTGTTCAGTCGCTCAATTGTGCCCAACTCTTTGCGACCCCATAGACTGCAGCATGCCAGGCTCCCTGTCCTTACCATTTCCCAGAGTTTGCTCAAACTCATGCCCACTGAGTCTATGAGGCCATCCAGCCATCTCATCCTCTGTTGTCCCTTCTCCTCCTGCCTTCAATCTTTCCCAGCATCAGGGTCTTTTCCAATGACTGGGCTGTTCACATCAGGTGGCCAAAATATTGGAGTTTCAGCTTCAGCATCAGTCCTTCCAATGAATAATCAGGACTGATTTCCTTTAGGATTGACTGGTTGGATTTCCTTGCAGTCCAAGGAACTCTCAAGAGTCTTCTCTAATACCACAGTTCGAAGCATCAATTCTTCTGCGCTCAGCCTTCTTTATGGTCCAACTCTCACATCCATATATGGCTACTGGAAAAACCATAGCTTTGACTGGACAGACCTTTGTCAGCAAACTAATCTCTCTGCTTTTTAATATGTTGAGAGCCTGATGCTGGGAAAGATTGAAGGCAGGAGGAGAAGGGGATGCTTGTAATTACCTTGGCCCCATTGGAGAATCCAGGAAAATCTTCTTACTTAATTAATTCCTCTTGGCCATGTGATCTAACATTTTAGTAGGTTCTGTGGAAAATTCTTAAAGAGATGGGAATACCAGACCACCTGACCTGCCTCCTGAGAAATCTGTATGCAGGTCAAGAAGCAACCATTAGAATCAGATATGGACTGGTTCCAAATTGGGAGAGTACGTCAAGCCTGTATATTGTCACCCTGCTTATTTAACTTACATGCAGAGTTCATCATGTGAAATGCCAGGCTGGATGAAGCACAAGCTAGAATCAAGATTGCCGGGAGAAATATCAATAACCTCAGATATGCAGATGACACCACCCTTATAGTAGAAAGCAAAGAGGAACGTAAGAGCCTCTTGATGAAAGTGAAAGAGAAGAGTGAAAAAGCTGGCTTAAAACTCAGTATTCAGAAAACTAAGATCATGGCATCCAGTCCCATCACTTTATGGCAAATAGATGGAGAAACAATGGAAAAAGTGAGAAACTTTATTTTCTTAGGCTTCAAAATCACTGCAAATGGTGACTGCAGCCATGAAATTAAAAGACTCTTGCTCCTTGGAAAAAAGCTACGACCAACCTAGACAGCATATTAAAAAGCACAGACATTATTTTGCCAACAAAGGTCTGTCTAGTCAAAGCTATGGTTTTTCCAGTAGTCATGTATGGATGGGAGACTGGACCATAAAGAAGGTAGAGTACTGAAGAATTGATGCTTTTGAACTGTGGTGTTGGAGAAGACTCTTGAGAGTTCCTTGGACTGCAAGGAGATCCAACAGTCAATCATAAAGGAGATTAGTCCTGAGTGTTCATTGGAAGGACTGATGGTGAAGCTGAAGCTCCAATACTTTGGTCACCTGGCATGAAGAACTGAGTGTTTAGAAAAGACCCTGATGCTGGGAAAGATTGAAGGCAGGAGGAGAAGGGACAACAGAGGATGAGATGGCTGGATGGCATCACCGACTTGATAGACAAGAGTTTGAGAAAACTCCTGGAGTTGGTGATGGACAGGGAAGCCTGGAGTGCTGCAGTCCATGGGGTCTCAGAGTCAGATACGACTGAGTGACCGAACTGAACTGAGGTTCTGGGCATTGGGCCATAGACATCTTTGGGGGCTATGATTCAACTTACCATAGCGTTTTCAATTGAATGCATTTCAGGAGTCTTTAAATTTTGCTGCTCTTTAAAGAAACTGCATCCTACCACCAGCTCTGATGGTGTTTGCAAGAGGGTTTCTACTGCAGTTGCAAGGAGCACAGTGCAAGTGAATTAGAAGCAGTTGTGTATAAGCCTCCAAGCATGATCTGGACAGCCTGGTTGATTCCCCTTCTTTCTCATATCCTACATTCTAGACCTTTTATGATAATAAAAACCATCCTTTCTCTTCATCATCACTATCACTCTCCTCTTCTCTTGTTGAGACAAAATTGTTTCTTCATTTTCCTTCTTAACTTGACCACTGGGAAGACTCAAGGATGATCTTCCTAAAACACAGCTCGGGAGATGACCCTGTGATAAAGCTCTTCAGTGCCTATGTGCTCCCAAGATACATTCCAAAGTCCTCTCCCAGGCTCACACAGGCCCCTTCCCACCTGCTCAGTCTCCTGTCCCTCAGTCCGGCTTCCACCCTTAACTCTAGCCACACCCATCTGTTTGCTGGCAGGCGTTCCATGTTTGGGCTTCTCAGGTGGCTCAGACACTAAACAATCTGCTTGACGTTGGGGAGATCCGGGTTGGATCCCTGGGTCGAGAAGATCCCCTGGTGAAAGGGAACGGCACCTACTCCAGTATTCTTGCTTGGAGAATCCGATGGACAGAGGAGTAAGGTTGCAAAGAGTCAGACACGACTGAGCAACTAACACACACACACACAAATCCCGTGTTTGGTTCTTGCTCCTGTAGGAACATGATGGTCGGGTAGTTTTTCTTATCCTACTATTCTGTGATGTGGCACCTTCATCCTCTGCTATACTGCAATGCTTAAAGCAGGTACCAGGTCTTACCAGTCTTGGAGACTTGGGTGCTCAGTGTTAGATCTGCTCATGGTTGGTGCTCAGTTAGTGGCGGGTTGATGAATGAAACAAAGGATGGGTAAAGAAATAAATCAGTGAGTAAAGAGAGAGGGGAGAGAGGGAAATACCAGGAGGTGTGTCTGCACTTGGGCACCAGGGTAGACTTGCCATTGAACCACAGAGAACACTGATTGGATGGCAGCGCGTAAGACCCGCAGATGTCAAGACCACAGAGAGCGCTGATTGGACGGCAGCGCGTAAGAACCGCAGAATATACAACACGATGTCAAGACCTCCCGTTAAGGTTTGAGGTGCAGCGATGACTGGACAGGAACTTGGGCAGCAGAATAATCACCCCAGGGAACAAAGGGGGTATCTCCATATGTGGAAAATTGACTTCTGTGACTTATTTTGTTTATTTGGTTTTTACTGATCCCTAGCGGCTCAGAACAGTAAAGAATCTGCCTACAGTGGGGGAGACCTGGGTTTAATCCCTGAGTTGGGAAGATCCCCTGGAAAAGGAAATGGCTACCTGCTCCAGTATTCTTGCCTGAAGAATTCCATGGACAGAGGAGCCTGCGGGCTACAGGCTCCACACAAAGTCTGAAATGACTGAGCAACTAACACAACACCATGTGCTAAGCACTGTTCCAGGCCCGGGGGAAACGCTTGTCAAGAAGACAAGGCTGATGTCTCCCTGGTGAAGCTGAGTAAAGGTTAGAGGGAGAGAGAGGTGGTCAGTAACACGGAGCAGCAGAATCGAACAGCTGGTGGTGATCGATGCAGGGATGGAAAACAGGACAAGGTGCCAGAACACACAGTGACTGACTTGGGGGATCAGGGAGGACTTCCTGACTGAGGGGATGGTTGAACGGAGACCTGCAGGAGAAGGCTATTAAGAATACAACAATGATGATAATAAGCATTTCTGAATGCTTCCTAGGTGCCAAGTACTATCTTTAGTGTGTGGCACAGATTAACTAATAAAATCCTCACAAAATATCTGTGAGGATGGTGTAATTATTATCTGCATGTACAAACAAGAAAACTGAGCCCAGAGAAGTCAAGGAATTTGTCCAAGGTCACACAGCCAGCAGTGAGTGGTGGTCTGACTCTAGAGTCAAAGTTCACAATTGATTTGATGAGAATAGTAATAACAATAACCACAGTGCACATTGCTTAGGAACGGCAGTGCTCTAAGTGCTTCACGTGGGTTCACTCATTAGTTCTCACAAGAGCCCTGGATAGATACTATGATTATCTTCACTGTTTTCTAGGTGAAGAAACAGGCACAAAGGAGGTTAGGAAACCTCCCCAAGATCACCCAGGGGCAGTGGTGGAGGCAGTGCCCTCCTGGAGCCTGAGTTCTTAACCTCTGCCCTCCGCATCCTCAAAGCAGCCACATGCTGGAAGATCTGGGGAAGATGGGAAACACCAGGAGCTGGATGAGGACAAGAGGGGTAGGTTTTGTCCCGACTTCAGCGGGAGGCCACCCGAAGAGTGTAAAGAGGGGGCTGATACAGTCTGATGAGGGCTTTGACGAGATGGCTTTGGAGAAGCGGGAGAGTGGATCGTGGGAGCAAAACTGGCAAATCAGCTTCCAGGAGAGAGGTGGCAGAGCCTGAGCGGGAGGAGGGAGTGGCAGGTATCAGAGAGGTGGCGGGCTTGGGGTTTGCAGGATTGGAACTGGAGGCAGAGACAACAGGGATTACGGGTGGGTTGGGTCACAGGGGAAAGAGAAGAACCGGGAATGACTCCGGGGTGGAGGATGACTCCAGGGGCCTGTGAGCTGCCCTGGGGAGGGTGCAGGTTAAGGGAGGGAGGAGATGGCTAGGACTCAGACACCGTAGATGGGACCTACTGAGTCTGGGATGTGCATATTGGACACGTCAGTGAAGATGTCAAGGGCAGTCCTTGGAAATCCCTGAAAACATAACTTGTCTCACAATAGGAAGGCTGGAAAGGACAGCTGAAACAGCCCTGACCTTTCTTTGCTTTTGATTTGGGCCACCTTGCCTCCCCATGACTCTGAGCTGAGTAGCTCTGACTGGGTGTGTGTGTGTGGGTATGTGTTTGTGTGTGTGCATGTGTCTATGTGTGTGTGGATATGTGTCTGTGTCTGTGCAGGTGTCTATGATGAGTGTGTAGGTACATATTTGTGTGCATGCATGCATCTATGAGTGTGCAGGCATGTGTTTGTGTGTCTATCTGTGTATGTGGGCATGTGTTTGTATGTGTCTGTGTGTAAGCAGGTATTTGTGTGTGTGCGTGTATCCATGTGTGTGTAGGCATGTGTTTGTGTGTGTGCATGTATCCATGTGTGGGTAGGCACGTGTTTGTGTGTGCACATCTGCACATGTGCCTGTAACAGAGAGGTCAGACAGAAGGGCTCCGGAACCACGCAGTCTGGATTCCAAAGCTGGTTCTGGAGCTTGTTCATAATGTAAGCTTTGGCAGGTTGTCTAAGCCGTCTGTGCCTTGGTTGCATCATCTGTAAAGTGGGGTTGGTGGTAGTGGTGGCGCCCCTCCCCCCCAGGTTTTCTGGGAGGTTCCATGACTCGGCACATGTCAAGAACCAAGAAGTGTGCCTGACACAGAACAGGCTCTCATAAATATTAGCTTTTGTCACAGGTGTACACGTGCACATAGTTGTAGAGTGAGTTTGTGATGATAAATTTCAGAATTTAAATTTCTGCTAGAATCAGAAATTCATTATTGAGTGAATGGTCCAATGCTTTCTTACCTGAGATGTTGTTGTTACAGAATGGATATAAGGAGGAAAGCTTAACAGAAAGCCTATCCTTGGCTGCTGGACGGACTGCCTCACCGAAACTGACCAGAATTCCGATTCAGACACCAGTTTCTCCTGCAAGATTCTTCTTACTGGACTGAATTCATTGTGTCCAGTCTTTTTCTTCAATGTGTTTGAATTTGCAGCCCCTAGCCTGGATCCTGGGCTTCCCTGTGGCTCAGCTGGTAAAGAATCTGCCTGCAATGCGGGAGACCTGGGTTCCATCCCTGGGTGGGGAAGACCCCTGGAGAAGGGAAAAGCTACGCACTCCAGTATTCTGGCCTGGAGAATTCCATGGACTGTGTAGTCCACGGGGTCGCAGAGAGTCGGACACGACTGAGCGACTTTCACTTTCACTTTTCAGCCCGGATCCTGGCAGCCAGCCAATGCTGGCTGGCTGGATGGGACTTCTAGGGGTCGGCAAACTGTAGTGGTTGCTCTCGCCTTGGAAAATGTCTTTCCCGTCAGGTTACTTTGGGGACAAATATTTAGTTACCATTTGGGGTCACTTGGCTATTTTTGATTCTGACACTTGAACCCTTTTCCACTTAGGGACCACTCTGTGGGATGGTAATACTTCTAATAATCCTAATTGTCTACTGTTTGCATGTTCTTTTTTCCATTACACTTCATCACCCATAGCCATCACGCTTTTAAATAGCATTCAAGCATCCTTTCTGTCTTTGGATGGATTTCCCCTCCCCCAAAGGAGAAAGAAGACGAAGCAGTTCCTCTAATCCAAGTGGGCCTGGAATGCGTTTTTCTTCTCACACCATTACCACATAAAAGTGGTCAGAAATCACTCAAAGCGTCTTTTGTCTTCTCGAGCAAAGTTTCAGTAATTTGGGTAAAAGGGAAGAAATGGGTTCTTATTGCCCGAAGCTCTAAAATGGGATGGAGAAAGGTCATATAGGCCAAATGGACCACTGTGCGTATTTTCAATATTCAAAGAATTTCATTTCTTCTCATACTCGGGAGCTGGAGCACACTCAGGCTGGAGGCAGGCCAAAAACATTTCCTCAAAAGACATTCTTCCATCTCACCACCCCATTTGCTTTGTCTATCGGAATTGCAGATTTCAAAGTGCACTTTCCTCCGTGGCTTTTTGAAGGAATCTACTTGAAGTCTCATAATCCACTTTCTGAGTTCTGTCCATCAGCGTCATGGACAAGCTTGTCTGACAGTCATGGAGTGTTTGTGCTTTGTTGTCAGAGAGCTCACTGCGGTGTGTAAGGAGCTTAATTCTCTCAGCAGTGCTGGATGTTCACTGATTCTTTACCCTGTATCATGACCCCTGAGCTGAGAGCTTTACAGGGGGTGCTGGAGGGGAAGACACCGAGTCAGGGAAGTCAGGGGCCTTGTCCAACCAAGGTTGCCCTGGAGCCTGGGCTTGAATCCAGACCTGTCTTCCAGAGGTGGAGTGCTTGGTGCTACAGTATTCTGTCTTATTCTGAGCGTTCTTGTAAAAGCCTCAGGAACATTATCATAGTTTACATTCATGTTAGTGAATATCAAATGCTTGCTCCCTGAGTCTGAATTATTCTTGGTCCGTTTTGCTTTGGTACCTCTCTCATCTTCATCTCCATCTCTATCATCTCTGTCTCTCTTCATCTTCATCCACATCTCCATCCTCATCTTCTCCATCTCTTTACCTGTCCCTGTCTCTGTTTTTATCTCCATTTCCATTTGTCTATAAAAACTCCTGTTCATTCTTGCATCTGGTCCCAGTGTTGCTTCTCACATGAAAAGCGACTTGGCTGACACAGCAAAACCATCGAAGAGCTTCATCGAGTCTCTTAGGTCTGGCGTAACGGAGGAGGGCTAGCCATGAGTGTGAGAGAGTTTCAAGCCCCTGCTTCTTATCAAATCACTCTGGAAAACTCTGATCTCTAAAGAGCTGTCAAGCCACACAGTTCCCTTGTCAGGTCACCTACAATGGAAGTGGGGTGCAGTTAAATTTAAGTGGTGCAGGGCAAGTCAGGCTGAGGCCAGCCAGTGCGCAGACACCTTGAACTCATGGCTAGAACAGGAGCCTCTCACTGAAGACCAGAGGAGAGACTGGTGCCTTAGTGAGCTGGCTACTTCTGATTCTGCCAGGGGAGCAGAATTTGGGGGGCTGGGGAGATGACTGAGGAGCATAAAATCCAGAGGGATCCCTTCTCTCCTAGGCAGAGATGGTTCCTGGGTTCATCTGAAGGACCATTTTCAGGTGGGCGGCACTTTATCCTGACCACTTTTCTGAGTCCTACCTTTCTCATGGCTGCTGGTCTTGGGGCTGACTGTGGTCCTGGCAGAAATCTGGTTCTTTCTGTTAAAGATGTAGCATCCTTGATCCTGACTTCTATCTGCTGAACCAGGATCTGCCGTTAACAAGATCCTCAGGTGGTTCATGCGCATATGAAAGCTTGAGGCAGGGCCAGGACGAGTGTAGGCAGCTGGTCAGGGAAGGATGGGCTCATGAGCTCATGGGAAGTTGCAAGTGCAGCCTCTCCCTGAAGGGTGGGCTCTTCATGTAGTGCTCAGATGGGCCCTCCCGCCCTGTGGCAGAGGCTGTGTCCTTGCAACCAGCTCCAGTGGGGCAGACTCAGAGGGTGAGGCTGCCACGCACAGCTGTGCCTAGTCTTTGTGGGGAGGGATGCGGGACAGCTGGCCCAAGTGCCTGGAGAGGAGGAGGCCCCAGTGGACCTGGAAGTTGGGAGTTTACAGAGGGAGCAGCTTGGGGAGATGGAAGGGAGCCAGGGCAGGGCCCTTGCACACCTGCTGACATTTGGCTCTGTTTTGTGGCCTCTGTACATCTCCTATAGGAAGCCTCCGTACCAGGAGTGGGGACTGGGGAGGAGGGCAGGACAGCCCTGCTTTGAAGATGGGTACTTTCGGGGACACGACTGGCCGAGACATCTCTCCTATGACCCGTGGAGTCTGCAGCAGCTCAGAGTCAGTATATAGTACGTATTGTATATATACTGCACATAGTACGTTCGGGCTATTTATTATACTATACTGTGTATATGGGTTTCCCTGAGAGCTCAGTTGGTAAAGAATCCGCCTGCAATGCAGGAGACCTGGGTTTGATCCCTGGGTTGGGAAGATCCCCTGGAGAAGGGAAAGGCTACCCACTCCAGTATTCTGGCCTGGAGAATTCCATGGACTAGTTCATGGGGTCATAAAGAGTTGGACACGACAGAGGGACTTTCACTCACTCACTCTCTCATACTGTATATATAGTATTTATGTATGGTAGTATATATATATATATCAGAGAAGGCAATGGCACCCCACTCCAGTACTCTTGCCTGGAAAATCCCACGGATGGAGGAGCCTTGAAGGCTGCAGTCCATGGGGTCGCTGAGGGTCAGACACGACTGAGCAACTTCACTTTCACTTTTCACTTTATGCATTGGAGAAGGAAATGGCAACCCACTCCAGTGTTCTTGCCTGGAGAATCCCAGGGGCGGTGGAGCCTGGCGGACTGCCGACTATGGGGTCGCACAGAGTCGGACACGACTGAAGTGACTCAGCAGCAGCAGCAGACATACATATATGTACATATATATAGTATAGTGTAGCATATAATAAGGAGACAGCCCGTATAGCAGAAAGAACCCTAGCTCTGGGTGAAAAGTGCGTATGTTGACCTTCTTCTACCCTTGCAGACAAGGAGCCTTAGGGGTGACATTGGGTGTCCCCCAGGGAGTGTGACCGCTCCTCTGTGTGGTGGCCCAGCTCCCTGTCCCCGGACGGCACATTCACCGACACCCACTGGCCGTGTTCGGCCTTGCTCAGCTGACTGCATTTCAACTGCTGGCGCTTGTTTCTTCAGAGCCGTGGTGGTTGAACTCCATCACATCTGAGAAACATCAGATTCCTGGTTCAGCAGGTCTCAGGGGTGGGGGGTGTGGATGTCGTTTCCAAGCTGAGGCCCTGAGAGGCTGATGCAGGAGGTCATGGGTCACAAAGGGAAACATGTTGGAAACACGCTGGGGCTCGCCTCTCTGCCTCCGTGGGCGCTGGGAGACAGAAAAAGGCGCCTGCCCGGTCTGCAGAGAGGAGCCCCAGACACAGGGCTGCCGAGCTGAGCGGACAAAAGAAGTCAGAGGAGGAAGGATGCTAACACAGTTGGTGCCTCCATCGCAGCCGTCCTCCCAAAATTCCCCCCAAATCCTGGCTCAGCCTGAGATGCAAGTGTTAGGATCCCCCATGGCAGAGAAGGAGCTGGGAGTCAGGGGTTAAGCTGCTTTCTCGAGCTCCCACAGTTAGCAAAAGCTCAGAACCAATTTCATTTAATATTGTGTGTGTGTGTGTGTGTGTGTGTATTCACCTAAACAGTCAGGGAACTTTCATCAATTTTATTTAAGTTTTCATTTATTCAAATTCCAACCAGAAGCTAAATACAATTGGAAACAGGTGAGCACCAAGTTTTACTCCAAAGGAGTAGGATCATTCAGATTTACTCCAATTAAAGTAGGCAACCCTTAAGCAAAGCTTTCCCTCATTTAAAAGAAAAATAAAACAAAGAAAAAACAAAACAAAAATTATACAGTAGTCTTTCCATGTGTTCATTGCACAAAATGAGTTCTGGTTTTAGAACTTTGACACTCAATGGTGTTTTTTTTTTTCCTCCCTGCACAATTTAAGATCCCAACTTTAATAACTTTTCTACATTAAAAAAGCCCCCTAAGTTTTCCTTTAGGATGGTGTAAAAACCAGTATTTCTGTACAATTTGCTGGAATTGTTTTTCTTTATAATAAAAATCTCTTCTTTTCAAAACCAAAAAACAAAAACCAAAAGGAAAGTTCTCTGGCTATTATGGTTCCTGCAGCTATGAATATATTTCTCAGTTTCATAGCCACTTAGCTACTTCAGACTCCAGATGTGCTTTAACATGTGTAATTGTATCCACACTTGGCAGAATACTCTTTTGTAACAGCAACTTGGGGAAAAAGATCTGGAAATAAAATACATACATTTATGAGTAGCAGGAAACAAACATGACCCAGTAAGTAATACATGAAGCAAGACTGCCTACAATGAGATACTTTTTCATTCAACATTTTTAAACATTATTTTTCGTTGACATATAAAATCATTTCATTGACCTGACATAAAATCTGCCATCTTCCCCATTTGTAAGTGTCTAATTCAGCAGGAGTCTGCACGTGTGTCCACACTGTATCTCAGCATCGCCAGCTAGTGGTAAAGAACCTGTCTGCCAGTGCCGGAGACGTAAAGGACACAGGTTCAGCCCCTGGCTTGAGAAGATCCCCTGAAGGAGGGCCTGGCAACCCACTCCAGTATTGTTGTCTGGAGGAGTCTGGCAGGCTGCAGTCCGTAGAGTCACAAAGCGTGGGACACGACTGAAGCCACTTAGCACACACCACCATCAGCTTCTACTTTGTTCAATTTTGACTTATTTTTCTCACAGTGCAGAAAACAGGGAAGCGAAAGTGAGAATCTGGTCCACTCACTGAGCTGACGTTCTCTGCTCACTCTTGTGGGACCAAGAGGGCTCTGAGGGATTCGGCAAGCCAATGCCATTGTCCACCTGTGAAGCCTGTTTTGGGGATAAAGGTGATTGAAAATGTCTCTCCTGCTAGCCGTTGAATTTGCTCAGAGAAGCCACCTGCTGGTACCGAAAGAGAGCGCAACCTCGTACAGTATTTTAAAATTCTCTAAAAAATCACGTTTGTCTCCGTAGAGGAATTTGGGCATTTCATGAAGTCTTGGATAAAATGACAAAGTTGTAGGCTATATACCTACGCCTCTATAGCTATACATACAAATCTGTGCCTGTACTTCTACATCTATACCTATGTATCTGTATATATATACAGATATGTATGTATGTATGCATATACACACACACAGATATATACACACATATATGCCGATACACATCTGGGCTTCCCTGGTAGCTCAGATGGTAAAGAATCTGCCCACAATGCAAGAGATATAGGTTCTATCCCTGGGTCAGGAAGATCCCCTAGAAAAGGGAATGGCTACCCACTCTAGTATTCTTGCTTGGAGAACCCCATGGACAGACCACGGGATCACTAAGAGCTGGACACGACTGAGCAACTAACACACACACACACCTCTGTCTCCATTTCCACCTCATCTCCATCTTCACCTCCATCTTCATTTTCATCTCCATCCCTCCCACTGAATGACAGTGTTTACTTACGTCAAGGATCCATTCACTGAAGAATTTCAGGTCGTACTGAAAACATTTGCATAGAACTTGTTTAGGCCAAGTGATACTTTATTTGCTGTGGATATAGGTTTGGAATTAAGATGAAAACTGGGATAGAGCAAAGAACTTGATGGTTTAATAATCAGAAAATAAAGGAGAAAAGTCCTTTGTTGCTCCATTAATCTCACTCTGAGACCAAGACAGGGTTACCTGGCCCCCAGTACTTCTATCGGTTACAATAAAAGCCCATTTTACCTCTCCTCAGAAGGACATGCTTGCTGTACAGTGCTGAAGATGGAGGCTGGAGGTGGGGGTGCCCTAAAGTCTCCCCTGGGAATTCTCTGGTCTTTCTATGGGTATCTGTGGTGGTTCTGGCTTTCCCCAGGGAAGGACTGACAAGTCCTCCTACATCTGGCCTGTAGGAGTTTGCTGGGGCCGCCTGAACAAAACGCTCCAGGGTGGGGGCTTAAATAACACATTTCTTCAGTTGTGAAGGCTGGAAGCCCAAGGCTAAGTCTGCAGGTTTGATTTCCTCTGAGGTCTCTCCTTGGCATGTTTTTTTCTGAGTCTTCACATGGCTTTCCCTCTGTGTCTGTCTGTGTCCTCATCTCCCCTTCTTATAAGGACACCAGTTGATTAGGGTCCACCCTAACAACTTCATTTTAACCTGATTAATTCTGCAGAGATCCTATATCCAAATACAGTCACATTCTGAGGTCCTGGGAAAGTGAAAGTGAAAGATGCTCAGTTGTGTCTGACTCTTTGTGAACCCATGGACTATACAGTCCATGGAATTCTCCAGGCCAGCGTACTGGAGTGGGTAGCCTTTCCCTTCTCCAGGGGATCTTCCTGACCCAGGAACTGAACTGGGGTCTCCTGCATTGCAGGTGGATTCTTGACCTGCTGAGCTATCAGGGAAGTCCCAAAGTCCTGGGAGGTAGAAGTTTAACATAGATTTGGAAGGAGACACGATTCAGCCCATAACAGGGGTAGGCAGTGTCCAGGCCTGTCTTATTCTCTTCATGCTCAGAGAGCCCGGCTTGTCCAAGACTTCGGAGGGCCTGCATTTATTTGCCTGGGGACTCTCGTCTCCTCTGGTCTCGACCCCTCCGGCTCCTGTTGCTGTGACTCTCGCTGTCACTGTCGAGGACCACAGGAGATTGCCCTGAAAACCTGGAAAACCCAAGTCTAAGCCCTGCGGCCTGGTGCTCAAAGCCGGGTCATTCTTTGATTCCTCAGGACCATGACATTCCTGCAGTGTCAGCCCGGTTGGTTCTCCACAACACAGTCCCCCTCCTTCCAGCATCAAGGCAGCCTCCTTCTCCTTTGGTTCTTTCTCCCTCAGTTCAGTTCAGTTGCTCAGTCATGTCCGACTCTTTGTGACCGGACTGCCGCACGCCAGGCCTCCCTGTCCATCACCAACTCTCAGAGCTTACTCAAACTCATGTCCATCAAGTCGGTGATGCCATTCAACCGTCTTATCCTCTGTCGTCCCCTTCTCCTCCTGCCTTCAATCTTTCTCCCTAGGTATATTTTAAACCCCAGATGTAATTGTACACCCTGTTTTGTAACTCACACCATTACTTGGTAGCATGTATATATATATATATATTTTTTTTTTTAGAGTTTTTTTTTATGTGGACCATTTAAAAAGTCTTTATTGAATTTGCTACAATATTGCATTTGTTATATGTTTTGGTATATACAAGGCATGTGGGATCTTAGCTCTCCAACAAGGGATCCAACCAGCACTCCCTGTGCTGGGAGGTGAAGTCTTAACTGGACCATCAGGGAAGTGCTGGCAACACACATTTTGAACCTTTCCCTGCAAACACAGCTCTACATCCCCATGTGCAATGGCTCTACGATGGTTCACTGAGGAGCGCCTCCTCCTTCCCCCCATCTCTCTCACCTCCCCCGACTCTGTGCTCATCCCTCTCTGCTCTCAGCTTTCCTTCTGCCAGCCTGGGGTCACTGGTCCGCCACCTTTGACAAGGATTATTCCTCCACAGTAGAACAGTATGCAGTTGGTACTTCAGTCTCTGTAATTTCCTAGCTTTGCGGCCTTTTTCAGTTCATAGCTTGGTTTTCAAACTAAACGTTAGGCTCTGCTTTCCAATTCCTTTGCACCTCTAAAAATACCGGGAAGGATGCTGTGCAGATTGCAGTCTGAGGACAGAGAGGAACAGATCCACGGCCTTGTCTGTATGTGCGTGTACTTGGGTTGTACGTCGGGAAGGAAGTTGTGGGGGTTAAGGGTGTAAGAGTTTTTAGTCCGAGGGTCCACATTTGCGGCGATTTTGAGGTTTCGCCGATTCTCTCTCTGCTTCTGGCTAGATCTCTGCTTACGTGGGTCCTCATTCAGATGCGACCCCGATGTTCCCAGTTTTCCACAGTCCTCACCCTTCCCTACTGCTTCACACTAGGTCACATTATTCATTACCTGTCTGACCCTTGGAGTATTTGTGGCCTTATCTTAAGTTTTTCTTAAAGATTTTCTTTGTCAACAGGATTTCTTCCCTGAATTGAATAAGCTTTTTCTAGGAGTTACCACTATAATTAATTATGTCATAACCCTCCTTTCACATCTTGATCAAACCCTTCTGTTTTTACAAAATTGCCCCTTGACTTCCATTATATTTAATCTCTAGCCTCTTGGCATTCGTTTGACCCTTTAATCAAATTTTAAATTATACCATCCTATTTCTACTTACCTGAAATGTATACTTCATATATGACTACATAACAGAATCTCTCACTTGATGAAGAATCCGCCTGCAATGCAAGAGACCCCACAATGCAGGAGATTCCTGGGTTGGGAAGATGCGCTGGAGAAGGGATAGGCTACCCACTCCAGTATCTTTGGGCTTCTCTTGTGGCTCAGCTGGTAAAGAATCCGCCTGTATGCAGAGGACCTGGGTTCGATCCCTTGGTTGGGAACATCCCCTGGAGAAGGGAAAAGTAACCCACTCCAGTATTCTGGCCTAGAGAATTCCACGGACTGTACCCTATGGGGTTGCAAAGAGTCGGATGTGACTGAGCGGCTTTCACTTCATTTTTCAAGGAACATTAACTATAACAAAACTGTTTAAATTATGCTAGTGGTACATCATTTAAATAAAATGACTGAAAATTGTCCACCATTGATTATTATTTTATTTCTCCTAGTTGAGTTGTCACAAAGACAAAGTATAGTTTAAAGGGGATATGGAAATGACTATGAATTAATCCAACCAGTCCATTCTGAAGGAGATCAGCCCTGGGATTTCTTTGGAGGGAATAATGCTGAAGCTGAAACTCCAGTACTTGGGCCACCTCATGCGAAGAGTTGACTCATTGGAAAAGACTCTGATGCTGGGAGGGATTGGGGGCAGGAGGAGAAGGAGATGACAGAGGATGAGATGGCTGGATGGCATCACTGACTCGATGGATGTGAGTCTGAGTGGACTCCAAGAGTTGGTGATGGACAGGGAGGCCTGGCGTGCTGGGATTCCTGGGGTCGCAAAGAGTTGGACACGACTGAGCAACTGAACTTAACTTAATAAAGCCAGCCTTGCTGAGTTTTTAAAAAAATATTTATTTATTTATTTGACTGTTGCAGCATGCAAGTGTGGCATGTGGGGTCTAGTTCTGTGACCAGAGATGGAACCCAGGCCCCTGCATTCGGAGCAGGGAGTCTTAACCACTGGGCTGGCTGGGGAGCCCCTGGCCTTGCTGAGATCTCTTGTGACTTGTACCCCAGCCCTGCCAGCCATCCCAATACTGAATATATGTTGGTGTGGAGAAAGTTAACAAAACCGACGAAAATACATGTGTTGAATTTCCTCTACTTAAGAAATTTTCTTAATCTTAATCATTAGCTTTTAATCTATTAATTAATCTTGTCATGACGTTCCATAATGAGCATTTTCTATTTCATTTGTGGTTTTTAATATGTGCCATAATTGTAGAAATTCAGCTTTAGTGTGTTTAATTCTATGGTACAACTGGCAAGCCAAGAGTGGGGATTTGGTATTCCGCTTTATGAGCATTTAAAATACTCTGTTCTGTGAATATGCATTCTTTACTCAAAGTCAATGACTACACTTACATTGTATTTGGTGCCTGGAGGTTTTTTTTTTTTTTTTTTCGGTTCCTCCTCTTAAAAGAACTTCAGAGAAGAGGGCGGGGCTGAGAAGGCTCAAGTTATAAAAAGCCTCTTCCTTTTGCAAGTGTATCTGAAGAGCAGGATCCTTGGAGTAAAGCAAATCCTGTCTGATAAACTTCCAGGGGTAAGGTACCAACTTTTGCTTTTCATCTTTCCATAAGTGCTGCAATTGTGTAGCTTGTAGAATTGATGTGAGTTTAGTGTCTCTGAGGAGGATACCCTTTGTTTTTTCTATGAAGGTAAGAAACTAAAGGAAGATGAAATTGGAAATTTCTCAAAGATCTGTGTGGATAAGCAAAATGCTAGTGCACAGGTGTCTTTAGTCTCATTTGGATTTATTTAGAAATGTAGAAATCTGTGCTGGATTTTTGAGTGATTTAAAATAGATCTGCAGTATTTTCCCCTCTGATCGGCAGAGTCAGAAACGTCCTCAGATGAGTTCTACTAAAAAGTTGCCAGCTTCTTACGTCTGCAATTGACTACCTTAACCAATCCTATGTTTCCAAACCTATTGGGAGCTAAACAGGTTGTTCTTATTTTTTTTAATTTTTATGACTTCAATTTTTTTAAACTTTTTATTTTGTATCGGAGTATAGCTTATTAACAATGTTGTGATAGTTTCAGGTGAACAGGGAAGGGACTCAGCCATGCAGATACCTGTATCCATCCTCCCCCAGACTCCCTTCCCATCCAGCCTGCCTTATAACACTGAGCAGAATTCTCTGTGATATACGGTAGGTCCTTAAAACAGGTTGTTCTTAAATCTAGACTATTGTGACATATAAATGAACATTCAGAAAGTATGCATTCAGATGGTCAATGGTCTTGATAATAAAAGGAGAAAGGTATATTTGACTTACTTTTACACACTGTGGTTCCTTTAGTTTTTTTTTTTTTTTCAGCTTCTCAAACATGCTCATTGCTTGTATCATTTAGAAGCAAGAAAGAAACTCTGAGGAGTTGTATGAATAATTAAAGGTTTTATTTCTGCTTAATTTTGAAGCCATTATTGCTAGTGCTGACTTTTTCGGTGTAAAAATTCTTGAGCAGAAAGTAAGAGAATGGTTATTCCTCAGGTCTGTTCTATATGTATGCCTACAAATATGCTTATTATGGCAGGAGTTTTAGCTTGTCAGTATCGTAGAGGATAAAGAAATTTCTTCCAAGGTTAGGGCTTTGGATGTACAATTCTTTAAAATTTGGAACAAAGTTGTTATCATCCATTATTAATTTTTTTTGGTTTTGCCTAAGAACTGATGTGATTCTTGGCATCACATCAGACAACAGTTCCAGGCACCACAGGGACCCTCTGCCTTTCTCCTTCAAGCATCATCTGCTGCCCTGTCCTGCCTCCTGTCTCTTTCCTATTACCTTTGGTTCAGGACACGTGGGGCTTCCCTGATGGCTCAGATGGTGAAGAATCTGCCTGCAGTGCAGGAGATGCGGGTTCAGTCCCTGGGTGGGGAAGATCCCCTGGAGAAGGGAATGGCTACCCACTCCAGTATTCTGGCCTGGAGAATCCCAGGGACAGAGGAGCCTGGCAGGGTACAGTCCACGGGGTCGGATAAGAGTCAGGCTCACCTGAGCGACTAACACTATTATTTCCCTTCACATGAGATTGATGACTTTAGGAGCCTCCATTGGCTTCTGCCATTTACCCAGTTTTTAGCCATCTATTCAAATCACAAAAAAATATGGTCGACAGAGGCAATTAGAAAAGCAGGACAATTCCTGTAACCAAACAAACCTCAGTTCTCCTCTACGGGTGAACGAGGCGTGGAGACAAAGTTGTGCACAGACCTTGCAGGTCTGTAGCTTTGCAGGCATCGCTGTAACACTGTTGCCAAAATGAGAATTAAGAAGATTTCTCTGGATAGTGTCATTTATATTTGAAGCCTCTACAAGTGTCACACTCATCATTACAATGAATAATTGATGGGAGGGAAGAGTGGAGATGGCTGGGGTTTGGTTTGGGGCCTTTTGGAACATTTTCAACAGAACATGAACAATTTACTTCCTCTCTCATTCAGGGTTAGTAAGGAGAAATTCTTCTTCTTCTTTTTCTTTCTGTTCTTTTAGAAATCAGAGAGAGACTTAGAACTTGAAAATGGCATCTTAGAACTGGTTTGAACGTGGTGATAGGCACGCTGAAACACAATTTTAAAAACATGCCAAAAACCACTCATGTGTTAGAACAATAACATAGCAAGTTGATTTTTGTTTTCGTTTTGGGCTTACAGGACAAAAGAGTATTCTGTTGTTGATGGGTGACCATTTGAAATTTCTAGACTATTTGAAATTATCGTGATTGTCAGCGATAAAAGTAATGTCAGCCTACTCCCCTCAATCAACAAAACAAGGTTTTTAATTCTTTAAATTTTGATAGGGTGTTGATACAGTAAATGTGACAATCTTTTCTTTCACAAGGGCTTAGTAAAGTGGTCAAAGAAGCTTAAATTTTAAGGATTAGATTCATAGGCCAGGCTGCTTTGGTGTGAATGTTGTATACCCTACTTATCAGCTGTGTGACTTTGGGGAAGTTACTTTACCTCCCTGTGCCTTGGTTTCCTCGTTCATTTAAGAGGGAAAATAATATTCCGTGTAATGCATGGGAGGATTAGAAAAGTTGACCCATGTGAAGAGTATAGCACTGTGTCTGGCACGTAACCAGCTTCACATAAGACGAAGCTGTTATTTATTCCGAGCTTCATGAAGATGTATGTGTCATATGCCGTCAGGACAAATCGTGTCGTTTATAAACTCAACTTGTAACCACGAAAGAACACTCAGCCCAAGTTTTCTTGAGAATACTTTTATTTTTTTGTAGTCAAAGATTCTTTTATTTTCTAAAATTTCTGTACCATATTTCATTTAGTCATATACCCGGAACATTTTCATTTTAAAATGTAATCAATATAACAATTATAAATGCCATGTTTTACATTTTTTTTTTTTCATTTTAAATCTTCAAAATCCACTGTGTATTATACACTCACAGAGTATCTGTTACACCAGCCACATGTCACATATGCCCCAGGCACAAGTGGCTCGAGCCTGCTGGACTGAACCACTCAGGTCTAGAGCCTGTGCTTCTTAGCAATGCAGTGTTTAGTAGACGCTTTCAGACAAAAATGCTAGCATTATTGTTTGTAAAAATATTATAACTGACCATAGAACTTTAATGGATAGGGCCAACATAACAAAATTAAAGGTTGAAACAGGATGAAGAGAGGAGGGCTATTGGATTTCTTAATTCCAGACTATTTCCAGAGAGGTAAAAATCTCTTTCTTAGGCTTCTCCACGTCTTGCTCCAAAAAGTCCCTCTCCCCCTTCCCAGGTCTCCTTTTTTTGTGTGTGAATGAAAAGAGGTGGCAGAAGGTGGATGAATACACTTTTGCACCCAAGGCTTATGAATCTAGGGTTTCTCTAAATACAGACTGAGGGCTTTCCTGATGGCTCAGTGGTAAAGAATCTGCCTCCTAATGCAGGAGATGTGGTTTGATCCCTGGATTGGTAAGACCCTCTGGAGGAGGAAATGGCAACCCACTGCAATATTCTTGCCTGGAGAATCCCATGGACAGAGGACCCTGGTTGGCTATAGTTCATAGGGTCGCAAAAGATTCAGACACGGCTGAGCGACTCAGCAACAAAAATACACACGGAATACATAACACGCGACCTCCTCTGAAGTGTCTAGTCAATTCCATGCTTGTGCTTGAAAAAGATTCCAGTACAAGCTTTGACTGGTGTTATTGGTTGCCTCCTGGCTGAGCTGAGTGGTTCTGCAGCAGCCTCAGCAGCCTCAGGAAACACGTTAGAGTTGCTGAATCTGCGTCCCACCCCACATCTGTGGGGTCCCTGTGGGTGGGGCCCACAAGTCTGAGTTTGAGTGAGGCCCCAGTGATTTTGTTGCCCAGTCATCATGTGTTTTCACGTGGGAAATTGGAGAAAGTGGGCAGTGGTTAGCACAGAGCTGCTGCTGTCCTGATGTGGATGGTAAGCAGTGTCTTCACAATCTATTGTAAAGCTGGAAACCATGAATGCTGGTTCAGAATCCACTGTGGCTTTAATTGTCACTGAGATAATCTTCTTGGTGGGTATTAGGACTCCATTAATTTAATGAGTCATCTGCAATCTGAGAATAAGGACCATAAGTAAAAATAATTGAGATATTAATGAAAACAAAAAGATTTTACATCATTCCACAAGTAGGAAGGAAATCAAACCAGTCAATCCTAAAAGAAGTCAACCCTGAATCCTCATTGGAAGGACTGATGCGAAAGCTGAAGCTCCAGCACTTTGGCCACCTGAGGCAAAGAGCCAACTCATTGGGAAAGACCCTGATGCTGGGAAAGATTGAGGGCAGGAGGAGAAGGGGCGGCAGAGGATGAGATGGCTGGATGGCATCACCGACTCAATGGACATGAGTTTGAGCAAACTCAGGGAGACAGTGAAGGATAGGGAAGCCTGGTGTACTGCAGTCCACGGGGTCACAAAGAGTCACACATGACTGAGCGACTGAACGAGAAGTACGTCCTAAATCTGGCCAAACTCTCAGACATTTCTCTACTGGAGCCATCATTCGTCCCTACTACAGAATTGCCTGCACTGGATTTTACCTTAGTCACGCATCTTCCACTGGCATTCAGGACTTTCTACTAGACGGCCACACAGTTTGGTGCTGTAGGTATTACAGGGTTATGTCACGATGTCTCCTATCGTGTGGCCCAGGGTTCTTTTTATACAGGTTTATTTCTTTTAACTTATTATTTTGAGATAATAACAGACTCACAGTAGCGCACCAGTCAGAGTCAAATTGCTGCCTCTGAGGCCCTCTTAAACTGTAGTTTGGAAACTGTCACTGCTTTTGCACATGCTAAGAGTCAGATTGCTGCCTTTCATGCATACTCAAATATGTATGGAACAGTCACAGAGGATTATCCATTTGAAATTGCAAAAATAGTACAGAGAGATCCCAGGTCACCTTCACCTGGTTCCCCACAAAGGTTACATCACACATAACCAGAGTGTAATATCAAAACCAGGAAACTGACACTGGTATACTCCGCAGCCTTTATTTATTCAGATTTTTCTCACTTGCATGTGCAGTGCGTGCCTGTGTGCTCAGTCATGTCTGACTGTTTGCGGCCCCATGGACTATAGCCTGCCAGGCTCTTCTGTCCATGGGAAAAGCCAGGGGATCGTCCCATCCTGGGGATCGAACCCTCTCCTGCATTGGCAGGTGGATTCTTTGCCACTGCACCACCTAGGAAGCAGGTGTAGAGCTTTATGCAATTTTAGCATGAGTAGATTTGTGTAACCACCACCACAATCACATTGTGGAACTGTTCTACTGCTACTGCTAGAAAAATACCCCCCATACTGCTCCTTCACAATCTTGCCGCCTGCCCCATCCCACCCAAACTGCAGGAGCTGTTTGTATACTGGACTCTGGATCAGGGAATATGGGTTTGATCTTGCTTTATGGACTCTGTGAAACATGTAATTGACTGTGTTCCCTTGCTTTCAGTTCGGTTCAGTTGCTCAGTCGTGTCTGACTCTTTGCAACCCCATGAACCACAGCACTCCAGGCCTCCCTGTCCATCATCAACTCCTGGAGTCCACCCAAACCCATGTCCATTGAGTTGGTGATGCCATCCAACCATCTCATCCTCTGTCGTCCCCTTCTCCTCCTGCCCTCAATCTTTCCCAGCATCAGGGTCTTTGCAAATGAGTCAGCTCTCTGCATGAGGTGGCCAAAGTACTGGAGTTTCAGCTTCAACATCAGTCCTTCCAATGAACATCCAGGACTGAGCTCCTTTAGGATAGACTGGCTGGATCTCCTTGCAGTCCAAGGGACTCTCAAGAGTCTTCTCCAACACCACAGTTCAAAAGCATCAATTCTTCAGCACTCAGCTTTCTTTATAGTCCAACTCTCACATCCATAAATGACCACTGGAAAAACCATAGCCTTGACTAGACTGACCGTTGTTGGCAAAATAATGTCTCTGCTTTTTAATATGCCGTCTAGGTTGGTCATAACTTTCCTTCCAAGGAGTAAGCATCTTTTAATTTCATGGCTGCAATCACCATCTGCGGTGATTTTGGAGCCCAGAAAAATAAAGTCAGCCACTTTTTCCACTGTTTCCCCACCTGTTTGCCATGAAGCTATAGGACCAGATGCCATGATCTTAGTTTTCTGAATGTTGAGCTTTAAGCCAACTTTTTCACTCTCCTCTTTCACTTTCATCAAGAGGCTCTTTGGTTCTTCACTTTCTGCCATAAGGGTGGTGTCATCTGCGTATCTGAGGGTATTGATATTTCTCCCGGCAGTTTTGACTCCAGCTTGTGCTTCCTCCAGCCCAGCGTTTCTCATGATGTACTCTGCATATAAGTTAAATAAGCAGGGTGACAATGTCTCTTGCAATTAGGTTGCAGTTTGTAGCCATGCACTACAAGCAGGCTTTCCATGCTCTGCAGGAGCCCTTCGCCTTACTAGTTTCTCTTTCATTTTAATCTCTGCTCACCTCTTTCTCTCTGGTTCCTTTGTTTTCAATAATATCTTAGTAAGTCTCTTCAAATATTTGTGCACCCAGATAGAATACAAAAAAATTAAAGTGCAAAAAAAAATAAAATTCCAATATCTTCTCCATTTATTCTTTAAACTCATCACTCCCTTCAAAACCCTTTTTTTGAACGGCTGAAAGTTGTGTGGGTGCCTTCTGACCTCCTCCTCCAATTCCTGAGGGTGCTTTCTGCTGCATTCACATTTGTATTGGCTGAGGATGCAATTCCTACATTGCAATCTTTCGCCTTATATGCAATGCTTTTTGTTATCTTGAATGCTATAACCAATAACAAACTTAATTAGAGGAAGACACAGAGGGAAATTTCAGATACTGAGGTGGATTTCTGGGTAGGTTTTAAATCTTTAAGGTTTTAAAACCTTTAAGGGTTGTTCACAATGTCTTTTTTTAGATGTAGGGCTTTCCTCTCACTGGGCAATTTTCACTTAACAGTCCTTACATTGTGAAGTTCAATCAGAGTCTTATGCCTGTAAAGCTTCCAAGAACATCTGAGATTTAGTTTGTACATGTATCTGCTGCTGCTGCTAAGTCGCTTCAGTCGTGTCCGACTCTGTGCGACCCTAGAGACAGCAGCCCACCAGGCTCCCCCGCCCCTGGGATTCTCCAGGCAAGAACACTGGAGTGGGTTGCCATTTCCTTCTCCACATGTATCTGGGTCATTTTTAAAGCTACTGTAACCTTTAATTCAAGAAAATTCATTGTCTTGAACATTTTTAAAAGTAAAAAATCAAGACATCCTTAATAAAATTTCAAATTTAGACATTAAAATGTATGTGAAAGGACAAAGAACACAAACCATTCCTAACATCCATACATACCAAGAAATTTTCTGTTTTAGCTGCTTGTATGGCTTTATCTTTTTATCCTTAAGAAATTTCACTGGGTACCTTTAAGCCTATTAATTTCACCTGGCATGAGACTTTTTTTTTTTTTTTTTAATATTGAAGACTTAGTTGGCAACCCACTCCACTATTCTTGCCTGGAAAACTCCATGGATGGAGGAGCCTGGTAGGCTACAGTCCATGGGGTAGCAAAGAGTCGGACACGACTGAGCAACTTCACTTTCAGTTCTTTCCCTACTCCAGGGAAGAAGATTTATCCTATTGACTTTTGCTACATCTGCTGTGTGGAACTTTTTCTTCTTTTCTTTTTTTAAACAACTGATTATCAATTTATTAAAAAGGTTGATTTAGACATTGGCAATGGCAGCTTCCACCTTGACTTCTGGCTCAGTCTTGATAGAAGGGATCTGCTTGACAATCGCAGAAGGACGGTGTGGGTCCATGAGTCGCTTGTGGATCCTCATCTGGAATCAATCCCAAGTCTTAGAACCATGATGACAAGGAGTTTTCCTCGTCGTTATTCTCCAAGTCTTGGGAGGCACCCAAACAGGGCCTTTCACTTTGAGATTCTTTTCCTTCATGCCTCTGCAGGTCAGCACATACCTTCTTCAGAGACTTCACATTGAAGCTGGTGAGGGTGATCCTACAGGAATCAACATCTGGGCTTCCTGGTGGCTCAGTGGTAAAGAATCTCCCGCAATGCAGGAGATGTGAGTTCGATCCCTGGGTTGGGAAGATCCCCTGGAGAAGGGAATGGCAACCCTTTCCAGTATTCTTGCCAGGGAAATCCCATGGACAGAGGAGCCTAGTGGGCTCATGGAGTCCATGAAGTCACTAAGAGTTGGAAACAGCTGAGCATGCATGCTTGGTGTGTTTATTTGAATTCCTCTTGACATTATGTGTTTCATTATTGAAGAAAAGTACATCTTTCATTTTTTTGCCTGAATTTTTGGTAAAGAATCCGCCTGCAATGCAGGAGACCCCAGTTCAATTCCTGGGTTGGGAGGAGCCCCCGGAGAAGGGAAAGGCTACCCACTCCAGTATTCTGGCCTGGAGAATCCCATGGACCGTGTAGTCCATGGGGTCACAAAGAGTTGCATTCAATTTGGACTTTCACTTTCACACTTTCACTTTTGAAGTCCTGGCCTGTGTTATGAAGCTAGTGCCTTCCTGATGCATTGGCCAACCCTACAGTCTTTTAAGAAGTAGAATAATAAACTGTGTGTGTGAATACATGAAATCCACCTTATCGGACATCATGCCCACATTACGGAGCATGTTCGGTGTCATCTTACTGGTGGGTTCTTACTTGGGGAGGTCCCCGGGTGGGGTCAGTCCACATCTGGTGCTATCACTTTCCTGACTCCATTTTCCTTCTCCTCAGTGAGAATTTCATTAATTTAGAGAACTACACTCAGATAAAGCAAAAAGATGGCCCTAGGCCTGAAACTCATGCTTGACAACATTATACTCCACTGCCCTCCAAGTGGGTGGAATGTCTCTTTCATGTGGATACCAAATATCTCATTAAAAAAACAACTGATTTACTTTTACTTTTGGTTGCTCTGGGTCTTCACTGCTGCAGGCAGGCCTTACTGCTGTGAGCGGAGCTAGACTTCCTTGCGGTGGGTGGGCTTACTGCAGCGGCTTCTCCTGTTGCAGAGCACGCGGGCTGCAGTACTTGTGGCACACAGGCTCAGTAGTTGTGGCGCACGGGCTTAGTTGCTCCTCGGAACCAGGGGTGGAGCCCGTGTCCTCTCCATTAGCAGGCGAATTACCACTGGACCACCACACCTCATTTCTGAAGTCCCAAACACCTCACTTCTGACCCAGAGAAAGCAATATCCAAGAGAGAACTTTGTTTAGGCTTTAAGAGCATAAGAGTTACATATCATGCTTATGTCGCGTGCCTCTGTGTCGTGTTACAGTTTGGGAGGTACCTGGTCATGTATTCCAAGACATATGTGAAACTCTGACCCCTAAGTGTTCGGGTTTTGGGGAACCAGCCCATCACCTTTAACTTCTGGAGCTTGGCAAACCATTCACAAACTCACTTCTCCTCAAGTAAAGTAGTTCTTTCTTCTCCATTCCAAGAGACGGAAGCCGCAGACGTCTCCTGGCTGCCCATGGGGTTGGGTGACCGGGAGTGTGTGTGCAGCCAAGCTCCAGAGCAGATGTGTGCAGATGCTTTTGGGCAGCACAAACCCTTCCCCAGAGGGAGCCTGTTAGGACCCTGAAGATGCAAATCTGAAGGAGCGGCATTCTCCCCACAGGTGTGGGGAGGGGTCCTTGAGCCCCCACAACCGGGAAGCCCTAAGCTCCACCTTTGAGACCACCACTCTAAACTTGGCTTTTTAAACGACTGCTCTAGAGTTTCACAGGTGCAGTTTCATATGCGTGCAGTGTCCCCAGCCAGCCTCCCGTCTGGGGCAGACTTGGCATTTCTTCTCTGGAGTACGTGTCAGACAGTCCAGTTGAGACCAAGGACCTGGGGCCGTAGGAAGTCAGTGTCATGTCCAGGAATAATTTCAAAGAATACGATGCGAGGGGGAAAAAAAGATCCCCCAAATTGTCATCAGCATTTACTATGTTATTCTCGACTCTGTTTTCCTTTTATTTTTGATTTATCATTTACCCTCAGTTGATCAGTTCCATGCCGATAGTCTTACTGCTCCCAACTACCCCACAAAGTCCTACTCTGTGCTCTATATTGTCATAACTGTTTCTCTGTCTCTGCTAGTTTCCATCCCCCAAGATTTAAACATGATCCCACCCCTTGGGAGTTAACAAGTCAGCCTGGGATCCTCCCCTCCCCTGTGGCTAACCCCACCCATGCGCTCTTGTGGATGGAGAGGTCTGTCCTATGGTCCTCAGCCTCTCACCCTCACTTACTGAAACGTTATCACTAAGGTCAATGGTTATCTTTGCCTTACCTAGTCTCTAGAAATGTTTCCTGTTTATTAAGTGTCTTTTCAGGATTACGTAAGGAATACATTTAATTTTCCCAAATATAAAAAGCAAAAGGATACAATTAAAGTCACTCAGTCCCACCCACACATATAGCAGTGGTTACCATCTTGGTGCATTTGCTTCCATGTGCCTTATACATGGCACCCCACCCCAGTACTCCTGCCTGGAAAATCCCATGGATGGAGGAGCCTGGTGGGCTGCAGACCATGGGGTCGTGAAGAGTCGGACACGACTGAACGACTTCACTTTCACTTTTCACTTTCATGCATTGGAGAAGGAAATGGCAACCCACTCCACTGTTCTTGCCTGGAGAGTCCCAGGGACGGGGGAGCCTGGTGGGCCGCCGTCTCTGGGGTCGCACAGAGTCGGACACACTGAAGCAACTTAGCAGCAGCAACAGCAGCCTTACACACGTTGTGCGTCATGACTGTACGCCCCCTTCTTCGACAGCTGCCCTTCCTGAAGGTGCATCGTGTGCTGGCTCCTCTGTTGTTACTGTTTAGTCACTCAGTGGTGTCGGAGTCTGCGACCCCATGGACTGCAGCATGCCAGGCTTCCCTGTCCTTCAGTAGCTCCCAGAGTTTGCTCAGACTCATGTCCTTTGAATTGGTGATGCCATCCAACCTTCTCATCCTCTGTCATCCCCTTCTCCTCCTGCCTTCACCTTTATAAGGAAGCCGAGAGGGTGGAAGACCCACTAAAGGTCACAGGGTGAGTGGTTGAACCCAAGCTGACTGTCTCTCTAAGGTCAGAGCTCCTGACCACTGGAATTTCTTACTTCCTGCTTTTCTTCTGCCCACAATAAATCTTATTAATTTTTCTGTGTCATTAAAATACACCTCATTCATGGCACCATCTTCTTACTCCTTCTGCATGTAATGTTCTCCTATTGTTGGAACTTAAGGTCATTTCTAATTTTTTCTATGAAATAAATATCTAAGTATACCCTTTAACGTCTTTCTGATGACTTCTTTTATCTAGAATTCTCCAAAGCCCCAAGGATAATATTTGAACTTTTGCTACATTGTTGCCACACTGGTTTGCAAACTGGAAAATGATTTTTACCTCCCCCGGACCCCCAACCATAAGAGAGAGTTTGCACTCAGCTCTTTTCAGCATCACACGCATCATCTGAGACCGTCTCCCCTGGACGCTTCACTGTCACTGAAGGTTTATTGTTTGTATTACTAGGAAGGCAGAGCATACGTCTGTGTGTATTAGTGACTTGAGCTTCCTTGTTTGATGGCTTTGGATTCGTTTACCCATTTTTCTACAGGGTTTTGTATTGTTCGACCTAGTGGTATGACTTTATGACTTTTCCTTAGTATTTGATGCATTAACGGGTTTCTCCCTGGTGTGACTTTCACTTTCTCCTCCTCGCGGTTTTCATTCTGCTTTTCCAGTTCGCCCCCTTTCAAGGATCCTGGGGGCCCCTGTAGGCCCTCTCCTCTCCTCTTCAGACCTCCCTAGAAGCCCTTGGTCCTTGACCCCATGTCCCCTCTCCTAATATCCCTTTCACACCCAAGCCTTAACTCCCAACTGTGTTTAGGAGATGGATAAACGCTGTACCTGGAATACCTCACCTGTGAGGCAGTGTGAAGGTGGTCCAGACCCATAATTAGTCAACTAGAATATCAGCTGACCTCAGAAAACCAATTAGAAGCTAACATGGAATAGAGGCCCCTGAAATGTCAGAACAGGACTGCTTCCTGCCCTTTTTACACAGCCTTCCCATTTCTTATTTGAACTGTGATTATAAAGCAAAAATAGACATTTTCTGCTGCAATGAAATAAGCAGTTTTTTCATTGCGAGCAAATGAAATCACTTGCTGACCGTCGGTGCCCTACTTAGAAGCCATTTGCTGCTGTATGGGAATCGCAGTAAATCCCTGGCAGGATTGATTTGTGGTTTTACAATAATGTATGTAAAGTACCAATTAATACTCCGAGTCTCTCTGTGAAACGCCTAGAGAGAGAAGTAAAAGAAGCGCTTGTTGTTTTAAACAGCCTGGCCTGAGGGTTCTCAGCGGGCTTTAAAGAGGCGTCCAATCTCTGTGGCCTGGGAGGGTTTTGAGGTGGGACTGGGGATTTGGGAGGAGGAGCCAGGCTGAGAAGTCAGGAGCCGAGTGGCTGAGCCGTGGGTCTCAGCCTTTCCATGCGCAGGGGGTGCGGAAGGCAAGGTAGAAGTAATTTGCAAACTAAAGGAGGATTTTGGGGGTGAGGGAGAGTGTCATATAATCGCGTATGTATTCCATCAATCTTGGTATTAATACTTTCTGCTTTGGGCTCTGTGCCAGGCTCTGGGAATACAGTTGGTGTTCAGTCGCTCAGTCATGTACAACTCTTTGCGACCCGATGGACTGCAGCATGCCAGACTCCTCTGTCCTCCAGTATCTCCTGGAGTTTGCCCAAATTCATGTTCATTGAGTCAGTGACGCTGCTTAACCATCTCATCCTCTGTCGGCCCCTTCTCCTCCTGCCTTCAATCTTTCCCAGCATCAAGGTCTTTTCCAATGAGTGGGATCTTCGCATCCAGGGGTCAAAGTATTGGAGCTTCAGCTTCAGCATCAGTCCTTCCAATGAATATTCATGGTTGATCTCCTTTAGGGTTGACTGGTTTGATCTCCTTGCTGAACAGATAGATCTGGTTTTAGCCTTAAGTAGACAGACAGGGGGCCGAACAGATCATGAAACATATCAGGGTACTCATATCTTGGTGGAGAGTAGACGGTGCTTCCAGAATAGGCCACTGGGCACCTGTGCCAGCCTGGGCATCATTGGTACCTCCCTGAAGAGATGGTGCATAAGATCGGGAGGGTGAGCAGGAAATAACCAGCTGGGTGTGGGGGGAATTGGGGAAGAGGGCTGCAGACACACCATGGGACTCACACGGCTAAGTCAGGGCCCAGTGAGGAGCCTGGCCCAGAAGGAGAGGGAGGCGAGTGAGGTCAGGCTGAGGTACCTGGGTCTGGGGGGCTGCTGTGGGCCACTGGAAGAGCTAGAGAGGGGCGAAGGGGTGGGACTACCCCTTGGATGTGGTGATGACAGAGGTGAGGGTGGTGGGGGGAGAGGTCATGGGAAACTGGGGGAGCTTGGTCCCAGGAGCAGACAGAGGGCCAGGGGCGGGGCAGAGGGGAGTGCAGGAGAAGGATGATGCCTTTGTTCTAGGAACCCCATGTTTGCTGTGTCTGCTCGACCGCCCAGGGATGTGGTGTAGCTGTTGGTGGATACAGGTCTGAGATAATGTTTGGGAGACAAGAGGGACAGGTTGCTCCTGCAGCTGGGATGGGAGACTCGGATTCCCAGAAGAGCAGGGGTATCCGGGGACATCTTCATGGCAACCAAGGCTTCTATGATACCCCCGGCTCAAGGCCTGCTCCTGGAGCCTGGGAGGAAATTGTCAGGGGCCCCTGGGACTCATGTGCTGGCTCCAAGTGTTGGGGTGACCCAGAGCTCACTGGTCCTCAGACCCTACTGCCCTGTCGATCAAAGTCCTCCTCCCCCTTCCTGTGACTGGATCAGGGCAGGAGTCCTCCTACCTGTCAGCTGGTCTTCTTGCTGCAAGCCGCTGGTTACAGCTCTCTCCAGGGCCATCAGCTTGAAAGGAGCCATCCTTTCCCCTCTTATGTGGTGGTCAGGGATGCTGGATCCCACCCCCCAGACAAGAGGGCGCACCCAGAGGGGCCCTGCCCACAAGGGAAGGGCCAGGGAAAACATACGGAGGGACTGAACTCAGGCTGGGTCCTGGAGGAGAGATGAAGCGAGGAGAGCAGAGGCGGGGGGACAACTA
>NW_011495036.1:126061-126824 GCF_000754665.1 Bison bison bison
AGGGATGGGGCTGTGGGGGCAGCAGATGGCGAGACGGGAGGGGCTCGGGGAGGGCACTGCGGTGAAGCCTTCAGTGAAGCCTGTCCACGTTGGTGACCCCATCTTCCCCGCTCCACTTTGTCCACAGGAGAAGAGATGTCCTTCAAGGGTGCACGGTTCAGCATGAGGAACAGAAGGAACGGCACCCCGGACAGCACCCGGACCCTGTACTCCAGCGCGTCCCGGAGCACCGACGTGTCCTACGCCGAGAGCGTGAGTTAACCGCGTCCCCTGCAACACGCAGTTAAGGTTCTTTGGGGACCTGTACTCCTTCTTTAAAAAGTTCATGTATCATCTCACTCTTGTCTGTGGATTACTTTTGTCGAACGAAGAGATGTTTTCTTTTCTCTGTTGTTTGTCAAGCATTTCTGTTTTAAAGTTTGTAACTGTAACCTTATGTTGTTAAAGAATGCATTTGTTTTGGCCTTTTAAAAAGGCCAAAGTAGATTTTATTGAAGTGTAGTTGACAGCACAGTGATTCAGTTAACACACACACACAAACACATATATGCACCTTTTCATATTTTTCATTATGGTTTATTACAAGATATTGCATATAGTTCTCTGTACTCTCCAATAGGACCTTGTTTATCCATTCAAGAGTGCACCTATTAACTGACTTATATAACATTTTAAATACTGCACTTTAAAAAATATTTATTTTTAATTGGAGGATAATTGCTTTACAATATTGTGTTGGTTTCTGCCATACAGCAACATGATT
>NW_011495036.1:127020-133770 GCF_000754665.1 Bison bison bison
AAACACCATAGTATGAATATTTGGTTTTTACTACTTAATGCTTGGTGTTCTTGCTTCCAGCCCTGTGGGTTCACCTTAGAAGTGAGTTTTGAAGTCCTTTTATTTAATTCCGTGGCTGGTGGCTCATTCTGCATCTGCATTTGTCCTGGCTGTAGCTTCTGACCCTTCTCTTTGGTGCCCATCTCACCTCTTGCCATTCTGTGTCCCTGCACACTGAGTTGCTGCTTAGGACTCGGGGTGGGGAGGGGCAGAAGGCTCCTCTCTGCACGTCCCTCCCATCCAGTCCCACCTGCAGCTCCAGTGATGCCTGCAGGCTTTCCACTCACTCTCAGGTCCTAGAGAACACTCTCACGTGTCAGGAAATAAAGACAACATTCCAGTCTGATACCAAGGTCCCCCTCAGCCAGAGTGATGAAAGTCGGGGTGGCGGCTGACTCTGGAAAAGGGAAGGAGGAGGAGGGACTGGGCTGGGGCTTCTGGGGTGCTGGGCATGTCAGTATTTTTTTTTTTAAGCTATTTATTTATTTATTTTGGCCTAGCCCTGGACATGCGAGATCTTATTTCGATCCCCCAGGGATTGAACCTGTGCTCTTTGCAGTGGATGCTCAGAGTCTTAACCACTGGACCAGCAGGAAAAGTCCCCATGCCAGTATTTTGATCTGCGGGGTGAGGTTCTCTGGGCACCCAGGCTCTTGCCATTCCCACCACCCCATGCCCACTTAGGTTTTTGTAACTGCTGCGGTCACCCTGGCCCTGTGAGAATTACACCATGGGCAAGGACCCTGTGGCTTCTCCAGTGCCCTCTCCTCTGGCCTCCAGCAGTGTGAGACCCCTGGGAGGGCAGAAAAGGTCTTTCCGGATCCCACGTGGAGGCAGGCATGGGTGCTGTTGGCAGTCGGAGACTGACTCTTTCCTGTTTTGCTCCTCTGGGCTCCCCCGGAATTTCTGGATGGATTTCCCACTCTGCTCAGAGATGCCAGCTGTCATGTGGGTAGGATTTCTGAGACCACACAGGTACATCCCAGTTCTGAGGGTCCTCTTTATCCCTGAGAACATATACCTCTGCAAAGTACATTTTTCAGACGGAACTATTAGCAACAAGATAGTTTTTGTCCCCACCCTTTCTCCATCACCAGCATCAATTTCAAAAGCTTATACGTATAAGCTTATATATACTGTGGAGTTTTCTTTATCTGTGTGAAGTAGACTTAAAACTAGTGAAGCGCTAGAAAAAATTATGAAGAAGAAAGGCCATCACAGGGCTTCAGGGCTTCAAAACTTATTCATTCAGAGGATATAAGATTTATTTTTGCTTTCTACATTTTTATTATTAATATTGGTAGAAAAGAACCTACAAACCTAAATTCCCAGCCTAAGGAAAAACAATACAACTAACACTCTTGCACCCATCACCAGCACTTTTCACCGCATGTCAAAGCCCTCCACGCTCTCCTGAGTTTTGTGTTCCCCATTCCTTGCTTTTATTCATAAGTTATGGTTTGAATATACGTGTGTAAACAGTGGATGGTTCCGTTTCGTCCGTTTTGACATTTGTGGAGCCCCACCATCAGCTCCTCTGTGGGTTCGGTTTCTTGCTAGCGTCCTGTGTTCGTGGTTCTCCGAGTGACCATGTGTCGTGGCTGTTGATTCAATCCTGCTGGGCTGGGCTTTCTCTCGCGCTCCTTTGTCCAGCTTAAGGGGGATGAACATTTGAGTTTCTGATTTTGCCTTTAGGAGCAGGGCCATTCTGAACCTTCCTGGATGTGTGAGGTGGTCCCTGGAGAAGGTTCTCTGGGTTGAGGCTGCTGGGTGAAGGTGAACACCTCTCCCTAATGGGAATTGGGGTTAAGACACAGGATTTATGGCGAAATATCATTTAAAGGGCCAGGTAAAGGGGGCATGTGGTTCCTATTCTCTGATGTCTCAGAATGTACAGTGGTGGGCGCTAGATGGCTGGAGGAGACTGCTGAAGGCACAGTGGGCCTTTTCCCAGGACAGGGACTGTCCCCTCCCTTTTTGTGGTGGCCTCGCTGTGGGGGATGAGGAGTCAGGCTTGGCTTTGGTGCAAAGACAGGAGGAAAACCCACAGGACACTGTCTGAGAACTGTGGGTGCCTCGTGACCTGATGGAAGTGGGTTTGGGCTGCCAACTGCACCTCCACGGGGCAAGATAGTCCCCTAAAGCTGACAGCCCTGTGCCAGGCATCTGAGCGTGCAGGGCATTCCCAGGACACAGGGACTATTTTGAGGGGACAGCGGTGACCAGTTTCCAAGAGTTGTGGCAATTCGCTCACCGCCCGCAGTGGGTCTGAGGCCCCTGCCTTGCCCTTCCCAGGCCTTTGGTGTCAATGCTTTCTTAATTTTTCCAGCCTGGTGCGAGTGTCGTGGGACATCATTATGATTTCCCTTCACCTTTGCCTCATTCCCGAGGAGGCCGAGCACCTTCTCACACATTTATGGTTGTATATCCTCTTTTATTTAATGCCTGTTCACGTCTCCTTCCGTTCTCTTATGACGTTGTCTGTCTTATTCTTGGTGTCTCATCGTCCTTTATATATTCTATTTACCAAGCCTGTGGTGATCAATACATGTTGCAAATATCTTCTCCCACTCTGAGGAGTATACATATTTTCAAAGTAGTTTTCAACCTTTGCCAATTGGTTTGCTTCTGTCACCTAAAGGGAAGTTTTCCATCATGTGTCAGAATTAGGTCCTGAATATGCCTGATCACCTGCCTGTGGGGGGACAAATGAAAGTTCGGAAAGAGCATCTACACGTTATCGTCTTTGGAAAAGCAAGCATTAGAGGAATGGGAATCTGCAGTAGTACATTATTTACGATACTCTACCAACAGATCCTTATTTTCCCCTGGTTGCTTTAGAGTTGAAAAAACATACTTTGCATGTGTGACATTTGTTACAAGATAATGCCAAGTAACTGTTAGAAAAATTTATATTTAGTTATAAAAACTTAAACGTATGCCTCTTTTTTACAAGCTCTGTGTGCTCTAAAGGTGTGACGGGATACTGGGTGCCACCGATCTGCAGTGAATCCTTAAACCCTTTGAAGTAGGTTTAGTTCATTCATGAAGAGCAGCGGGGGTTAAGAGCAAATTAGTGATATGTTGTTCCCATGTTCTCTCTCCAAAGGACTTGGTGAATTTCATCGAAGCAAATTTTAAGAAACGGGAGTGTGTCTTCTTTACCAAAGATTCCAAGGCCACGTAAGCACCTCTTTTGCCTCCGATTTTGCTAGTATGTTCAAAGATAAATTATTAACAACCACGACAACAGACTAGTTCATTATTCAAGTTATTTGCATCTTGTAGTTCTCAGAAATGGTGTGCGAGCAGGAAGAATTTGGCAAGCAGCTTGTCCCTAGAGAGGTATCATTTCGTATTTTAAGCTTTGGCAGGAGTGGGTGAAGATTCCAAGACAGGCTGTCAGTCTCTTGGTGTTCCCGTGGGCCTGGGAGCCCGCCCGAGTGGCCGTGGCAATCAGCCTTGTTATTTCATAGCCGTTGGCAGGCGACAGCAGGCATGCACACTCGTGGCAATCTGACCGGCTCCTCTGTCTGGCTGTTGACTGTGGCTATATCGTAGGACTTTGTTGTTTATCCTTTCTCTATATAGTAGTCTAGCTACTAACTGATGGTGTAGTTGCTGCCATAGTTTATGTTTAAAAACTGTTGACCAGAGGCAGTTACAGCAAGATCAGGAGTGTGACAATCAGCCTTAGATCCAGCCTTGGCTTGGCTGCCTGTTCACTGCATGAACTGGAACTAATTATTATCTTCTGAACTGAATTTTCTTATCCTAGAAATCCAGCACAGTATACATTCTGGGTTGTGGTAAGGATTCAGTGGGATGTTTCATAAAATCCCTACTCTAGAAAGTTCTCAGTCAGTGTGCTTTCTTTCTTTGTATAAATTAGAAAATGAATATCAGAAAAAATAAGAGATTTCTATTTTGTCATTGGTATAAACTTAGTCATTATGAAGCATTTTGACAGAGTATAAATTCTGTGAGTCAGCTATCTACCCCCCATATTTCCCTGAAAGATTTTGTGTTAATTTGTTTGGTAGAAAACACCATTTGGATTCATTCACTCATTCAATCAATATTTATTGAGCATCAACTGTATCAAGGGGACTTTACATACTTGATCACGAATTCTACAACTGCCCTGCAAGGTAGCTGTTATCATTTGACTGACAAGTCAAGTGAGGCCTGGAGAGGCTCAGTGTTTTACCCAGGGTCTCATTGCCGGGCTTCCCTTGTGACTTAGATGGTTAAGAATCGGCCTGCAATGCAGGAGATGCGGGTTTGATCCCTGGGTTGGGGAGATCCCCTGGTTGGAAATGGCAACTCATTCCAGTATTCTTGCCTGGAGAATCCCATGGACAGAGAAGCCTGGTGGGCTACAGTCCATGGGGTGGCAAAGAGTCAGAGACCACTGAGGGACTAACACTTTCACTTTCATATTGCTGGTAGGAGAGAAATAAAGGATTGAACCCAGTTTTCTGATTCTTCTTTGTGCATTCTTTTTTTAAATTGTTTTTTAATTGGGAGAAAATTGCTTTACAATGTGATGGTTTCTGTCATACAGCAATGCAAATCAGCCATAATTATGCTTATATCACCTCCTCTTGAGCCTCCCTCACCTGCCCCCAGACCACCCCGCTGGATCAGCACTATTTATAACAGCTAGGACATGGAAGCAACCATGCGTGCATTCTTTTCAGGCCCAGCTCCTGCCCCTTCTAAGGACGACCCTGCCCTGGCCTGACTGTATTCATCAGTACCTTGTCATTTGCAGATAGCCAATCTAATTGGCTTAAATGAGTGGTGGTTGTAATGGGACCTCGTGGCTGGAAAGCACAGCCAGATCCAGGGCTTAATATTACCAAGACCTTGCCTCTTTACCTGTGAGTCTGTCCTTCTCTGGGTGTGAAGTCTCCTCCTTTGTAATGCAAAATGGACACCACAGCTCTGGCTGATACCATTTCAGCTTACCATTGAGGGGAAAGAGGGCCTGGTTCCTAGCAATTCTACCCAAAGTCCTGGAACCTTGATCTTGGAGTTCATGGCTCTTATTGGCCTGGCATGGGCCATGGACCAGCTCTAATCCTTGGGAAGGTGATGGAATATGTAATTGGCCAGTCTTGGGTCATTGGAAGGACTGATGCTGAAGCTGAAACTCCAATACTCTGGCCACCTGATTCGAAGAACTGACTCATTTGAAAAGACCCTGATGCTGGGAAAGATTGAAGGCAGGAAGAGAAGGGGACGACAGAGGATGAGACGGTTGGATGGCATCACTGACTCAGTGGACATGAGCTTGAGTAAACTCCAGGGGTTGGTGATGGACAGGCAAGCCTGGTGTGCTGCAGTCCATGGGGTTGTAAAGAGTTGGACACGACTGAGTGACTGAACTGACTGACTGGGTGTTGTGTCCATATGGACCTGGTGTGGGAAGGATGGGTCCTCAAAGGAAAGACAGGGTGTTTCTACTAGCTGCAGCAGAAGTGGATGGAGGATAGGGAAATCTACAACTGCCCAGCTGATGGTGTCTGACTGCAGCTCAGGTCTGACCCCAAACGAAGGCACTTGCTGTGAGTAGCCCTCACCCTCCACAACACCAGCTGAGGACAGGAACACCTCGGGGTCTCCCAGTACCTATCTCAGAGGAGACCCAAGGTTACAGACCAGAGTCAAGACTCCATAAGCTTTTTAACTCCTCATATTTGTTATTTTCATCTGTCTATCGGCAGCGGGGATGCTCTGTGTAATCTAAATTACTCATCAAGGGAAGTGACTGGTAACAGTGATACTGTAATCCTGCTGCTGCTTGGCACACCAGCTGACGTAAGCTACTGCAAATCTCCCCAGAGTTGTCCCTTATATGCTAAGCCCAGACCATTCATGTTTTTCTTCTTTAACCCCTTTCGGATGTCTGTTTCTTGTGTGGTCACGGGAGAGTGATGCCTGACTATGGCCCCTGTTGCTGAGGGTACCCTCTGAGACACTGCTGCCAGTTAGGGGTCGCCTCCTGGCACTCCCGAGGCTGTAGGTCCCTGGATCTGGGTTTGTTCTCTTCAGTTCTCACTGCCTCAGCTATCCTGGATTCTAGGTAGAGACAGGAAGAACTTGGCTTTTGCTGTAATGGGCTCTGTGCAATGGACCTTTCTACTATAATGGGAATATTCTTTATCTGCATCAGCCCATATGAGCATTTGAAATTGGCTAGTGCAACCAAGGAGCTGAATTTTCAAATTAAATTAAATAGCCACACATGGCTAGCGGCTACTATATTAACAGTGTAGTTCTGTAGGAGTCTGACTTGTCCCAAGGGGTAGAACTAGCATCCTGACTCTCTCCTAATCCTCTCTATCTCCCTTGTCTGTCACTTCTGTGCCTCCTCCAAGTATCTATGCTCCTAACGCCTTCCTAGCATTCTTCCCACCTCCTCTCCATTTGTAAACCAATTTACGTACATTGGTACTCAGATATGCAGATGACACCACCCTTATGGCAGAAACTGAAGAAGAATCAAAAAGCCTCTTGAATGAAAGTGAAAGAAGAGAGTGAAAAAGTTGGCTTTAAGCTCAACATTCAGAAAACTAAAATCATGGCATCCGGTCTCATCACTTCATGGCAAATAGATAGGGAACAGTGGAAACAGTGGCTGACTTTATTTTTCTGGGCTCCAAAGTCACTGTGGATGGTGATTGCAGCCATGAAATTAAAAGA
>NW_011495036.1:133870-146591 GCF_000754665.1 Bison bison bison
AGGATGGTTTTTCCAGTGGTCATGTATGGATGTGAGAGTTGGACTCTAAAGAAAGCTGAGCACAGAAGAATTGATGCTTTTAAACTGTGGTGTTGGAGAAGATGCTTGAGAGTCCTTTGGACTGCAAGGAGATCCAGCCAGTCCATCTAAAGGAGATTAGTCCTGGGTGTTCTTTGGAAGGACCGATGCTGAAGCTGAAACTCCAATACTTTGGCCACCTGATGTGAAGAGCTGACTCATTTGAAAAGACCCTGATGCTGGGAAAGATTGAAGGCGGGAAGAGAAGGGGACAACAGACAATGAGATGGTTGGATGGCATTACCGACACAATGGATATGGGTTTGCGTGGACTCCGGGAGTTGGTGATGGACAGGGAGGCCTGGCGTGCTGCGGTTCATGGGGTTGCAGAGAGTTGGACACAACTGAGCGACTGAACTGAACTGAACCCAATCATCAAGATGGAGCCAGACAAGCTTCTCATTCGAGGTCACCCGAAACACACCCCTATTCTTGGAAGGGAAAAGGGTTTGAGAGTCACTCTTCAGTTGTAGCAAAGACAGATGGGACAGGGGCTTCCCTCCCCAGTCCTGCAATGAACTCGGGTGGGTGTGGAAGGACCCCAAAGGAGAGTGGCACAGAAACAGCTAAAGAGAGAGGGGAGGAAGCCACCTTGGACCACAACAGTGGGGAGGATCCTGAAACCACCAGGAGCAGCCTCAGCTCAGGAAGTGCCCCAGGGCTAGTCAGAGAAAAGCCTAAAGCAACTGCAATCAAGTCCAGTTGACTTTTTACAATTTTTCTTGGCCAAACTGAGTGATGCCTGAAAGACCTGTTCCAAAAAAAGAGGCAAGGTTACTGGTGGAGGAGTGATTTTGGATTCTAGGTTCTAGCTCAATTTTTATAACTCTAGAAAATATAGAATGTTTTGATATCAATACAGATAATTTCTATACCCTAAAGTAATTAAGATCTGGGCTTCCCTGGTGGCTCAGTGGTAAAGAATCCACCTGCAATAGAGGAGACATGGGTTTGATTCCTGGGTCGGGAAGATCTTGGGGAGCAGGAAATGGCAACCCACTCCAGTATTGTTGCCTGGGAAATCCCATGGACCGAGGACCCTGGCAGGCTCCAGTCCACGGGGTCGCAAGAGTCGGATGTTACTGAGCGACTGAACATTCCTGTGCACACACACATACACAGTGTTAGTACTTAAGACTTTCAGTTACAAGGAACCCAGGTTATTTTAACCTAAATGAAGAAATTTACTCTAAAGAAAAGGAAGTTCCCTGCAGAACCTGGGAGATAAGTGGCTGGGATCTAGAATAGTTAGGGCTATGGCCAGAGTGTGTGAAGGCTCAAGAAGTCTTCTCTGTTGTCGTTTATTCCATGCCTCCCTACATTCCTGCTTTCTTCTTTCTCAGTGGAGATGCAAGTGAAGTGTATTGCCTGAATCTTCCATGTCACAGGGATAAAACATCAAGAAAGCTTTTAAACAACCGAGATGATGAAAACAGTCTGGAAATTAGATGTGATGCTAAAATCTCTTTTTGTGTTGATTTAAGCTAATCATGTGTGGTCTACGAGACGTGATGAAACATTAAAGTAGGTTTAATGAAATCTGTTCCTTCCTGTCAATATCCTCCTGCTCAGGGAGAATGTGTGCAAGTGTGGCTACGCCCAGAACCAACACATAGAAGGCACCCAGATCAACCAAAACGAGAAATGGAATTACAAGAAACATACCAAGGAATTTCCCACCGATGCTTTTGGAGATGTTCAGTTTGAGACTCAGGGGAAGAAAGGGAAGGTAAGCAATGGTTCTCTACTTGAACTAGCTAATCCATATGCTAACACGGTCGGTTACTGAAGTACCTTGAGTTACTTCAAATTGTCTGATAGTATGTATGAAAGCAGAAGAGATGGGTTGTCACCCAAAACATGATTGCAGAAAAAGATAAATCTTGTGAAAAATCAAGCGCTGTGATTAGATCACGTGCTGTGGCAACACTCCTCAGGTGATTGTTAAGGCAGTAGTGAGTAGCGAGGAAAGAGCAGAATGAGTTCCATCTGTAAGGTGTTGGTAACGCCAAGGTGGCGGGTTCAGTTCCCATATGGGCCACCAAATGTTATGACTGTCTGGGCATGGGCTGGAAAAGAATTTCCAGACACAGAATATTTTAGAAGAGAGGATTCATTGAGAACAAAGGGCTGAGGTAGTGAGAGGTGCTGCAAAGACAGCAGGCCGGCTTTCTGACAGACCAGGGAGAGATGACCGCCAAAGAGAGAATAAAGCCGGAGATGCTATTAGACCAGCAGGCCAATCCTGAGGTGTTTTCAAGGGACAGCTGATGCTTTTGTGGGCTTGCAGCCAGTTTTTATAGCCTCAGGACAAAGAAAATTCCTAAGGGAAGGGTTGGCGTTTAGTCGTTGGTTCTATATGGTACACGTGTTACTTAATATAGAGATGGGAGCTGGCTGGTTAGGGGCAGGCTGGCTCTTGACAAACAAGATGGCTTTTGACAATGGTGGTCGTGGAGCTTGGCTCATTCTGGAAATATTGGCCTGTGACCCAGGATGGCTGGCTTGTCATACAGTGTCCTTTCTCCAGGCACAGCGCAGGCTCATGTGATATCCTCGTTGACCCTCCCTGCTACAGACAAATGCATTTATGGTTTAGTTTGGCATATGACATTCTTGACAGTAAATGTGGTCTTGAATAAGGTGACATTTTCCTTTGCACACCCACACTGCAGGCTCTTACACAGCATTTTACAAAGCTGTTTAGTGGAAACAAAAAGGATAATGTGAGAGTTGTGAGTTAAGTTTTATTGGGGGCAAATGAGGACTATAGCCAAGGAGACAGCATCTCAGATAGCTCTGAGGAGCTGCTCCAAAGAGGTAGGGGGGCAAGGTCAGTGTTACCTATGATTTTAGTGAAGGGGGTACGTGCAGTCAGGCACCCACTTTGGTAGATGCTTGCTGCTAGTCATGAGAAGCAGGTGTCTCCATGAACGATTTTAGTGCTTTTGTAGATATGAGAAGATGCAAAAATTTGGGCTCATATAATATGCTGAAAATACCTAACTGTCTGAAGCCCAGTTCTGTGGGTTTTCCCCAGAGCACAGAGAGTTTCATTCTTGATCTCCACCCTGAACTCATTTCATGATGTGTGGAATGTCAGTTGATGACAGTGATTGATTGCATCCTTGTAAAGGCAGCTCCCTGGTGGTTAGGATCCGGTGCTCTCACCCCCGCGGCCCGGGTTTGATTCCCCATCAGGGAAGCCTTTCTTCTTCCTCTCCCCCTGCCACCTACCGACCTCCCCGGTAGGTCCCGTTAGGGCTTGAATCTGCCTGCAATGCAGGAGACCTGGGTTCGATCCCTGGGTTGGGAAGATCCTTTGGAGAAGGGAATGGCAACCCACTCCAATATTCTTGCCTGGAGAATTCCAAGAACAGAGGAGCCTGGCGGGCTATAGTCCATGGGGTCACAAAGAGTCGGACACAACTGAGCGACTAATATTTCCCCTTTCAGAGGCAGATGGCAGGTGACCGTTTTCAGTTGGCCATTATTAACAGTTTCCTTAAATTCTCCTCTGTCCACTCTGTCTCTTCCCAAGGCCTCTGTCTCGGAACGGGCCACCACTGTCTTGCCTCCCCCCTGTCTTGGCGCACAGTCTGTAGTTAGCACGCCTGCTGGAGGGCTCCCCAAAATGTAAATCCCTTCTGGCTTCTGCTCTGCTTAGAACACCTGACGGGTGCGCCACTGCCTTTAGGATGAAGTCTCCAGCTCTCCAGCTGGCTGGGGTGTCCCCTTCCACTGCCCCAAGGGGACCTTCCTCACCTGCCATGCGCTCCCCTCCCAAAGGAACAGGTAGACTGGGCCACGCCCCCGCCATCAGGAGAGCGCCTGCGGATCCTGATGCTTCTGTCCTTCCCCACAGTATATCCGACTGTCCTGCGACACGGACGCGGAGACGCTGTACGAGCTGCTGACCCAGCACTGGCACCTGAAAACACCCAACCTGGTCATTTCCGTGACTGGCGGCGCCAGAAACTTCGCCCTAAAGCCGCGCATGCGCAAGATCTTCAGCCGCCTAATCTACATCGCGCAGTCGAAAGGTGCGCGGGTCCCGCGGTGGCCGACGGGACCGTCCCGGGCGGGATGTCTTTAGAGACTGAACGAAATTGTCCTCTACCATTCATGCGCAAGACTGCAGATACTCTAGGGCTGTATGATTAATCCTGATCTTAATTAGAAACAAGATCCTTAAATGAGGAAACAGATCCGGAACTCTGGAGGGTGGGGTGAGGTCGGGGAGGGAGGGAGGATTTCCTTAATCAGAGCTCAGGAAATTGCATGTGGGTAGTTGCATGTTTCTCTTAACCTAACGTTTTCATTTAGTCGTTTTTACATAAAACACTCAGAGTATTCTGGCCAATCAAAAAAAGAAAGTTTAATTTTTGCTGTTTCATTTGGGGACCAATAATATGCTTTGGAAAAAGTGACCGTGCCTGGCAGGTTGTGAGCGCCAGGTGAGTGTCTGATGGGGATCAAAACACAGAACCCTGGCTTTGTTATTTGAAATATGTTGCTTATTTTTTTCTTTTTTGATTTTTTGTTATGATAAATTGTAAACCTACAGAAGATTTGTAAGAATAATCTAGTGAATATCTGTACAGCCTTCACTTAAATTCACCAATTGTTAACAATTTCTCATGTTTGTCTTCTCCCTCTCTCTAGATATTCTCGTATTATGATTTTAAAAATCGTTTGAGGGATTCCCTGGTAGTCCAGTGGTTATTGTTGGTATTGCTCAGTTGCTAAGTTGTAGCCGACTCTTTGCAATCCCATGGACTGCAGCATGCCAGGCTCCTTGTCCTCTGTTATCTCCCGGAGTTTGCCCAGGTTCTTGTTAATCGAGTTTTGTTCTTGTTCAGTTGCTCAGTTGTGTCTGACTCTTTGGTAATGCTATCTAACCATCTCATACAGTGGTTCAGTTCAGTTCAGTTCAGTTGCTCAGTCGTGTCGGACTCTTTGCGACCCCATGAATTGCAGCACGCCAGGCCTCCCTGTCCATCACCAACTCTTGGAGTTCACTCAGACTCACGTCCATGGAGTCAGTGATGCCATCCAGCCATCTCATCCTCTGTCGTCCCCTTCTCCTGCCCCCAATCCCTCCCAGCATCAGAGCCTTTTCCAATGAGTCAACTCTTCGCATGAAGTGGCCAAAGTACTGGAGTTTCAGCTTTAGCATCATTCCTTCCAAAGAAATCCCAGGGCTGATCTCCTTCAGAATGGACTGGTTGGATCTCCTTGCAGTCCAGGGGCCTCTCAAGAGTCTTCTCCAACACCATAGTTCAAAAGCATCAATTCTTCGGCACTCAGCTTTCTTCACAGCTCGACTCTCACATCCATACATGACCACTGGAAAAACCATAGCCTTGACTAGACGGACCTTTGTTGGCTGCTTATCAGTATGCTATCTAGGTTGGTCATAACTTTTCTTTCAAGGAGTAAGAGTTGTTAGGACTCTGAATTTCCACTGTAGAGGGCACAGGTTCAGCCTCTAGTCAGGGCATTAAGATCCCCCAAACCGTGGGGCGCAATAGCCAAAAAAAAAAAAAAAATCCTTTGCAAGTAAATTTTAGGTATCATGAGCTTTAGCTCTTAAGCACACACATTAGCACATGTCTCTGAAGAACAAGCTTGTTTTCTCATGTAACTGGTATAAATTTCAAACCCAAGGAAGTTCACACCGACCAGTACAGTCATCTAACAAAAGGTTCTTGTTTTAATTTTGCTAATTATCCCAACAATGTTCTTCAGAGCAAAAAAATGTTTTTTGTTTCTTTTCTCCACCTGGATTCCAATCCATTTAGCTTTTCATATCATTGAATGCTGAAAAGCTTTCTTTCCTCTGGAAATGTTCTTTAATCTTTTTGGCCTTTCAGGACCTTTTTGAAGACTATAGGCAACTTTTTTTTTTCTCTCCAGAATTCCTTTCATTTGAGCTTGACTGATATTTCCTTTAGATTTGATTCTGTTTATCAAAGTCTAATATTTATTTTATTAGTTTATCTAATGCTAAGATTTTAAAAACTTAATTTTTTTCATCATGGATTTTTGGGCATCAGTTTTTACATTTATTTATTTATTGGCCATGCAGCATAGCATGCAGATCTTGGTTCCCCACCTGACCAGGGATTGAACCCTTGCCCCCTGCAGTGGAAACTTGGAGACTTAACCCCTGGACCACCAGGGAAGTCCCTTGAAAACAATTTTACTAAGAATATTAGTTGACAGAACTAAGGTAGCATGTCTTATTCTAAATATGCTTTTTCTTAAAATCAAGAAGAAAGGCTGCTTTCTCCCCGTATTTATTCTTAATTTCCTGATCAACCAGATGGGACCACAGTAGATACTTTGTTATGAAACCCAGCAGCTGACTTCCTCACCACTAAACCCGAACATACATAATGCATTCCTTCAGCAAATACTTCTTAAATGCGTGCCATGTGTCAGAAATTGTTTTAGGTACTGGAAATACATAGAGTAGAACAAAGCAGACAAAAGTGCCCAGGCCGGGATTCTTCTTAGATGAAGTGAATGGGCGGAGCTGGGGGTTCATTGTCTTCTTGTACTCTGGGTCAGCCACGTGGAGAGCTGCTTTGTCTCCTATTGCCTCATTTGAAACGGGGGTATTGACAACTGAAATCTGTCTGCAGGAAGGAGACTGGGTGCCAGGGGGTTTGGAATTCACATCTTGTGAGAACTGGCCAAAGGAATGGGATCTGAATGTTCTAGGGACTACATCACATTTACCGTAAAATATTGGAAGGACTTTTCTGTGGGAGATGACTAAAGTAGCTCCCTGTCAGGAAGTCAGTAACAAAATTGGAGAATGGAGACAACAATGAACAAAAGGACTTTCTAACAGTTGGGGGAGGGGGCTGCCTCAGGACTCCTCAGAATTCAGGGAGACTGGTGGCCAAGCCTCAGGCTAGATTCCTGCCTGGGTGGCACACTGGCCTAGGCACATTTTCAGCTTTAGATGCCATTATTATGTGAAGTCATATTTTTAGGTATTTTGTTTACTACAGTTTTGAAAACAAAACTGTGAAAAATTCTTGGCCTTGCAAAGATCATCAAATAAAAACCTTCAAACACCAGTGTGCAAGCTTGTGCAATTTTAAAGTTAAATTGTAGGCACCAGGGTCATGCTAGAAGACCCCATGGACTGTAGCCCACCAGGCTCCTCTGTCCACGGGATTCTCCAGGCAAGAATCCTGGAGTCGGTTGCCATTCTCTTCTCCTGGGGATCTTCCTGACCCATGGATCAAACCCAGGTCTCCCGCATTGCAGGCCGATTCTTTACCATCTGAGCCACTAGGGAAGCCCAAAATTAAATGGTAGGCACCAGGGTCCTGCTGGGAAGATCACTCCAGATCCATGGGGCGGGAGGTGTGGGAGCAGAGCGTTGCACTTTCCATGATGACATTGCTTAACTTGCTCAACAGCTAAGGGCAGGTGCTTATTAGCCCTGAAAAGATTTACCTGAGAGATGATTAAAGGGACAGATTTCTTGGCCCCACTTCCCAGAGAATCTGATAATGTGAGTCTAGAGTGGGGTCTAGAATCTGTATCTTTTTAAGCGGCATCTCTAGACACTTGGACATCCTCTTCTCTTTCCTAAGTCCGTGTCTTAGGTTGAACATAGTCCAAAGTGTGGCCAGCGATGCTGGGTCCTGGTGCTCACAGGTGGGGCTTCTTTAGGGATTGAGCACAGGATGAAAAACTTATTCAGAGCCTCTGTTCTCCTCTCTTGTTGGCAGGTGCCTGGATTCTCACTGGAGGCACCCACTATGGGCTGATGAAGTTCATTGGGGAGGTGGTGAGAGACAACACCATTAGCAGGAATTCGGAGGAGAACATTGTGGCCATTGGCATCGCCGCTTGGGGCATGGTCTCCAACAGGGACACCCTTATCAGGAATTGTGATGTGGAGGTACGGGCAGGACATGAGGAGGTCTGCGGGGTCACGGGGGAGAGTGGCCCTGGCATGGGGCTCTGGGATGCCATCAACTTGTAGGAAGTTGGCCTTACAAGGTTCCTTTGGAACCTCAGGAATTAAAAACAAGGATGACATAATCAAAGCGGTTCTGTGAAGGAATTACCGATAGATGTGTTTTGTTCATGAAAATTTGTTCCCAGCAAATCCTGTTAGAGTCAGTTCTTTAGTTTTTTATTCTCTGGTACTAAGTCTTATGACAAAGTATATGTTTAATTACTTCTTTTCATAATCCTGTAACTATGTGCTCCTCAAGAGCTAAGACTTCATTTTATTCATTTTCTAATCCCTAGACCCTGGCGTAGGTCTTGGCATATGATGGATTCTAGACAAATATGTGTATATCAATATCTACCTCTATCATATCCACACGCACACAAATATGTATGTCTGGACACACACACACACACACACACACTTTCCTGAATGCTATCAGTTTCAGTGAATTTATACAAAAGCACAGGGTGATGGAACAAGAACTGGATTGGGAATCTGATTCTTACACTGCCACCGGTCATTTATGTGACAATAGGCAAGTGATCCAACTATTTTGAACCTTCATTTCCTCATATTTAAAATGATGGCCTGAACTATAAGATTTTTAAGACCCTTCTGCACTTAGGAATCTGGAAAGAGGCATCAATATAGTTGAACCCAAAGAGTCAGCCTTTCATGAACCCATAAAGATGTCATCAGGCATTTTGGCCTACAAGCAAGTCTCAAAGACAAGTTGCTGTGTGCTTTTCAGGGATATTTTTCAGCTCAGTACATTATGGATGACTTCAAGAGAGACCCTCTGTACATCCTGGACAACAACCACACCCACCTGCTGCTCGTGGACAACGGCTGCCATGGGCACCCCACAGTGGAGGCAAAGCTCCGGAATCAGCTGGAGAAGTACATCTCTGAGCGCACGATTCAAGGTCAGTGCTTACGAGATGGGACGTTAGAAAAACATATGAACAAAAGCAGCAGCAGCATCAACAATAGCTCCAATTATTGAGTGAAGCGTGGTAAACCCATCCTATCAGATGCTCTACTGCCAAAGAAGAGCCGTTGTATCTCTTCTTAATATACTAGAAATGCTTCTGCTCCTATGATACGTACCCTCCAGTGTGCTAGAACATTGATGAATGCTGCCTTGTCCCACTCTGGCTTGGCAATAAAGAGACCTGCTGTCCATTCTGCTTGATAACATTTAAGACCTGGTAAAATTCACGGTAGCAAATTGCACTGATGAAGCAATGGGATTTGCTAGAGTAGAAGTGATAAAAAACCAACCCACTAGCTTCACAGTTAGATGATTTACTTCTTTGACTATTGGCTACTTCTCTATACCATTGTTGTTTAGTTGCTAAGTCCCGTCCAGCTCTTTTGTGACCCCATAGACTGTAGAATGCCAGTCTCCTCTTGCCCATGGAGCTTTCCAGGCAAGAATACTGGAATGAGTTGCCATTTCCTTGTCTAAGTGATTTTCCTGACCCAGGGATTGAACTCGTGTCTCCCACTCTTTACCACTGAGCCAACCAAAACCTCCTAAAACATTGGTTTCAGGGGGAAAATGCAACCATGGAATGAAAGCCTTTATTTGCTATGGAAAGTGATAAATAATGTCTTCCTACTGCTGAGATGTTGGTGTTGAGATGTGTCCTGTTGTGGAACCAGATTACCACATCATCTAGTGACAGTCTCCATCACAGAGACTTGTTGGAGATAATCTCAATCTTTTCTTTTCTCAATGGGAAGTCTGTGGAGGAAGACATTTGTATATGCAGTCATCTCTCTGGAGAAAACACGTCTTTACGCAAATTTTTCATGCATAGATTATGCAAATAAGTGAAAGTATAATTATTGTCAGGATAAATTTGAACCTGGCTTAATATATTCAGGTCAGTTCAGTTCAGTTACTCAGTTGAGTCCGACTCTTTGCAACCCCATGGACTGCAGCACGCCAGGCCTCCCTGTCCATCACCAACTCCCGGAGTTTACTCAAACTCATGTCCATTGAGTTGGTGATGCCATCCAACCATCTCATCCTCTGTCCTCCCCTTCTCCTCCTACCTTCAATCTTTCCCAGCATCAGGGTCTTTTCAAATGAGTCAGTTCATTGCATCAGGTGGCCAAAGTATTGGAGCTTCAGCTTCAGCATCAGTCCTTCCAATGAATATTCAGGACTGATTTCCTTTAGGATTCACTGGTTTGATCTCCATGTAGTCCAAAATATTTATTAACAAAAGTCAATCATTCACAGACTTTAGCATTTTAAATAAATGTCATGCAATGTGACTCATGTCATGCTACTGCTGGTTTGGAGCCCAGAGATGATCCACTGTGATCAACTGATTGTCAGGTTCGTTAGGTCTGCAGCCAGCACCCCCACCCTAGGCTCAAGGGGCAGAAGTTCCCTTGAGGTAGGTGGGTATTTCTGATGAGCCCAAAATATATTTTATGTTTTATATTTTACAGATTCCAACTACGGTGGCAAGATCCCCATTGTGTGTTTTGCCCAAGGAGGTGGGAAAGAGACTTTGAAAGTGAGTCTTGGTTTGGTTTTCTAGAAGATCGGTCAACAAGTTTGCTCAACCAGTTTTTATTTTCATGGCTTTGGGGGCTCACCTAAACTAATCTGGTTGCTTTCTTTTCTATAGCAAGTAAGTAGCATTTTTCCAATCACACAGCCTGTTGCCCTAACAGACTTATGTTGTCTCCTCAGCTGAGAAGATTTAGGAAGAGACTTTGTAGCAACACGAATAGTCTCTGTCCTTACTGTTGGCTTTGGCCATCAACCAGCCAAATAGAAGGGCTTGACCTGAACTCACAAGACTCAGGAATGGTAACCAACACGTATGTTGGAAAACCATGGCCACCCTGTGATCACACACACTTAGAATTACATGAAATTTCTGGCAGAGTTAGTTGGAATCATAATCTAATGCTTCTCTTTATTATTTTCTGTAACAATGATCCATTTGTTTATTCCTTCATCAGCAGGTATTTATTGTACCTTCTATGAGACCTACTGTTGAAAACATTATTAAATAAAGATTTTTCAGGGAAAGACTTTTCAGAGAAAAATTAGAGATTTTTTTCAGTGTGAAATAGTCAGTATGGAAATGCTTGAAGAGGCAGTCACATTAAAGAGGAAGAGAGATGGAGAAAAAGTAATTGAAGATGGTTGCCTCTATTATCACTCAGATTTTAGATTTAGAATTAAGGTTTCCAGCAAGGTGCTGCCGGTCTAGAGTATCACATTTCTGTAGCATTTCCCTCAAAGTCTGTTCAGGCAATTCACAACCCACAGATGCTAGAGGAGAGAGGAGAAAGGGAAGAGAAACTACCCACTGAGCTCTTCATCCTTCAGCTCACTCTCCTATACCCTCACTCCCGCCCCAGCACAGCCCCGACACCCACCTTTGGCTCAGGTAGGGAGGTGAAGATGGATCCCAGCCTGATCTGATGAAGGCTCCACACTCTGTGGGCAACGTCTTCTGTAAGGGAGACAGCACTCCTGGCTAAAGGAAGGGGCTGTGCTCACATGTACATCACTTTGTCTAGTTGTCAAGTAATTAAAATTCTTAAGACCTGATTCCCCTATGCTGGTCTCTGTGGTTTTTATCGGGGAAATAAAACTGTGGTATGTGTTTATCCAGAAAACAAATATATTTTTCTTTTCTTTTCATAAAAGGAGAAAAGAAAATTATTTGAGGGGGGAAATATGTGAGTCAAAAAAGTGTGCCAGCTTCTGGGAAGGTATTTTCATGCCTTAAATCTATGCATATTATTCACCTCTGGCAGATAAGCCATCAATGACAATGTTGGGTACCATCTTAAGAGTTGTCATTTAAATCTATGATGTCAATATTTGGAATGATCAGTTTTGTATAGAGGGATATTTTGAAGCACTTATTTATGGAAAACTTGCCAGCTGCACATGTCCTTACTATGGAATTTGATACTAACACAGGATGTAAGACAACTGGCTTACATTTTTGATTCTTAAACGGTTGCAAGTATTTGGTTTGCTTCTGATTGAAAATGAACCTCCCCTACTCCCACAGAAGGATACAGTGCAGAGATGTGTCCATATGATTTGTTCATCAGCTTGATTAGAGCCTCGGCCCTGGGCCGGGTTCTGTTGATCCTCTGGTCGACTCTTACCTCCCTTCTCGCAGGCCATCAATACCTCCGTCAAAAGTAAGATCCCCTGCGTGGTGGTGGAAGGCTCGGGGCAGATCGCCGATGTGATCGCGAGCCTGGTGGAGGTGGAGGATGTCCTGACGTCGTCCATCGTCAAGGAGAAGCTGGTGCGCTTCTTGCCCCGCACGGTGTCCCGGCTGCCTGAGGAGGAGACCGAGAGTTGGATCAGATGGGTGAGTTGCAGCGGGGGCAAGTTCATGGGAAGGGAGGGGGCGGGCGCCGCCACTGCCAGCCTCTACTAGCAGCTCTGGGCGTTTATACTTTCTCAGGGACTTGGAAACTACACTCCAGCCCAAACAGGTTTTTCCTTGGAAACTGAAGCTCACATACATTAAATGACTTGCCTAGTCTCCATACCTCATAAGGTGTAGCAGATGGGGCTTAAATTCCAGTCTGCCTGTTTTCAAAGCTGATACTCCTTCTTTCATACCCTGATGATACGCTTCTGTGTCT
>NW_011495036.1:146691-157632 GCF_000754665.1 Bison bison bison
TGGGGGCTGAGGGGGTGGGGGGTGGGGGGTGAAATCCCTGTGATGATGTTTTAGGAATGCAGATTCTAATTTGAATCTGTATCTAGTGGAGAAGCTGTTACTACAGAAAGATTGCCTTTCTAAGTTAACTGGCCTGTGATTCATTCACAATCTCTCATCTTTCCTATTGGATCATGTAAGAAATGTGTAAGAAATGTGTACTGATTGAAATATCTCCGGCCTGTATTTTAACATAGTGCTGTGCTTTCTCACATTTCTCTCTGAATCATGACTGGTGTTGACTTGAAATGACTTTCATCTTGTTGACTGTTCAGTTTGTGATAGGGTTCACATTGGCAGGAGTGGGGACGTTCCCATCAGCTCATCTGAAAGTGGCCTTCCATGTTTGGGTATTCTTAGGAGTGTGTGCTTCCACTTGGAAAGTTTGCCATAAAGGAAATAACAGGATGTAGACAGCAAGAGTTATTTTAATCATGGAACCCATTTCATCATTAGAGTGAAAGGTTGAATTTAGTATAAATATTTTTTATAAGTTCTTTAATTAACTTGGTATTTCAGCAGCATTTCATTATAGAAGAACCTCGAAGTGTCAAATTTGGCAAACTGAAATCCTGGAGTAGTGAAGACAATCTTGTTCTTGGTGGCATTTGTCATTATGTTGTTTCTTTTATCAAAGCACAGTTGATTTGCAATATTGTGTTCATTTCAGGTATACAGCAAAGTGATTCATGGATATATATGCTGTGTGCATTTGCTCAGTCATGTCTGACTCTTTTGTGACCTCATGGACTGTAGCCCACCAGGCTCCTCTGTCCATGGGATTTTCCAAGCAAGAATACTGGAGTGGGTTGCCATTCCCTTCTCCAGGGGATCTTCTCAACCCAGGGATCAAACCCTCATCTCCTACATTGGCAGGCAGATTCTTTACCACTGAGCCACAGGGGAAGCCCATATACACATAGGCACAAAAGTATATGTATGTGCATGCATGCTAAGTCGCTTTAGTCATGTCCTCTTTGCCACCCTGTGGAGCATAGCCTGCCAGGCTCTTCTATCCATGGGATTCTCCAGGCAAGAATACTGGAGTGGGTTGCCATGCCCTCCTCCAAGGGATCTACGTGACCCAGGGATCAAACTTTTGTCTCTAAAGTCTCTTGCACTGGCAGGCAGGTCTTTACCACTAGGGCCATCTGGGAAGCCCCCCCTATATATATGTTACATATATATGTAACTTTCTTTTGCAGATTCTTTTTCATTATAGATTATTACAAGATACTGAATGTAGCTCCCTGTCCTAAACAGTAAATCCTTGTTTATTTTATATGGAGTAGTGTGTATTGGTCTTTGTCATTATTTAAAGCAAGCATGAACAAATCAAATTCTTGTAAATAATGAGAAGAATCAAGCCCATTGTCTAGGCTACAGGGTACTCGGTATTAAATTAATGAACAATGAGACCCTCTTGGCTTTATTTAATTTCACCTGCCTGGGCAGTTAGGTGATGATCCAGGGAAGGTGCGGCAGGATCAAAGTGATCAGGACACAAGTCCTTTCTGGATTAAGCCTCACGACTAAGACTCAGAAGATGGCAGCTGCATCTTCTTCCTATACCCGAGAGTCTCTGTTGTTGCTGAATGATGCACTGTCCAAAAAAAGCCCACGTGATGTTCCTACAACATCTGTGTTTCGCAGATTTTGCTAAGAAGGGCAAAGCTAGTGGTTTTCTGTGAAAGTTCTTGCTGGGATTTGCTTGTATCTTGTTCAAGTCCAGTTGAGGGGAATAGAGTGATATTAGTGTCATTGATGATGAAGGCCGAGTTGAAAGATGCGGCTTAGGGGTGCAGCCACCACGGACCTCCTTGTGCTGAGCCCCTGAATGAGACAGAGGAACCCACCCAGACAGAGGCAGCCCTGGAGGATTGCCGGCCCGCTGTCAGGCGACACGGAGTGACAGCTGACACTAGAGCACTAGCACCCTGCAAGGAGCAGATCCCAGCGAAGAAGCGGGAAGGGGCTGGCTGGGCACAGCCAAAGTGGTCAGTTGCCTATGTCACTCCCCAACCCCGAGCCAATCAAGGGAGAGGTGAAGAATCCGCCTGCCAGTGCAGGAGATGCAGGAAACGTGGATTCGATCCCTGGGTTGGGAAGATACTGTGGAGAAGGAAATGGCAACCCACTCCAGTGTTCTTGCCTGGAGAATCCCTTGGACAGAGGAGCCTGGTGAGCTACAGTCCATGGGGTCGCAAAGAGTTGGACATGGCTGAACATGCATACACACAAACGCCCTGAATACCCAGAAGCCCGATTTGAATAGAGTGCCCTCCGGGTGAAAATATGTGGGTGAGAGAAATACGTATAACCCACAGTGGTTATTTCTGTTCCCCATATCTTCAGACCTAAACAGCTTGAGTCTTTCCAAACATATCAAGGGAGCAACCCCAAAGCACAGATAGAAACCTAAGACTTTGTGTGTTGAGCAGTGTTGTCAAGATACTTTCCTGTGATGGATGGAAGAAATCCAGCGGTCAGTTCAAGGATGCTCGCAGGCAAAGGAATAGACAACTCTTAACTCACCCATCAAAGATGGCCCTGGGTCCATTCCAGTGACTGTTCTCTTATTCCTGATGCACATTGCTTGTAGAGTCCAGACAAGGTCATGTCCAAAGGGCCATGCCACCGTATGGGTCCCCATACCCTTTATAAAGGATATTAAAAAATTTTTTTTTTTTATGTGGACCATTTTTTAAAAAGTCTTTATTGAATTTGTTATAATATTGTTTCTGTTTTTTGTTTTGGGTTTTTGGCTGCGAGACATGTGGGATCTTAGCTACCCAACCAGGGATTGAATTGGCTCCCCTTACATTGGAAGGTGAAGTTTTAACCACTGGACCACCAGGGAAGTCCCTTTATGAAGGGTTTTGATTTTCTGCTTCAAGAAATCTGCTACGGGAAAGTCACATGAAGCAGGCTAAATGTCAGACACATTTCACTTTCTATGATTATATTGCCCTTTCTGGGATGCGTATCTAATTCGTATTCATATGCTAATGATTTATCATAATTATAGTCATGTCAATCAGAAGACATACATCAATAATAAAAATTAGCCTGGCATTTTAATTGTGCACTTATATGGGGTTTGGCAGTTGGTAGAGATTTCCCAAAAGACAAAGCTCAAGAGTGGAATTATTAATGAATGAATGTATACATTCAGCCAGACATTCGTTGAGCAAGCTCTCGGGGGAGTTGCGGGTGGCCTCACTGGCCATGTGGACAAGCAGCCCCTAAGCCTGGCGTCACAGTTTCTCATCCTCCTCAAGAGACCCCATATGCTTGCCCACTGGGCCCAGGCCCTCCTCCCCACCAGGGCTCTCATAGTTCCCCACTCTGCCCACTCCCACCTTCTCAAGAGCTTGACCCTTCAGCGTCTCCCAGCCTGCCAGCCAACCCGGTATCATTCATTTCCAACACTTGCATTTATTCAGTAGTAATTTATTGAGCACATACTGATGCCTGATCCTGCAACAGACATTTCGAAAAGGAGAGTACACAACAGGGAGTGCCTGTCTTCAGAAAGAAAATGGAAATTAAAAAAAAAAAAATTCCTGTTGAGTGATTACAGTACAGTGTGCTATTTAATTTCCTACCAGAAAAGGGAGTTTTAAAGAAAATTAGCAGCGTGGATACACTGGGCTTGAGCCAAGGGAGCCTGGCCTGGTGTGGGAGGGCCTTTCAGCGGAGGGCTTCTCAGAGGAGGTGATGTGGGACCTGAGATCTGAGTGATGGGTGAGGGTCAAGGGTGAGGACTGGGCTTGTTTGGGGCACAGCTCCTGAGACTCGAGATAAGCCCAGCTCCCAAAGGGACTGAAAGATGGCGGTGAGGGTGGACGCTTTGAGGTGGAGACTGTAGGACTTAGGAGGGGCCAGGCCAGGGAGCTCCTTGAACACTGTCTAGAGCTTTTGGTCTCATTCAGGTGTGTCAGGAAGTCACCAAGGAGTTTGAGGCAGGGCGAGGTGTGATCTGAGACTGTTGCAGTTGAGCTCACATGGGCTGCAGTTAGGGGTCAGGATCCTAGGGGGACGGAGTACGGGTGGGTGCCCCTGCAGAGTCCTCTGGGTTCCATCCATTTGCTCTGTATCCATGTTCATCTTCTCCTTCTTCCTTTTAATTCCAAAGGAAAAGTTGTCCTGGCCCTTCTGTGCTGCCCACCCCCAGCTGGCCCCAGAATCCTGGGACCTGGACCCCTCCTCACCTGTCATTTCTGGCCAGGCCCCTTTCCTTTGCGTGAACAAAGGCCGCCAGCGTGGTGGGAGGACCCTTCTCTTCCTGCCGTCAGCCCCTCTCCCTCTCCGTCAAACTCACTGTGGTCTGTGCCTTCCTGCAGTTTTCATCTATTTCCTCGTCACCCTAGGATGCTTCTTGAATGAAGCCCTTGGACACCACCTTTCCCAGGAAACTGCAACCTTAAGGTCACCTCCTAAAGTCAAAATTCAAGGGCGCTCCTTTTTTCTTTTTAAAAAATTGAACTCAAGTTATAATACTGTGTTCTATCAGGTGTACAGCCAAGTGATTCAAATATATATATGCATATATAAATAAATGTACTTATTGTTGTTGTTGTTCAGTCGCCCGGTCGTGTCTGACTTTTTGTGCCCCATGGACTGCAGCACGCCAAGCCTCTGTGTCCCTCACCATCTTCTGGAGTTTGCCCAAGTTCATGTTCATTTCATCGGTGATGCTGTCGAGTCATCTCATTTTCTGACCCCCCTTCTCTTTCTGCCCTCGATCTTTCCTAGCATCGGGTACTTTTCCAATGAGTCAGCTGTTCGAATCAGATGACCAAAATACTGGAGCTTCAGCCTCAGCATCAGTCCTTGCAGGGAATATTCAGGGTTTATCTCCCTTAAGATTGACTGGTTTGATCCCCTTGCTGTCCAAGGGGCTCTCAAGGGTCTGCTCCAGCAACACGATCTGAAGGCATCAATTCTTTGGTGTTCTGCCTTCTTTGTGGTCCAGCTCTTACAACTGTGCGTGACCACTGGGAAGACCGTAGCCTTGACTCTGTGGACCTTTGTCGGCAGAGCAGCGTCTCTGCTTTCCTAGGTTTGGCATTGCTTTCCTGCCAAGAAGCCACCGTTTTCTGATTTCACGGGCTGCAGTCACTGTCCTCAGTGGTTTTGGAGCCCAGGAAGAGGAAATCTGTCACTGCTTCCACCTTCTCCCCTTCTATTTGCCATGCGGTAATGGGGCCGGATGCCATGATCTTAGATTTTTAAATATTTAGTCTTAAGCCGGCTCTTTCACTCTCCTCCTTCACCCTCACCAAGAGGCTCTTTAGTTCCTCTTCGATTTCTGCGATTGGAGTGCTATGTCTGAAGTTGTTAATGTTTTTCCCGCCTGTCTTGATTCTGGCTTGTAACTCACCCAGCCCGGCATGTCTCATGATGTGCTCAGCGTATAGGTTAAACAAACAGGTGACAGCAGACAGCCCAGTTGTACTCGTTTCTCGATCTTGAACCAGTCAGTTGTTCCATACAGGGTTCTAATGGTTGCTTCTTGACCCACATATGGGTTTCTCAGGAGACAGGTAGGATGGTCTGGTATTCCCATCTCTCAGCTTTCCATAGTTTGTCATGATTTACATGGTCAAAAGCTTTAGCATAGTTGATGAACAGAGACAGATGTTTTTCTGTACATATATATGTGTGTGTCTATATATAAGAATAAGAATATATGTACACACATATTTTTATGTAAAGAATATGTATATATTATTTTCAGATTCTTTTCCATTAAAAGACATTACAGGGAATTCCCTGGTGGTCCAGTGGCTAAGACTCTGTACTCCCAATGCAGGGGGCCTGGGTTCAATCCCTGGTCAGGGAACTAGATCCCACATGCCACCACTAAGACCAAGAACAGCCAAATAAATAAAAAAAAAATTAAAAAAAACCAAGACATTACATATAGTTCCCTGTGCTATACAGTAAACCCTTATCATTTGGACAGTCCTTGTTGTTTTATATTTAGTAGCATGTATCTGTCAGTCCCATACTATTAATTTATCCGTCCCCTCCCCTTCCCCCTTTGGTAACCATGAGTTTGTTTTCTATGTCTGTGAGTCTGTTTCTGTTTTCTAAATAAGCTTATTTGTATTATTTTTAGATTCCACATATAAGTGATATATAATTTGTCTTCCTCTGTCTTACTTCGCTTAGCACCATCCATGTTGCTGCAAATGGCATTATTTCATTCTTTTTTTATGATTGATATTCCATTGTGTGTGTGTGTGTGTGCATATTTACCACATCTTTTTTGTCCATTTATCTGCTATGGTTGCTTATGACCTGGCTATTGTAAGTAGTGCTACTCTCAACATTGGAGTGCGTGTATCTTTTCAAATCAGGGTTTTCATCTTTTCTGAATACATGCAAGAATGCATATACAGCCAACCTGACCTGAGGCTTCCCTCTCTGCCCAGCCAAGACTGTAGTTCCAGATCTTCATGTCCAGATGTTGCCGGGAAAACCCACCAGCGCCTTGAACTCCGTGTAACCACAGCCAGACTCGCTGCCTCCTCTAGAGGGAGCTCTTCATTTGCAAGCTCCCTCCAAGCTGGCCTGAAACCTTAGAATCAGGAGGGGCTCTGCCTCTCCCCAGGCTCTTTTTTTTTTTTGCTTTTTTTTTTGTCTTTTATTGACCAGGGATCAAACCTGCTTCCCACTACTGGACTGCCAGGGAAGTCCCTCCCCCAGCTCGTGAATCTTACAAAATGTCTTAAAATTAAACATTACAGAAAATCACAAAGGAAAATATAGAGAATCCCTCATCTCTTTATTTAATCACCACGTTGTCTTGGCTTTTATACACATTGAATTTTCCTTTCTATAGTCTAAGCCCTTAGGACCACACTTGGACAATTTCTGTGGTTTTTTTTGTTGCCTTTTCCTGATTTATTCACTCACTCAATGATTGAGTATCTACCATGTGTCACATACACACACTCACACTCAGCCCTAGTCATTTTATCTTGCAGCTTTCTGATAGGTTCTTTTGATATACCTGTCCTTATAGAAGCAGTGCTTTATGCTCATTGTGGTCAAGGACTCACTGTTTCAATTTAGAAATTAGATGCTGCGAGTATGGGCACTGAGAGGAGGGAAGGAAATCTGAAACATTCCTATAGGTCGTCTTTAAAAAAAATGGGACGAGACATTCCTCACCAAAAGAGAGAGAAGTTTATACTCCTCGGGCCTGAAATCAGTTGGCTGACAATTCTGCTCTTTAAATCTTGCCAGCTCAAAGAAATTGTCGAAAGTTCTCACCTATTAACAGTTATTAAAATGGAAGAAGCAGGGGATGAAATTGTGAGCAATGCGATCTCCTATGCGTTGTACAAAGGTGAGTAAAAATAGCTCTTCTAGAAATGTGACTTTCTGTGGCTTTTAATGGCTGGCATTTATTTTTTAAACAGCCTTACTGGAAATATAATCTTGCATTTAATTTTGATTATCATAGGTTGAAAGTTAGAATAACTATTATTGACCTCCTTGGATGTATGTATTTAATAGAACAAGAATTTTTATGTCATTGAAATACTGGTTAAATACGATCACAGTGCTTTCCAAAGAATTGTCTCCAGTAGTGGTTTAAAATCTTTTTCTGAGCCTCAGACACCTGGGAGAATGTGATAAAAGCTGTGGACCTTTGTCCTAGGATTCCACATCTGTGTACACATGTACACACACACTTCACACACAGATGATTCTGCATTCAGTTTCAGGGGCTAACACATCTCCTGAAGCTTGTGAATGAACCTTAGTTTTAAATTCTCATGTGTGAACTTTGCTTCCTGAGAATCCCATCCAGGTGAAATTACCTGACAAAGACCGTGCGGAGTTGAACCGCCTGATTAATATCTGTAAGGTATGCAGAGCAGCGCAAGGCACCTCGGAAGTGCATTTTTAGCATTAACTATTTATTAGAAACATTCTTGTGGTACTTGTCAGAAATGTGGTTGTAAGGATATTTATTGAAATGGGGCTACATCTGTAGAGATACACAGATACAGAAAATAATAGCTCTGGAAAAGACAAGTAGAACATTGTTATAATATAGCTCTTTATTTCATAGATTTAGATATAGTATAAGTCAGATGTGGCTCTGGAAATGTAATATTTATGGAATCTGAATCTATAGGAAAATATCAATATGCCATAGTTACACTGTTAGGATATGGAATGGAAAGATATTATCACCTAAATTGATCCTCATCATATACTTTGGGACATAGAGAATATGGATAAGAATCAGTGAAAATAAAGTGTCAGTGAAATGACAGCTCTGAGTGTCTGATTCCTTTTTTTTTTTGATCTGGACCATTTTTTAAAAACCTTTAATGAATATATCATAATATTGTTTCTGCTTGTTATGTTTTGGTTTTTCGGCTGCAAAGCATGTGGGAATCTTAGCTTCTTGTCCGGGGATTGAACCCACATGCCCTGCACTGGAAGATAAAGTCTGAACCATTGGACCACCAGTAAAGTCCCTCTAAGTGTTTGATTCTAAGAGAACATGTTCAGAATCTCCTTTGACAAATGGCTCTGATAGTTGGCCATATGGAATGGTTCTGATGCTCTTGTTTCTGGGTGTTTGGTAAGTTGACTTTTTCCCTGTCCTCTTACAGCCTTTAGCACCAATGAACAAGATAAGGATAACTGGAATGGGCAGCTGAAGCTTCTGCTGGAATGGAACCAGCTGGACATAGCCAATGATGAGATTTTCACCAATGACCGCCGATGGGAGGTAAATAATAAGTCCTCTTTGGTGACTCCAGTGGCAGGTCTAGTCCGTTTCTAAGAAGGCCTTTGATACTGAATCTTGAAATGGACGCTCTGTCTGGTGCATCTGTGTTGCTAGGCCTCATTTTCTTCATCTGTTCTTGCTGTTGTTCAGTTGCTAAGTTGTGTCTGACTCATTTCGACCTCATGGACTGCAGCGTGCCAAGCTTCCCTGTCCATCACCATCTCCCGGAGTTTGCCCAAACTCATGTCCATTGAGTCGGTGATGCCGTCCAACTATCTCGTCCTCTGTCACCTCCTTCTCCTTCTGCCTTCAATCTTTCCCAGCATCAGGGTATTTTCCAGTGAGTTGACTCTTCACATCAGGTGGCCAAAGTATTGGAGCTTCAGCATCAGTCCTTCCAATGAAAGTTCAGGATTGATTTCCTTTAGGATTGGCTGGTTTGATCTCCTTGCTATCTGAGGGACTGTCAAGAGTCTTCTCCAGCACTTCTTCATCTGTAGTATGGGATAATAACATTGACTTCGTAGGTTGGTTGTAAAGAGATAATAAAACTAAATACACTAATGTAAGGTAGCATCAAGCCACCAATATCATCTAAAGTTTACAGCTTTTCAGCTATGACGTGAGAGGCAATTCTCCATCTGGGTGTAGAGGTGAAGATTTCCTCTTGGGGGAAGTATATGCTCGACAGCGGTACTCATTTTGTGCCCTACTCTACCTTCCTAGCCAAATTCTAATGAGAAAACTGTCAGACGTGAGATGCATAAGAGACAAATAGAACAAGTTGATTGAAGACATACAATGAATATCATAGAAAATTGGGCCTCCGCCACGCAAACCTGTGCCTCCAATATGGAAGTTGTATGTCCAGGAAATCTGTATTTTTTCCCCAGTAAGCTGACTTTTCTCATTTAGAATTATTTTTTTCACATTTATTCAGCTGCACTGAGTCTTGGTTGCAGTATGCGGGATCTTTCATTTCAGCATGGGAACTCTTAGTTGCAGGATCTAGTTCCCTGACCAGGGATCAGACTCGGGCCCCCTGCATTGGGAGCACAGAATCTTAACCACTGGACTGCTAGGGAAATCCCTCTCACTTTGAATTTGATGACAGCTGTAAGGCTACACTTTCCAGCAGCATCCTCTTGTATACAACTCAACTGAGATCCACTTCAGGAATTCTGTTTCATAGGAACAATTACAAAATGTCACACGTGGATCCACATAGCAGGGGCTTCTTTGTTTTTAGCTCTTCAGTCATTGGTGGGCAGTGAGAATTTCATTTTATATGTGTATAACAGTATAAGGCATGTGTATTTCATAACTTTGTATCCTTCCCAGTCAGACTCAGAAAACTTTCAGGCCCATTATCATATAATCAAAGATGAAGAATTCATTTATACTAACGTGATCAATTTTAATAATAGAATACAAATAAAGTCATGGTTTATGGACATTTAAATTATTCATTTCTTTAGCAAACACTATCTTTGTTTGGTTTTTGCAGTATAATGAGCCCTATCTCATATGGCAAGCCTTGAGTTAGTTGAGGGAAAGTAGAATTGCAAGTAGATTTAGTTAATTGATTCGTAAATGAACCCATGTGTGTGAACTGTCCTATTTAAGTGAGGTTAGATGGTACAAATAAACATAAAGTTGGGCACATATTGAATTGATCATTTAATTTTACTAGCTTAGATAAAGATAGTTAAGCATGAAGGGTCTAATGGTTGAGAGAATGGACTCTGGAGCCAGCTCCTCTGCATGACTTAACCTCTGCAAGTTACTTAACCTTTCCATGCCTCCATTTCCTTGCACAGTGGTGAGTTGGGGTCAGCTCATACTGTTTTTGGAGAAGGCAATGGCAACCCACTCCAGTACTCTTGCCTGGAAAATCCCATGGACAGAGGAACCTGGTAGGCTGCAGTCCACAGGGTTGCTGGGAGTCGGACACGACTGAGCGACTTCACTTTCACTTTTCACTTTCATGCATTGGAGAAGGAAATGGCAACCCACTCCAGTGTTCTTGCCTGGAGAATCCCAGGGACGGGGGAGCCTGGTGGGCTGCCGTCTCTGGGGTCGCACAGAGTCGGACACGACTGAAGTGACTTAGCAGCAGCAGTAGCAGCCATGGG
>NW_011495036.1:157732-158174 GCF_000754665.1 Bison bison bison
TAATTAGTAAGCATGGTGGCTTCCGCGCTCCAGATGGAGACTCAGCCAGAGTGAGAGAGAGAGCGACATGGGGAGACCAAGTTTCGGTGAACAAGGCCCGCACTTTATTTTCCAAAGTAGTTTTTATACCTTAAGTCATGCATAGAGGATAATGGGGGAAGGGGTGGAGTCATGCAAGGACAGCAGTTCCTGGTTCTAATTGAAGCCAGGCTTTCAAACTTATCATATGCAAAAGTTCAGGTGAATTATATCATCTTCTGGCCAGGAGGCCTGTTAACATTTTAAGAAACTTATTTTTCTCTAAAGGTGATTATTCCAAGTCAGGAGCCACCCTCCAAAAGCATTAGATAAAGTTGCATTCCTATAGGGCAAAGGTGTGGTGGGCTCAATCAAGAAAAGAATTAACTCAAGGGTCCAAGGTTACAAACATTAAAGCTACTAC
>NW_011495036.1:158274-159106 GCF_000754665.1 Bison bison bison
GGGTCGCACAGAGTCGGACACGACTGAAGTGACTTAGCAGCAGCAGTAGCAGCCATGGGTACCACGGGGGTGGGGCGGGGGTGGCATTCTGATGGCATTTTGGGAGCCTGTTCTGAACTTGAATCTCTAAAGGCATCTTGACCTGTGTTACCTCATTTCATCCCCACAAACACCTACTTTACAGATGAGAAAATGAGGTTCAGAGACACAGTCTCATTCAAGGTTGCACATAAGGTAAGGTAATGGTAAAACCAAGGTGTGGAGACAAAGGTGTGTCTGACTCTGAAGCTGTTCTCTTTCCCTGTGTGCCAGGGGTTCTCAAAGAGTGATCCCTGGACCGGGGGTAGCATGGACTTAACCTGGAAGCTGGTTAGCAGTGCAGGTCATCAGGTCAGCCACTGCTTTCTGCCTCTGTCCCACTGGGAGCCACAGTGTGGGCACTGAAGGGCCCCTTGCCAGTTCCCTGCCGGGGTCCAGCCCTGGCTGATCCAGGGTATTCGAAGGAGAGACAGCATAGGCGACCTATTTATTTAAATATTTTATCAAAGATATAAAGAGTAATAGAATGAGGATAGCTCAGTAGGAAAATTCAGTGGAGAAAAGAGGCTGAGTAGCTTGGTTTACGTGGGAGACCAATAAAACTTCAAGACAAGAAGTTTGCACCACTTACGTAGGCCGCAGGCGTCCTTCCGTTCTCCCGAAGGAGAGGAGACACTGAGGCCTCCCCGGTCGGATCTTAGAAGCCCAGGCATAATTAGTAAGCATGGTGGCTTCCGCGCTCCAGATGGAGACTCAGCCAGAGTGGGAGAGAGAGCGACATGGGGGAGACCAG
>NW_011495036.1:159206-179052 GCF_000754665.1 Bison bison bison
CAGTCAATACACTGCCAAGGACACAGTAGGTAAGGAGTACAGAGACTTAGCAGCAAACATTGGCCCAAAAAGTGAAAAACCCTTCACCAATACAATTTCTAATCAATCTTTTAACTGCTCAAAGGACTCTGTATTAGACAGTTTAGAACATCTCCCGCCTCTCACAGTTGGGAGGCTCTGAACAATCACATGTGGCTGGAAAAACCTATTCAGGCAGGCTAGGATTTCCAAAGGAGTTTGTAGGTTGAAACACTGTCACACCCAGGAATTATTAACTGGAGCTGTAAGCTAACTCTTTTTTCAGAGAGAGGTAGTGGGGGACAGCCCCCCGTAAAGTCAGAGGTGTAGGTGAGAGCACAAAGCAGAAAGTAGGCAGACTCTGGTTTTGGGGGTAGATGCTCGAGAATTTCCAGGGGGACTCCTGAGGCTCGATCCCGCCTTTGCGTATGCTGAGCCTCCTTCCTCATGACCTTTGCCATGGGCGGAGCTCCTCACGCTGGCTCCCGGCAGTGATAGAATTCCGGTTGAGCTATTCCAGATCCTGAAAGGTGATGCTGTGGAAAGTGCTGCACTCAATATGCAATATGCCGGCTCCCGGCAGTTCCCTCTGCAGGTAACGTGTGATCCTGCTGAGACCAACATCAGACAGAAACAGAAACCGCTAATGCTGCCCTTGGCCGGGGATATTCCCCTGAACTGGGGCTCAGTCACGTCCAGTGAGGAGAGTGGATTGGGTGGGCGGCAAGGAGATGTGTGTGGGTTTGGCGCTGCAGCGCCCAGGCTCCTGGAACTGCCCCCACTGGCTCCAGCTGATGGTTCTCTGTGGTGTCAGATCTTCTGGTGTTTACTCGTGAGTGTTATTCGCTCCGTCATGTCTGACTCTTTGTGACCCCATGGACTGTATGTAGCCCGCCAGGCTCCTCTGTCCATGGGATTCTCCAGGCAAGAATACTGGAGCGGGTTGCCATTCCTTGTTCCAGGGGATCTTCCTGACCCAGGGATTGAACCCAGGTCTCCTGCATTGCAGGTGGATTCTTTACTGTCTGAGGCATCTGGATTTTAATGCTGGAATTGTGGATTTTTATGAACCATCTAATTTTTTATTAATTTTTATTGCGATATAGTTGCTTTATAGGACTTTATAGTGGTTTTGTAGGACTTCCCTTTAGCTCAAGTGGTAAAGAATCTGCCTGTAATGCAGGAGACCAGAGTTCAATCCCTGGGTCGGGAAGATCCTTTGGAGAATGGAATGGCAACCCCCTCCAGTATTCTTGCCTGGAGAATCCCATGGACAGAGGAGCCTGGTGGGCTACAGTGCATGGGGTTGAAAAGAGTCGGACACGACTGAGCGACTAACACACACACATGGTTGCTTTAGAGTGTTATTAGTTTCTGCTGCACGGCAAAATGAATCAGCCGTACGTGTGCACATGTCCCCTCCCTTCCGGATTTCCTTCCCATTTAGGACACCATGGTGCATTGAGTTCCCTGTGTTATACAGTATATTCCTATCAGTTTTCTATTTTATACATAGTCTAATTGTTAATGTTGGCAACTGAATCAAACTGTAAAAAATATTGGGTTGGCCAAAATATTCATTCAGATTTTGAAACACACGAGCGAACTTTTGGGCGACCCAGTACTAAGGAGGACGTTGGGAACCAGTGGTGTGATCTGTGGACCACTGGTTTGTGCCTGAAGAATGTATTCATTATTAAGATTTTCAATAGGCTTCTATGGGATAAGACTTATCAGGAGCCCAGACAGTAGAGATAAAGGGAAATAATAACTGGGTATCACTGTCAGGTGTTCCAGTAACTCATGGTTTTTGAACATGGCCAGGCGTTTGCCTCATGGTGTGTGAAGGGCAGTAGGGTGACCCCACGGCACAGACGGAAGAGTTGGTTGGTGGTTGGCTCATAATGGTGTCTACTGTAGACCTCAGAGAAGTGGTGTGAGCTGGATGGCAGGTTCCCTGCCCCCTAACAGAGCCAGTGCTTCTGTACGAGACATTGGGATCAATTCTTGATCAATGTCACCCCTATATGGTGCCATCGTCTGCACTTTACCATAGCACAAGGCCAAGTCCCATCCAAACCCACGTCTGGCTGATTTCAGATCCCACCATGCTGCTTCCTTCTCCTGCCGCAACGCTTGAGCTAAAATCCAACATTGTGTTACAACTGAAAAGATAAATTTTATTTCCAAAGCAGAACTGAAAGAGAATCTGATAATCCTGTTACTTTGTGGTTGAAAATGCGATGGAAGCTGAGAAAGAAAATGGCTTGCTTCTTTAATTGGATTTAGGGTGTGCGCCCTCTCTCTGTGCTCTTTCTCCTCAGTCTGCTGACCTTCAGGAAGTCATGTTTACAGCTCTTATAAAGGACAGACCCAAGTTTGTCCGCCTCTTTCTGGAGAATGGCTTGAACCTGCGGAAGTTCCTCACCAATGACGTCCTCACGGAGCTCTTCTCCAATCACTTCAGCTCCCTGGTGTATCGAAACCTGCAGATCGCCAAGAATTCCTATAATGATGCCCTCCTCACCTTTGTCTGGAAACTGGTTGCTAACTTCCGAAGAGGCTTCCGGAAGGAAGACAGGAATAGCAGAGATGAAATAGACATAGAGCTCCATGTATGTACTGGGATGGTTGTCTGCCTGAATACTCTGATCTCTTGAGTCTTCCTTCAGAAAAATCTCTCTACCTCTCTAGATTCCTACTCCCTATCTCATCACCATCATGTAGTCAACATATTGGGTTTGTTAATTTTCTTGCCCTACTTCATTTATTTAAGCTAGCAGATCCTACTGAGATAATAAATGGTGCATTTTCTTGCTTTATTCTTTGTGCTATATTTATAACTAGTTATTGCAGTGTTTATTAATTGCAGAGGTTGGTGTGATGCACTTTCTGAAGGTATCTAACAGAGAACAGGGGCAAAGAAATGGCAACCTGTTCATGCCTTAGCCTTTTAGATGTGATCTGCCTAAAACAGTTCTGTGCTATCCATGCAAAGGACTGGAGAACTGCCAAGTTTTCCTTTGTGAATGAAAAGGGAAGCAAATCTTTCCAAAAGGATAATCCTGGTTTCCACTTGAGAGGATGTTATGGATGTACCATTTATATTCTTTCAAGATTTTCTACTTAAAGGACAGGCAGGGCCAGTTTCCTGCACCAGCAACTCTTTGCTGAAGGCTTGCTCTGCTCAGAGCCCACTGAGGGTCAAGTTGGTGTATAAATACCCCAGCAACCTTCCTGTTCAGAGGGGATAATTCTGAGGCCTGTGTCCTACACTGGCTCCTAGAGTTGCCTAGTGAGACAGTTGTTGTTCAGTGGCCAAGTCATGTCCGACTCTTTGCAGCTCCATGGACTACAGCCCACCAGTCTCCTCTGTCCGTGGGATTCTCCAGGCAAGAATACTGTAGTGGGTTGCCATTTCCTTCTCCAGGGGATCTTCCTGACCCAGGGACTGAACCCACATCTCCTGCATTGGCAGGCAGATTCCCGCTGAGCCACCAGGGAAGCCCCACGTGGCCCACGTGGTGGGGTTAGTTTCTGGTTATTTACCATGATAACCTGTTGGTCCGTCCTTTTCTAATTTCATTTCCTCAACCTTCGAGTGGTTTTCCCAGAATCACTTCTCAAATAAAATGCTTGTCTGAAATCCTTTTACTTCTGGGAAAACTCAAGCTAGGTCATTATCTTTTATAGTTCTCGAATTTTAATATATGTGTGTGTTTGCAAAAATCTAAATGAGCTAGGTGTTTGAAGAAGTTGGAAGTGTTTAAAAAGCTGTTTGATTCTATTTATAGTGAAACTCTCCACAGTATCTATAACTGTGCCAGAAACATTTTGTATCTTGGTAAAACTTGTAGGAAAGATTAAAAGGAATCTATACATAGAGTTGTTTTTCTATCTGAAAAAGATTCCCTTGGGCGGGTAAATGAAGCTGGGATTCTAGCTGAAACATTAGGAATTGAAACTTTGAATAACACTCCAAAGAAATAAATATAGTTTTACATTGTGATAATTGAACTTTAACTATCAGAAAGTCGGAATTTAGATTGAGCATTTTTCTAGATGAGAAGGAGAGTTATATGGTGAGAAGGAATTGCTTTCTCTTCTGGCTGTCAGAGTCATTCAGTTTTTAAATTGCTGTCAGCACATTTTTTTCAGCCTTTATACTTTTCCATCTACTTGTACATTGCCTTTTGTGATAGATCAAAGATTCCGTGTCAGATTATACCACCTGGTGCACTGGGGAGATGAAACGCTCATCCCTATTCTGTGAAAATGGATTCAGGCACCGAGTTACAGAGCCCTCCATACACGGGGTGCTCCCTAGGGCATCCTGACCGCATTTTCATTCTCATACTGGTGTGTCTGCTAAAGTGGTGTTCCAGCTGCAGGTGCTGACTCCCTGCTCTAACCCTCCCAGGATGTGTCTCCTATTACTCGGCACCCCCTGCAAGCGCTCTTCATCTGGGCCATTCTTCAGAACAAGAAGGAACTCTCCAAAGTCATTTGGGAGCAGGTAAACGCCCAATTCCTTGGCAAATGTGCGCTTTGCTGTGGTTGTTCTGACCCTCTCAGAACTCACACATGTGTGCGCATATGTGTCCACGCTCAGTCCTGTCTGACTGTTTGCTGCCCCAGAGAGTGTAGCCCACCAGGCTCCTCTATCCTTGAAATTTTCCAGGCAAGTATACTGGAGCAAGTTGCCGTTTCCTTCTCCAGGGGATCTTCCTGATCCAGGCTTTGAAGCTCTGTCTCTTGGATCTCCTGGACTGGTGGATGGATTCTTTACCACTGTTCCACCTGGGGAGCCTAATCTTAAAGCATCACTAATGAAATGAAATATTTGATGTAACGAAAATGGTTGTGGCTTGTTTTTAATGTGAACAGAGGTGTGTTTGGGAGGGGAGGTCTCTGAAAAGTGCTGGCCATTGTGGGCAATCCAGAAAGCACTTACTTCTTAGGTGTGTGTGGATGTGCGATTGTTTTCCAAGTGGATGAGGTTTTTAAGTTTAGTTTAAAAATTAATTTCTAGCTTTATCACATTATAGACAGGAAGGTATGGCCTGTACAAAATCTTCTCTGGGAAATGATTGATATTTTTCTCTGTGATTCCCTACATAATGATTTTTCTAAATGATTTATGAGCAGTTGAAAAGCAGTTACCTTCTCCATTTTTAGAGCCTACAATTAGGTACTGAATATTAATTCACACACAGTCTCACTAACTACATTGTCAGATCTTCGTGTCCTTGGCCACTTTCCCACCTGAGCTCTTATAGCATGGGGGTGGGTCTTCAGACCTCCCACTGCCCCATCGAACTATCAGCTTGTCCTACATTGATCTTGATACTGTCTTTTTGCCTGTTAATTCCGTGTTCAAGACTGTGAGTATATTCAGGTTCAGGACTCTTGGTGCACATTGCACATCTTGCTGGGAACCCATTTCTTGCTTTTGCCACAATTTTTTCCTTGTCTGACTTTGATGTTGGCTTGACCACAAGGGATTTAGAATTAACGGCAGCATGCTCACTTCTCTGAAAGACCAGGGGCTGTACTTTGGCCGCCCTGGGGGCCAGCAAACTTCTGAAGACTCTGGCTAAGGTGAAGAATGACATCAACGCTGCAGGGGAGTCGGAGGAGCTGGCAAACGAGTATGAGACCCGGGCAGTGGGTAAGCCTCCTGGAATGGGATCCGGGGGTGGCATAGGCACGCTAGGGGGCATTTACTGACTTTCCTAAGATTGAAGGTGGGGAAAAATGGGGGCTTCCTCACCCCACAGCCTCCCAGAGCCATATCCAGGTCAAGTCTAAGTAACTCAGCACCGTAGGAGAGCCTTGGAGTGTTGCTGTTCAGAAACCGTGACAGGTCTGAGGTTTCACCTGATGTGTGAGCTGATGGGTTAGCCTGCCAGTCTCCCATACCCATACCTAGGGAAGACCCCAGAGCCCTAGTTAGGGGCCACAGATAGCTTATTACTATGGGAAAGGCAGCATTCAGAACAGCATCCAGGGTTGTTCCTCGTGCCTCAATTCCCCACGGGGTGATGTGAATAAGAGCTGGTGTTGACAGTCCCACAGCTCCCACAAATCAGGAGACTCAGGGCCTCTATAATATAAGACGACAGGTGAGCTGCCCAGTGCCCTCCGGGGGAGGTTTCTCATCACCAGGAACAGAGGTGGGCAGAGGCCTTGCTGAGTCTGATGCTCCCGGAACATCTGTCCTCCATTTGCTTCACCTGCCCTTGAACAAAGCTTATTGGTGCCCCTGCTCAGAAGGCCCGGGCCATGCGAGGTGTGAGAAATCCTGGACCAAGTTGCCTCCCAGCAATGCAGAATGTTAGGCCAGTTCTATTTTTTTTCCCCCCACTTCAGAGTTTTAAGTTTGCAGTGTGGCACATTGCCAACTGCAGCCGTGTTTATCTGTTGTCTTATCTAATGAAGAAATCCTCATGAGTTGAGCTTCTCTGCACTGGAAAAAAAAGGTGTCTGATTTTTTTCTTCTAATATATTTAAAATTTGAAGATACCATGTTGATTTCAGATTGATTTAGCTAGTCAATGAATCCTAACATTTGACTTTTAAAATAGCTCCTCTGAGGATCAACACACCAATCTCTTTGTCATAAGAGCACAAAATATGAACTCTTACGTGTCAAAATACAAGACATCCTCAATGCAATTGGTCAGTGTTTTTTTATTACATCATTTTGGCTTTTTTTTTTTTGGTACTGTGCCTTAACTGCAGAGACCCTCACCAAGAAAGCACAAAAGGTAAACGAGATAGCTGAGGGTCTGAATCCTCCCCGCTGTGGCTGAGCCCCATCAAAGCGGGGGCGGGGGCGGGGGCTCCCTGTGTTCACTACAGCTCAATGGGCATTTCTGACATCTCCCACCAGGAGGTGCTATGCCCTCCTGGGCATGTAATGGGCATGGGGTACCCAAAGAAGACCCCTTGCCCTGTGGAGAATTCTCTTCTGTTGGCCTTATCTCTGCCTTTTATAAACCAGGAGAGTCACAGCCGGGGTTTTGTGGAAGCCGGGGCTTGGCTGGGGCAGAGGGGACAGGGTGAGAAAGTGCTATGCTTTGGCCAGCCCTGCCTCCCTCTTCCCTCTCTCTGGGGATGCTGTCGCTTAGAGCTGTTCACAGAGTGTTACAGCAGCGATGAGGACTTGGCGGAACAACTCCTGGTCTATTCCTGTGAAGCCTGGGGGGGAAGCAGCTGCTTGGAGTTGGCGGTGGAGGCAACCGACCAGCATTTCATTGCCCAGCCCGGGGTCCAGGTGAGCAGCATGCCGTCACCAAACGGCATGCCTAGAAATGGGCCTTTCTCATCAGCTGGCTCTCGGGACCCAGGGTTACCTCTAGCTCGGTGTAGGGATGGGCCAGTTACACAAGCTCTCTGAGCCTTAGTTTCCTTATCTGTAAAATGGGCAGAGTAGGGGGTAAAGAAGGGCTTGCTATGAGGATTCAGTGAGACAGTTTGTGAGTGGAGCCGGCCCTTTATGGTAGCAGTTACTGTCACAGCCGTTATCCGTAGTACTGGGAGCAGAGAATTTAGTGTGAAGTGGGTTCAGCCACTGTAGGTGCTTTCTGCCTTGAATTACACTCACAGCAATTTGTGTCTTGTGCCTCAGGTTTGGGAGGGGAAATATTTCACCCACCATCCCAGCTGGAGGAAAGGTAGGGAAGGGGACAGACTGACACTCACCTACACACTCCTCGTATGTGCAATCACGCTTTATCTTCACAGCATGCGTGCAGGTCAACATCATCCTGTTTTACTGACGAAGACTTGCACAATAAAAATTACAGTTGGTTAAGGTTCGTAGGTTTAGTGAGTTTGGACTCATACAGCCTCTATTTTAAAGTCCACAGAACTGAAAATCAAGCAGAAGTTTCAGTGGTTTAATCATAGCCCCTTAGAATCCAGGTAACCAATATAAAAGAATAAGGATCTCAATTCAGAGAGTGAGGGGAGGTTTGAGGGCTGGGAAGAAAGGTTGCACACCATCCAGCAAGTCATTGCACTGATAAGGACCTGTTCCTTTGTCTGTTTCCTCTAGAATTTTCTTTCCAAGCAGTGGTATGGAGAGATTTCCCGAGACACCAAGAACTGGAAGATTATCCTGTGTCTGTTTATTATACCCTTGGTTGGCTGTGGCTTTGTATCATTTAGGTATGAAACCAAGGCACACAATAGTGTGTGCGTGTGTACATGCATCTGTGAATGTGTGAGCACGTGTGCGTGCACATGCATCTGTGTGTGTATATGCATCTATGTGTGTAGACATACTTGCATGTGTACAAACATACATGTGCATGCGCACGCACCTGTGTGTGTACACGCACCTGTGGGTGTATAATCGTCTGTGTGTATACATATATCTGAGGCTGTAGATGTACTTGTGTGTGTACAAGCATCTGTGTGTGTGTATATGCACCTGTGGGTGTATAAGTGTCTGTGTATATACAGACATCTGTGTGTATAGATGTACTTATGTGTGTACAAACATTTTTCTGTGTGTACATACATCTCTCTGTGTATAGATGTACTTGAGTGTGTACAAGCATGTGTGTACAAGTGTCTGTGTGTAGATGTACTTGTGTGTTTATAAGCATCTATGTATGTACACGCACCTGTGGGTGTATGAGCATCTGTGTGTACACGCATATGTGTGTGTACATTCTTCTGTGTGTGTACAAGCATCTGTGTCTGTACAAGTGTCTGTGTCTGTGCACACATCTCTCAGTGTGTGCTCTTGTGTAAAGAAAGCATTGTAAGGCCTGGAATTTATGACGTCCACTCTAGTGCCTGCACACATTAGGTCTGGGATCTCTGTGGGTTTTCCCTGGGTTTGAAACAGGCAGAAGTGGGGTCATGTCCTTATATCTGAGGCAGAATTTGGATCTGGTAGCCAAGCAATGCCAAGGCTGAATTCTGGCCGCCTGGCCCCAGCCCGGCTGTGGGTCTGTGTTCATCTGCGTTCAGCAGGGGAGATGAGGCCCACACAGCGATGCTGGCTGGGATGATGACAGGGCTCTCTCCTCTCGGTCCAGGAAGAAGCCCCTGGACAAGCACAGGAGGCTCCTGTGGTACTACGTGGCCTTCTTCACCTCCCCGTTCGTGGTCTTCTCCTGGAACGTGGTCTTCTACATTGCCTTCCTCCTGCTCTTCGCCTACGTGCTGCTCATGGATTTCCACTCTGTGCCCCACGCCCCAGAGCTCGTCCTCTACGCGCTCGTCTTTGTCCTGTTCTGTGATGAAGTGAGACAGGTAGGTCAGCCCTCACGTGCGTGCCCCCTCCTGTCCTCAGTGGGTGGGGGCTTCCTACTGCCATGGAGGAACAGAAGCTGCTCCTGAAGTTCCAAAGTCACTATGTCCCCCAAACAAACGTTCTCCTTAGGTGATCACCCGTGAACATGAAGACGCACTTCCGTGAGATCTCAGCCCCAGGCCCAGGCTTTGCTCTGTAATTAATGTTAATGGAGATGAATTACTCGGGATCAGCAATGTGTTCAAAGAGCAGGTTGACCTTGGACTCTAAACCCACTCCTGTGTTTAGGGATTGGGAGCTATCTGTGGCCCTGTCAGTACCATCGCCGGGGGAGGCGGCACCATGTGTGGCAGGGAGACCGGAAGGACTTGCCGTTTAAGAGCATCTCAATGTGCAGTGTGTCAGATTGACAATGTTGGGAAGAATTCATATTCATTCTTGTGAATTTCAGGGAGTTCGTTTCAATTATTCATGGTGCTTTTCTGTAGTTTCTTGGGATCTGCATTGTTTGACATGCTCTTTCCACCCTTGAATCCAAACTTGGCCCAGGCTGGGCATGTATCAGTGTTCAGTTAATAGTTGTTGAATAAATAAATGTTGATGTTGAAGGTCAGTGCTGTCCTTAAACCATCATAAAAAGTCATCCAGAAAACCCTTTTAAAATGGTAATTTGTAAAGTGTATGAGAATTGCTCTTGCCATCACTCTCGTCCCATATGAGCCCAAATGCAAAAACATATCCATTCAACAAGTATGGCCTAGGTGCCTATAGTTTGTGAGGTGCTGTGCCAAGTGATACAAGATGTTTGGAGGGGCAAAGGATACTGGTTTTGACCACACAGAGTCACTGCCTAGAATGGGAATCCTAAATTGGTTTCAATTATCATGCCAACTCTAATACTTTTTGGTGCCTTCTAGGATCCCTGGCAATGGCACTCCACTCCCGTACTCTTGCCTGGAAAATCCCATGGACAGAGGAGCCTGGTAGGCTGCAGTCCATGGGGTCGCTAAGAGTCGGACATGACTGAGCGACTTCACTTTCACTTTTCACTTTCATGCATTGGAGAAGGAAATGGCAACCCACTACAGTGTTCTTGCCTGGAGAATCCCAGGGACGGCAGAGCCTGGTGGGCTGCCATCTATGGGGTCGCACAGAGTCGGACACGACTGAAGCGACTTAGCAGCAGCAGGATCCCTGGGTTGAGAAAGATTCTGAGGCTCTGTTTTCAGCAGGAGCGCACCTTAATGAATTAGCAGCATCTGCCATGGGCACAAGGAATGGCAGAAGTCCTGGCACCAGTGCCCTGAATCTGCCTTTGCTTGTCCAGTAGGTGGGAGTTTCAGGTGTGGACTGGAGATGGGGTACAGGTGGAAGTGTGTTGAGCATGGTGAGATTATCAGGCTTCTGGTCTGATAATCTCCCCCAGCAGGTCTCCCCCAGGATCTGGTCCTGCTAAAGTGCAAAAGGCTTCTGTGATTTCGGATCAGCCTCACGGGAGCCCCAGCACTGGCTCAGGAGGTCACAGTTCAGCCCAGGGACCTTCTGTATGAGCCCATGAGGGCTAGGGCTGCGATGATAGCAGGGCTAGGGCAGGCTGCGATGATGAAGCACCGCCAGGTGGCTGAAACAGTGCAAGTTCATCACCTCATTGTTCTGAAGGTCAGAAGTCTGAGATCAGGTTGTGGGCAAGGTTGGTTCCTTCTGAGAATGCAAGGAAGAGCCTGTTTGAGGCCCCTCCCTGGTTCCTGGAGACTTGCTGGCCATCTTTGCTGCTCCTCTGCTGGCGATGTGTTGTTTGATCCCTGTCCTCATGCCCACACCACCTTCTCCCCATGTGCGTGTCTCTGTCCCAGCCTCCCTTTGTCATGAGGACACTAATCGTTGGGTCAGGGGCCCATCCTGCTCCAGTATGACCTCATTTTAGCTAATCCACACCTGCAAGGACTCTACTTCCAAACAAGGTGCTGGGGGGGGATTCCTTAGAAGTATCAATTTGGAGGGGACACGGTTTGACCCACAACTCCTTCCATGCAGTCTATTAGTGCTGTCTTTACTTGCTAGTTCTCTCTCTTTTTTGGACTTAACTGCATATCAGCAGCCAGGGTATGAAAATACCTGCATGAGAGAATCAGAGAAAGATGGAAGGAGAGTCAACAATTAGAAATGGGCCATCGTGAGAGTTAACCAAGTTAAACTAGCACCTCTTGAGTTATGTTGTCATGGGAGTTGGCACTGCCCAGGGTCACACATGCTTCCTCCTAGACCAGTGGGGTCGGGGCTGGGGCCCTGCCTCCCTGCCTTTGCTCCACTCCCGGGCGTGGTTGACTACCTTTCAAAGCCACATCAAAGAGAAAGTTTAGCTACTGCAGAGAAAGACGATGAAAGGGTGAGTTTGAGGGGCTTTGGCTGGCTGCGGGGGGAATGCCCTGAGTCTCACACCATCTTGGAGGCTAGCAGACCTCTTGTCCTCTGTGGGTGGGGGATGCCCAGCAGGGAAATAAGTCATGAGACCAAAGAAGTGGAGAGGGAGAGAGAAAGAGAAAACCAGCAGGAATTGCAAACAGCATGGTTGTTGTTCAGCTGTTCAGTTGTGTCTGATTCTTTGTGACCCCATGGACTGCAGCATGCCAGGATTCCCTGTCCTTCACTATCTCCCAGAGTTTGCTCAAACTCATGTCCATTGAATCGGTGATACCATCCAACCATGTAATCCTCTGTCGTCCCTTTCTCCTCTGGCCCTCAATCTTTCTCAGCATCAAGGTCTTTTCCAATGAGTCAGCTCTTTGCATCAGGTGGCCAAAGTACTGGAGTTTCAGCTTCAGCACCAGTCCTTACAATGACTATTCAGGGTTGATTTCCTTTAGGATGCACTGGTTGGATCTCCTTGCAGTCCAAGGGACTCTCAATAGCATGGTAGTAACTGAATTTCTTTGATCTTCTGGTTTCCTGTCCTTAAATGGGCATCTTTCCTACTGTAAGTGATAATTTTTTTCTGTTTTATTGAAATATTGTGACATAGCCCTGTATCCATTCCAGGTATGTAGTATAATGACTTAACGTACATAGAACTATGAAATGATAGCCACAGGAAGTCCCAGAGAGGAGCCACAGGACCGGATGCCTTGTGAGGCAACCTCGCCCATCTCATCCGCATCAACTCTACTGGGGAGTTCCAGCTCCTCGCCCAAACTCTGCTCCTGACCAGAAGTGGGTGGCAGGGGAATGACTTCATTCAGACATTTGGTTTTTATTCACATTTAATCCTTGGGTACTAGCATAGGAGCTGGCGCTATTGCGTTTCCGGCAAGCATGTGTATCTTTTTAATAAATGAACTGAGAAGGCAGGGTCTTCCTGACTGAACCCCAGAGCTGTGCTGTGACTGAGAATAAGTGGGGAGCCCTGAGACCAGAGCCAGGCTTTGGGGAGGAAGCTTGCAGGAAGGGCTCAGGGGTAGCTTTTTGGGCAGTGGGTGCTGTTGGCAGCTGCTTCTTAGAACAATTGATAAAAAGTTCTTTTCCTGCTCTTAACTGCCCCTTACTCACACTCCCAACATTTCTCCCCTAGTCCCACTCCTGACCCTGCCTCCTGGCTGCATTTCATCACAGAGCCTGCGATGTGATTCCCAAGGTCATCTGTATCCTCCAGGCACCTAAAGGAGCATCAGGTCCAGAGAGAGGGCGTCTCCTGGACTGCTTCAGGGGCAGAGCTGGGCCTGAATGGAGGACGCAGGGAGAGTCATCCTGGCTCAAGCCAACACACTTCATCCACGCCCTCCTTCTTTGAACAGATATTTATTGAGCACCTACTGGGTGCCAGGCAGTGTTTAGACCCCAGGGATGAACCAAGCAGGCAAACATCTCTGTCCTCATAGACTTTTTACCAGTTAGAGATGACCGTCAGGGTCACTTCTGAGAGCTTTCAAGGAGAGGAGGTGAGCATGGCAGGTAGTGTAGAATGAGCGAGTTTTGAGTTGATGGGGAGATTGGCGGAGAGGACCCAAGAGAGTGAAATTCTAAGTCCTCTCAGCACAAGCGTGTCCCTTCAGATTCGGATGCATATCAACTGCTCATCACTGATTTGGGTCATGCAGGAAGGAGTCTCAGGACAGGTGTGTTTAGCTTGGAGAGGGGCTCTGGGCAGGTGGAGTGCGTGGAGAGTTGCCCAGGAGAGACACGGCGGGGACTCTGCATGGGAGGACAGCGGGCTAGTGTGCTCCCAGTTATTCCCCAGGCCTGACGTGATGCCCACAGCGTCCGACTGGGTCCCAGCTGTCCTGCCTTCCAAATGGGTGATATTGGACCGTGTGTAGCTCTGTCCCATGGACGGAGGAGCCTGGTAGGCACAGAGTGGGGTTGCACAGAGTCGGACACGCTGAAGCGACTTAGCAGCAGCAGCAGCAGCAGGTCTGTCCAAGTTTGCCCTCTCTTTCTCTGTAAAAAGTTATTCTTTTAAATTTATTTTTAGTCGGAGGATAATTGCTTTCCAATGTCGTGTTGGTTTCTGCCATACAACGTGAATCAGCTATCAGTATAAATACACTCCCTCCCTTTCGAGCCTCCCTCCTACCTGCCCATCCCACCCCTCTAGGTCATCACAGAGCACCGAGCTGACCTCCCCGTGTTACACGGCAGCTTCCGGCTAGCTGTCTGTTTCGCGTGTGCTGGTGTGTGCGTCAATGCTGCCCTCTCAGTTTGTACCCCGTCCTTCCCCAGCTGTGCCCTCAAGTCTGTTCTCCCTGTCTGAGTCTCCATCCCTGTCCTGCGATTAGATTCATATCTAATCATATCTCTAGATTCCACATGTATGCATTGTATGCGTGCATGTTCAGTCACGTCATGTCTGACTCTGCGACCCCCATGAACCGTAGCCCTCCAGGCTCCTCTGTCCATGGGATTCTCCAGGCAAGAGTACTGGAGTGGGTTGCCATTTCCTCCTCCAGGGGATCTCCCTGACCCTGGGATCGAACTCACATCCCCTGCGTCTCCTTCATTGCAGGCAGATTCTTTTACTACTGAACCGTCAGGGAAGGCCTATATATATGCATTAATATACGATACTTGTTTTTATCTTTCTGACTTACTTCATTCTGTATAACAGGCTCTAGGTTCATCCTGTAAAAATTCTTCTTGAAGGGGCAGTTTGAATCCAGCAACCTTGCGTATTAAGGCAATGGTGAAGGACATGCTTAGGGTCAGGAGCGTGGGGCCCAGGCCAGCCCTGCCATCCGAGAGCCGCTCTGATTGTGTGGTCTGTGAGCCAGTCTGCGATGCCAGCCAGCCTTGCTGATTCTTGTCATTACAGAACTCTGACACTAGAGGTCGCTGTTTCCCCTCAGGTGTGCAGTCTCAGGCCTTTGGAATCCTCCATGCGGTTGGTTTCCTCAAACCATCAGGTCTGCCAGCCTAGTACTGTCTTAATTAACCCAATTCACACTAGTTAGCGAAAATCAAAACAAGGCGGGATGCTACCTGTTTCAGATCGTGTCTGGGTGTCAAACGCATGCTCCTCGGTGTCTGCCTGGGTCCCCTTGCCCGTGGGGGGATGGTGGTGGCAGAGGTTGCTCTGTTAATTGGAATTTTTAACCAAGGCAATCAATGAGAACAAACAGAGTTAGTTGCTAAATAGCTCTTAGGTCTGTTAAGCAGTCTGTGAATGTTTATTTAAAATGAGGCAAGTCCCAGCATCCCTTCATGGAGAGCACACTCATTCTTTAGGCCCTCGAATCCTGAGAAAGATGGTGAAATATGGTGTTTTATGAATGTAGCCTGACCCTGGCATTCCTTTCAGAAAAGAGACTGCTGTTCCTTTTTAAAGATGTCTTCTTACTGTAACAGTATCTCCCAGCCGCAGAATTGATGTACTTACCGTTCCTCCCATCACGGGTTCAGAGGCTGAGCCAGGCTGGCGCTGCCCTGTTGCCCTGTGCCTACCTGCCTCGCAGGCCAAGGTCTCAGAGAGGGAAGTAGGTGGCAGGGAGAGCCTGTCCCAGCCGCCCTCATCTTGCCCTGGGTGGGTGGGGACCCACGTCACTGGGGTCACCCAATGGACCGTTCTGAGCCCATGAGATCCGCCACCCACAGGGGAACAGGGTCAGATCAGGCTGCTTATATCTGGGGGATTTTTTTTTTCGTATTTTTTTTTAATTTAAGTTTTTATTTTGTATTGGGGTATAGCCAATTAAGGGCTCCCCCGGTGGCTCACTGGTAAAGAACCCACCAGCCAAATGTAAGAAATGTAGGAGACCCAGGTTCAGTCCCTGGGTTGGGAAGATCCCCTGGAGAAGAGAGGGCAACCCACTCCCCTGTTCTTGCCTGGAGAATCCCATGGGCAGAGGAGCCTGGCGGGCTACAGTCCATGAGGTCGCAGAGTCAGACACGACTGAATCGACTGAGCATGCACGCACATAGCCGACTAACAATGTCGTGATAGTTTCAGCTGAACAGTGAAGGGACTCAGCCGTACATATACATGTATCCATTCTCACCCAAACTCCCTCCCATCCAGGCTGCCACACAACACTGAGCAGAGTTCCATGTGCTGTATGGTAGGTCCTTGTTGGTTATCCATTTTAAATATAGCAGTGTGTACCTGTCCATCCCAAACTCCCTAACCACCCCTTCCCCTGGTACACCTGGGGGATTGTAATACTTTCTTGGTGTTTGATTTCATAATGTTCTCACCGCCTTGCCCACTAAAGTTGCCATTTGCATTTATTAACGAATGAAGAGAAGGGCTTCCTGAGAAATTGATGCTGTTTCTTGAATCTCTTCCAAGTCTAAGACTGGGGGATCCCCATGGACTGTAAAGAAGCAGGGTGATGCTGGAGAGAGGAAACTGGATTTCAGAACCCCAAGACCCACCACTTGCTGCCTTTCTGTCTTTGGGCGAGTTCCTTTGCTTCTTTTTCTCAGGCCCTGGTTTCAGGTGTAGAATAGGAAAGGAGATATCTGGATAGCGGGTGGCCCATGGTGGTGAGTTCATGTAGTAGAGTTGAAAAGTGCCGTGTTCCTTTGATGACGCGTGTTTGTTGTTATTTTCCTCTTCCCTGAGTAAGGCAGGTACATGGTTTCCTTATCTGAGCTCACTGGGACCTTTGGTCTTACCTCCCCTCCGACCCTTATCACGTTTCATTTTAAACATGTTTAACATCTATCTTTCGCATGGGCCAGTGGATTCCTTCAGAGTCCACGTTGCACCCAATCTGATGTCTTTGTGTCTCAGGAGCCCACCACAGGTATTTGCAATCCTGTGGACTCTCAGTAAAATATGTTCTGACTGGATGAGCAAATGACAGGTGAGATGACCTCCCTGGAATCACCCAAATCTAGTGGACGGATTGCCAGAGAGGCTGTCCAGATGCAGCCTCTTCTAATGGATAATCTTATCCCTCTTCAAGTGTTTTCCTGACATACTTTCTTCTGAGAAATCATGACTGATATATACATATCATGACAAAAAGATCCTTAAGACACATTGTTCACATCAGTCATTTCTGTGACCACATCTGTTCCCTTAGGTGCCATGTATAGCACCTGCGTGCAAAAAAGGGTTTTTAAAACTTCCAAAAAAATGTTCCCTTTTTAAAGACGTTTTATTGTCATGTGTCGGAAAATATTTATAGGAAACACACAATCTGTGACGACGGCAGTATGGGTAACAGCCTTGAAGAGTTGTCCAGTGTGTAGCCTACACCACTGTACATGGCGGTTGGGGGAGGGTTCCAACTTGGCCCACACAGGTTCTGCAGGTTCCTTTTTAAAGAACAGTAAGGATCCCTGTGTCTTTTTTTCCTTGACTTTCTTAGCAACATATGAGCAACAGAACAGCAGGCATGTGACCTTACTTTCCAGTCCCCCGGGAATCACAGGGGTCAGTTGCAGGGTGTACTTGGTACATCACGGACTCAAAATGGATCTGGAGAGAAATGTGTGAGCGTGAATAAACCTGGACGCAACTGATGTTCCAGCTGCTGTGTCCTTTCTGTCCCTCTGCTCTGCAGTGGTGCGTGAACGGCGTGAATTACTTTACCGACCTGTGGAACGTCATGGATTCACTCGGGCTTTTCTACTTCATAGCGGGGATTGTCTTTCGGTAAGTAGTCCTCAGCACATCTTCAAGTGTCAGTGTGCGGATTCTCTCAGGTGGAAAGGTGGAGGAGAGACATTTCAAGCCCGAGATAAGTGAGATAGGGTGAAATATGGTCCTGATATTTTATGAATACAGGGCTTCCCTGGTGGCTCAGTGCTAAAGAACCCACCTGCCAATGCAGGAGACAGGGGTTCGATCCCTGGGTCGGGAAAATCCCCTGGAGGGGGAAATGGCAATCCACTTCAGTATTCTTGTCTGGGAAATTCCACGGACAGAGGAGCTTGTGGACTACAGTCCATGGGGTCACGAAGAGTCAAATACGACTTAGCGACTAAGCAGCAACAGCAGCAACGTTATGAGTATGGTGGTGGTGGTTTAGTCACTAAGTCGTGTCTGACTCTTGCGATCCTGTGGACTGTAGCCTGCCAGGCTCCTCTGTCCATGGGATTCTCCAGGCAAGAATACTGGAGTGGGTTGCCATTTCCTTCTCCAGGGGATCTTCCACCCACTCAGATCTAGGAATCGAACTCAGGTCTCCTGCATTGCAGGCAGATGATTTACCAACTGAGCTATGAGGGAATAGACTATCTCCAGAACACCATTCAGAAAAGCGGTGGCTATTCCTTTTAAAAAATGTTTTCTTACTACAGCAGTCCCTCTGAACCCCAGAATTGGTTTGCTTACAGTTCTTCCCATCACGTGGCCGGAGGGTGAGCTGGTCTGGGGCTGCCCAGTTGCTATGTATCCTCCCTGTCCCCCCCATTTAGAGATTATTACAAATGCCTGTTGTCTCTGCCTCTTAGAGACACAGCCTGGTTGATATAAAGTTGTGTCTCCTCTCATCCCCCCTCTTGGTGATCTGTAATTGGAAAGGGGTTCTTCATGGTTTTTCTCTTTGTGCTTGTATAATTTGGGGAGAGGAAATTAGAAATTGAGGGCCCTAGAGAATGATGAAGGTGTAAATATCACACAGCGTTTTGCTTTGAGGCCATATAATCTAACATGCATTTAACTTCAACTCGAATGTTGGTTCTGGAGCCTGCCCTCCCAGCTGCAAGGTTTCCTCAATCTCAGAACTCATGATTGGAAAAACCAGTTGGAAATTGTGTTTGGAGGGAAAAAGCAACATGACTTCACCTGATAGGGATATTGGGGTGCACCCAAACCGTGAACCCCCTTGCCCAGTCCTGCTCCTTCCAGACCTGCCTCCCCAGTAGCTTCAAGGTGAAATTCCTGGTTCTGATGGAGCAGAGAAGCTTTTCTATTCGTATTTACACCCACTTAAATCAAATCCCTTATGATTATACAGTGGAAGTGAGAAATAGATTTAAGGGCCTAGATCTGATAGAGAGAGTGCCTGATGAACTATGGAATCAGGTTCGTGACATTGTACAGGAGACAGGGATCAAGACCATCCCCATGGAAAAGAAATGCAAAAAAGCAAAATGGCTGTCTGGGGAGGCCTTACAAATAGCTGTGAAAAGAAGAGAAGTGAAAAGCAAAGAAGAAAAGGAAAGATATAAACATCTGAATGCAGAGTTCCAAAGAATAGCAAGAAGAGATAAGAAAGCCTTCTTCAGCGATCAATGCAAAGAAATAGAGGAAAACAACAGAATGGGAAAGACTAGAGATCTCTTCAAAAAAATCAGAGATACCAAAGGAATATTTCATGCAAAGATGGGCTTGATAAAGGACAGAAATGGTATGGACCTAACAGAAGCAGAAGCTATTAAGAAGAGATGGCAAGAATACACAGAAGAACTGTACAAAAAAGATCTTCACGACCCAGATAATCACGATGGTGTGATCACTGACCTAGAGCCAGACATCCTGGAATGTGAAGTCAAGTGGGCCTTAGAAAGCATCACTACGAACAAAGCTAGTGGAGGTGATGGAATTCCAGTTGAACTATTCGAAATCCTGAAAGATGATGCTGTGAAAGTGCTACACTCAATATGCCAGCAAATTTGGAAAACTCAGCAGTGGCTACAGGACTGGAAAAGGTCAGTTTTCATTCCAATCCCAAAGAAAGGCAATGCCAAAGAATGCTCAAACTACCACACAATTGCACTCATCTCACATGCTAGAAAAGTAATGCTCAAAATTCTCCAAGCCAGGCTTCAGCAATATGTGAACCGTGAACCTCCTGATGTTCAAGCTGGTTTTAGAAAAGGCAGAGGAACCAGAGATCAAATTGCCAACATCTGCTGGATCATGGAAAAAGCAAGAGAGTTCCAGAAAAACATCTATTTCTGCTTTATTGACTATGCCAAAGCCTTTGACTATGTGGATCATCACAATAAACTGTGGAAAATTCTGAAAGAGATGGGAATACCAGACCACCTGACCTGCCTCTTGAGAAATTTGTATGCAGGTCAGGAAGCAACAGTTAGAACTGGACATGGAACAACAGACTGGTTCCAAATAGGAAAAGGAGTACGTCAAGGCTGTATATTGTCACCCTG
>NW_011495036.1:179459-186509 GCF_000754665.1 Bison bison bison
AGCCAGTCCATTCTGAAGGAGATCGGCCCTGGAATTTCTTTGGAAGGAATGATGGTAAAGCTGAAACTCCAGTACTTTGGCCACCTCATGCGAAGAGTTGACTCACTGGAAAAGACTCTGATGCTGGGAGGGATTGGGGACAAGAAGAGAAGGGGACGACAGAGGATGAGATGGCTGGATGGCATCACTGACTTGATGGACGTGAGTCTGAGTGAACTTTGGGAGTTGGTGATGGACAGGGAGGCCTGGGGTGCTGCGATTCATGGGGTCGCAAAGAGTCGGACACAAGTGAGCGACTTATCTGATCTGTTCTGAGAATGAGAAGCTTTACAGTGAGTGCTCACACTATGATGTGAACTGGATAAAGCTCAATTTCCTCCTTCAAATCCTCCCTTTCTGCTTGGGTTAAAGGCTCAGCTTTTGGATCACGGTTGGACGTGATTTCTGGATCATTCCAGTTAGAAAGCACATAAGGTTTTCAATGAACATGCTAGCAGATGGTTAGTTAATCAAATGATCTGGTGCAAATGAGGTAAGTTTCATTGGGGGGAACCTGGCAGGCTCAGGTGCCAAGTGGTTGGCATCATTGTGGAAGCCTTGTGAGCCGGGAAGTTAGCGACAACAGGATTGGGTCCTACAGTAGTACAATAAATCCCCTCCGTTCGAACATGTTATGTCAGGGGAGTGTGTTCATTAAGTCTGACAAAGAGCCTAGGGACCCATGTAACACAATCTGCTATATAGTACTGTACTGTAATAGATTGATAGTAATTTTCACTCAAATAATACATTAAAAACAAACACAAAAAATGAAACATTTTTGATCTTACAATATAGTACCTTGAAAAGTATAGTTCAGTTCAGTTCAGTCACTCAGTCGTGTCCGACTCTTTGCGACCCCATGAACTGCAGCACGCCAGGCCTCCCTGTCCCTCACCAACTCCCGGAGTTCACTCAGACTCACGTCCATCGAGTCAGTGATGCCATCCAGCCATCTCATCCTCTGTCGTCCCCTTCTCCTCCTGCCCCCAATCCCTCCCAGCATCAGAGTCTTTTCCAATGAGCCAACTCTTCGCATGAGGTGGCCAAAGTACTGGAGTTTCAGCTTTAGCACCATTTCTTCCAAAGAACACCCAGGGCTGAGCTCCTTCAGAATGGACTGGCTGGATCTCCTTGCAGTCCAAGGGGCTCTCAAGAGTCTTCTCCAACAACACAGTTCAAAAGCATCCATTCTTCGGCGCCCAGCCTTCCTCACAGTCCAGCTCGAACCAGCTGTATCACTGCTCCTTTACACTTGCTTCCGGACATCCTGGGCTTGAAATGAAGTTACAGCACGACTGTACTCGACACTGTGGTTTAGCCACTGAGTCGTGTTTGACTCTTGTTGGCCCTGTGGACTCTAGCCCACCAGGCTCCTCTGTCCACGAGATTTCCCAGGCAAGAATACTGGAGCGGGTTGCCATTTCCTTTTCCAGGGAATCTTCCCGACCCAGGGATAGAACTTGCATCTCCTGAATGGGCAGGCAGATTCTTTGCTGCTGAGCTGCTTGGGAAGCCCACGCTACACAGAGCTGTGCAGTGCAGTACACAAAGCGCAATCTACAGGATGCGTGCTCTTGACAGTGCACACCAGACAGCTGAACTCACTTACACAACTGGACGTGGGAACCCATATTTGCATCTTTGAAAGTTCACATCTCGAAGGTCCATGTGGAGGGGACTTACTGTATTTAGGCTGAAGGGCTGAAGCGTCGGGAATCTTGGGAGCTCTGCTGTGTGTGATGTCCTCGTCTCTCCTGGAGTCACGAGGGCAGTGCACGTGGCCCTTGGTGTTCAGTGGCTGAAGGGCAGGTGCAGACCCTGGTCTATTTCCACTTTCAGTTCCCAGGCTTTTGGCTGTTTCTTCACGTTTGGTTATTTTTGAAACTAAAACTTTGATTATAAATCAACTACACTTCAGTAAAATTAAAAGACAATATAGCAAATACAATCCAGAAATATATAAAAGTGGTACAAAAGCACAGCTTTGAAATGTGTTGTCAGCATCTCACAGTCTTTCCCTTCTTTCCACAGGCTCCACCCTGCTAACAAAACCTCACTGTACTCGGGACGAGTGATTTTTTGCCTGGATTACATTATATTCACCCTAAGGTTGATTCACATTTTCACGGTCAGCAGAAATTTAGGACCCAAGATTATAATGTTGCAGAGGATGGTAAGAATAAAGAGTATCTGTGGTTAGTTGTCCTTCTTCTGACTATACCCAGAGTTCCTTTCGTTGCTGAGAGGAACTTTTTCTCCACAGAGGGATGGTGGCATTTCATAATCAGTAGTGTTTGTTTTTTTTGATCTGTTTTCCTCAGGGGCCCCTTCCAGGTTAAAATTTAATGAAAGATGACTGTTGGGAGCAAACTGCATAACTCAGCACATTCCTAGTAAAGATCTCTATTTAGACCGTCCATGTTACCAAGTACTTTCACTTGAGTCTTAAGTATTCACTAGTGGTGGCACAGTGGTAAGGAATCCACATGCCAATGCAGGAGATGCAAGAAACTCAGATTTAATCCCTGTGTGGAACAGATCCCCTGGAATAGAAAATGGCAACCCACTCCAGTATTCTTGCCTGGAGAATCCTGTGGACAGAGGAGGCTGGTGGGCTACAGTCCACGGGGTCACAGAGTTAGACACGACTGAGCACGTGTGCATAGGCAGGATAGGGACTTTTACACTCATTTCATAGATGTGGACAGTTGGGTTCAGGAGGTTCACATGTTTGTCTGGAGACATGCAGTGAGCTAGGAGCAAAGCGAGGTCTGGAACTTTAATCTTATAACCACATAATACAGACCTCAGGGAAGCACCACCAGACCCATCTCATGGGGCCAGAGAACAGAAAGATAATTACACGCTGACCACGTTGCTTCTCCCAGCTCGTTCTCCACGTGACCCAAACCTCTGTGTTTTTGTCTTTAAATCGGATGGGCGTTTGAATGAGCTCATCTCGAGGTTCCTTTCCAGCGCTGAGCTCCTCTGAGTTTGTGGTTTTAATTCAAAGCATATCTGGGGCATCGAGTCACCATGAAGTCATGCTGTGTGTGCAGAACATTAAAAACAATAAAATGGTGTATTGTTGTTTAAAAAGGAGAGCTTTTATTTTCCTTAAAAAAAAAAAAAAGCAATAGCTCAGGGGTTGGCTGGAGAGGAGTGGGGCACTGTGGAGTTGGGGCCCTCTTCTGCTCCCAGGCAGGTCTCATTCAGAAAGTCTCTGCTCTGAGATGGCCTGGGAACCTGCAAGCAAAGATGCACCCATCAGTGCATGCCCCGAGACCCGGGGGTGATGATGAGCATGTCTAAAAATTGGTGGGTGGATGATGCTGGCTGCCGCAGGTCCCTGGGGCCCCTCTGCCCTTCTCTGTGGTCAGCGGAGCAGTCGAGCCGCCCTGGTGCAGTCCTGACGCTGCTCTTCTGTCCTCCTCCCTCGACAGCTGATCGACGTGTTCTTCTTCCTGTTCCTCTTTGCCGTGTGGATGGTGGCCTTTGGTGTGGCCAGGCAGGGGATCCTTAGACAGAACGAGCATCGCTGGAGGTGGATCTTCCGCTCAGTCATCTATGAGCCCTACCTGGCCATGTTTGGCCAAGTGCCCAGCGATGTGGATGGTGAGCCTGACATGGTCCCGATGGGGACAGCTGGGACATGAAAGATGCTTCCAGAACCAGCTCTCAGGGAGCCTCCAGGGCTTCCTGGTTTGATCCTGAGACCTGTCCTAGGAACAGGCTGCTGGAGTCCGGCCAACATCAGGCAGTGGACACTAACCCTCAAAGCCTTTTCCTTCTCCTGAGCAGGATCTTATGTACCCTGGCAAGCTTGTCCCCAGCATCTCAGCCTGCAATTTTTAAACCTTCTTAAAAAGAGTGTTTCTCAAACTTATGACAGCAGCATGGCCGATGACAGCCAGAATCCTCACTGGTGTAGAAAAGAGTGTTGTGGGTCTGTCCAGAGTGACAGGGTACCCATTTATTTCAAAAAGTACAATGGTGAAAAATTTTGCCCTGGAACCTGGGATTTAAGCTTCTGGTATGAGTTCACTGCCAACTATCTGGAGGCAGGTTAATGGTAGCAGAGATGGCATTCATTTGATCACAGCCAGTTGGCATAAGGAAAGCATGGGGCATGTGCAAACTGGTGTGTGTTTTGGATAAACTGTAGAACATCTTTGTGATGCTGGCAGTAGCTTGGGCTCATCGCGTTCTGTCCTGCCACAAGAAAAACCCCCCGATGTTCGCCCGGGTCTAGGCTTGTATTTCCTAGCTCCTTGGTGTTTTCTCAATTATCCCCATGGCCTCATGTGGTCTTTCTGGTGTCTTCTGCTGCAGTCTCTTCCAAGACCTTAGAGAATGCTCTTTTCCATGCACCGATGGAAAGGCAGCTTGTTATTATCATTCCCCAATCTGCTCTCTGCACTTGCCAGTTTACATAAGTGGGTGTGTTTTGTCCTCCCAACAGTCCTACATGTTGGTGGCCTTAGTCCCACGGGAGGCGGTTCATGGTGACCTAAAGAGTCAGTGACAGGTAGTGTTCAAGTCCTGGTTCCGTTACTCGTGTGCTGTGTGACCTGGGATGCAGTTGGCATCTTAGCCTCTAAGTCCTGCTGCAGGTCACATGGGTGTGGCACCATCTTCTCTGACAGGCGTGTCACCAGCTGGCAGGCCAAACTCGCACACTCAGCGGAGGGTCGAGTCCAGCGGGACTCCTGGAGGGCCAGACGCTTACGTCCACTGCCTTCTCTAAGATTCCCAGGAAAAACTCCTCATCCTCTCTTCCAGATCCAGACTTTCTCCATGGCCCCCATTCTAGGCTGTTGCCCCCGGTCACACAGATGCGTATCAGCCTCTCAATTTACCACACACTCCCTCCCCCACCATTTCCTCCCTGGTAGCCATGTTCGTTTTCTACGCCTGTGACTATCTCTGTTTTGTAGATAAGTTCACTTTTTACCACTTTTTAGATTCCACATATAAGTGATAGGGCTTCCCTGGTGGCTCAGCTGGTAAAGAGTCTGCCTGCAATGTGGGAGACTTGGGTTCGATCCCTGGGTTGGGAAGATCCCCTGGAGAAGGGAATGGCTACCCACTCCAGTATTCTGGCCTGGAGAGTTCCATGGACTGTGTAGTCCATGGGTCGCAAAGCATCAGACACGACTGAGTGACTTTCACTACAAGTGATACCACATGATACTTGTCTTTCTCTTTCTGACTTGTTTCACTTACTGTGATAGTCTCTGGTCCATCCGTGTTGCTACCAGTGGCGTTATTTCGGTGAAATATGAGTCAGTGAATGAAGTGTGATTCTGAGGCTTATGCCCAGTTGGGTAGAGTGTCTTGGAACAGTGCCCAACACAGTGCCCGGTCTTCACCTCATGGCCCGCTGGGGTGCCTTGGTGCCGCCCTTCCGAGTGTCCTCACCTTGCCTGTTGGTTGCTGCATCCTCAGGTACCACGTACGACTTCTCCCACTGCACCTTCACTGGGAACGAGTCCAAGCCCCTGTGCGTGGAGCTGGACGAGCACAACCTGCCCCGCTTCCCCGAGTGGATCACCATCCCCCTGGTGTGCATCTACATGCTGTCCACCAACATCCTGCTGGTCAACCTGCTGGTCGCCATGTTCGGGTATGTGCTCGGTGACGTGCTGGACGTGCTCGGAGACGCACTGGACGTGCTCTGAGATACACTGGACGTGCTTGGTGATGCACTGGCTGGGTGTCCACGCGATTCCAGGCCCCGTGCTGGGCTGGGCTGGAGGCACTGGGAGGGAGGCAGCAAAGGTCTCCCTTGAGGAACGCATGTTGGAGGTCTCTAGGGCACTGGTGGTCTAGGGTAGGGAGAGGCCTTGAAGGGACTATATTACAAATATAGTGTGTCCCTGTAAGCTATAACATGAGCTTATTTGACCCCAAAGACAGATGACTGTGACCCCCTCCAGCATGTTCAGACTATTAGATATCCTCTTAGCTACCTCCCCCGAGCATCGCGATGCTGGCCTGCCAGTGACTGCATCCCAGCTCAGCTCAAGGTCCTCACGTTCTATGGAGTCAGATGGATGGTTTCCAGGGCTTAAGGGACTCAGCTGTTAGGTAATCACTGCTTTAAAATGTTGAGTTTAAGTACAAGTCCAGAGCACAGGGTCAGGAGAGTGATTCTCTTTGGGGCTTGTGTCTAATAAGGTTGGCGTGAGAACTCGATGGGACTCTGAAACATTTTTATTGCCTTTGGCTATTCTCTTTAATACATTTAGAAAATCATGTTTGTCTCACCCCTTATTCTTTCTTAAGAGGGTTTCAGAGAGCCTCATGTGTCGGTTACAGTGGAAGTACCTTGGTTTTTTATGCTGTTGCTGTGAAGTAGCTGGTTATATTGAGTACATGAATCCTGGCACAGAGAGAGACACATAGTTTAGAAACAAAATATAAATTAAAAAATTATTTGTTAAACCTTGGAGTGAATGAAAACTATAGTTGAACCCCCAAACTGGGAAACTATGACAGACAAGAAATACGTTTGATTTCATTAAACAAATGTTTTAGGTACAGGGGACCACAGATAGAGTCACGTGATAAATGATAGCCTGGGGGCAATCTTCGCCTGAATGTGAGCAGAGGCTTCCAGTTCTTAAGATAGAATGGGCTCCTGCACACTGGAAAAAGAAAGATGAGCCAGTAGAAAATGGGCAGTTTAGTTCAGTTCAGTCGCTCAGTCGTGTCTGACTCTTTGCGACCCCATGAATCGCAGCACCCCAGGCCTCCCTGTCCATCACCAACTCCCAGAGTTCACTCAGACTCATGTCCATCGAGTCAGTGATGCCATCCAGCCATCTCATCCTCTGTCGTCCCCTTCTCCTCCTGCCCCCAATCCCTCCCAGCATCAGAGTCTTTTCCAGTGAGTCAACTCTTCGCATGAGGTGGCCAAAGTACTGGAGTTTCCGCTTCAGCATCAGTCCTTCCAATGAACACCCAGGACTGATCTCCTTCAGAATGGACTGGTTGGATCTCCTT
>NW_011495036.1:186609-191149 GCF_000754665.1 Bison bison bison
GTCCAAGGGACTCTCAAGAGTCTTCTCCAACACCACAGTTCAAAAGCATCAATTCTTCGGCGCTCAGCCTTCTTCACAGTCCAACTCTCACATCCATACATGACCACAGGGAAAACCATAGCCTTGACTAGATGGACCTTTGTTGGCAATGGGCAAGGGGAATGCAATTCAGAGAAATGTAAATGGTCCCTAATCATATGGAAAGGGGCTCACCCTTGTTGTGGGAAAAGTCAGATGAAACCAAGAGCGAGGTGCTGGTTTAGGATCCGTCAGGTAAACAGGCATCACAGGAAGGGTTGGGGGTGGTTCTGGGAGTCTGACTTGTCTCCAGCTTTTGGTAGAGTGATCTGAAAATAGCTATTAAAAATATACAAACCTTTGGCCCAAGTCCTTCACGTCTGGGAATCTTTACTAAAGGCACATATGTAAGAGCACTTATTAGATCCATCATTTGATGCCTGACGATACGGTGATGACAGAACAAAACATGTTCTAGCCACAGCGTGGAATACTATGCAGCCCTTAAAAAGAAAAGGTGGGGCCTCTGTTTATTGACTTGGAAGGATATTTTGTTAAATATAAAACGCAAAGTGCAGACTTATTTTAGGTTATAATCTTATTTTCTGACAATAAAAAAGAAATTTAAAAAATCACAATGATCACATATTACTTCTATAATTAAAGAAACAGTCAGTCAGTTGTCACCCAGAGCCGTGAGGGGTGCCAGGATTGTAATCGAGGGTCATCTTTCTCTGTTGGTCAGTGGCCCGCCCTGGAGTGAGGCTGGGTGGGGGGGACACGTGCCTCTGGGGACATCACGCATCCATGGCACTGGGCAGCGAGTGGTCATCTGGCTTTCGGGAGCACAGAGACATCCGCCTCTAGTCCAGGTGCTTCCAAAATGTCACCGCTTTGCTTAAAATTCTGGCAGTATTTTAGTATTTCCCCACAGTGTTCGGGGTAAATTTCAACCTCCTCCAAGGCCGTCTGTGACCTGAACTTTGAAAACACCTTAAGGATTCCGTCCGCAGGCATCCCACCTGTTCATCCCTGAACGAGGTGATCTGTCCTGCCTGACACTTTTGCAGATGTCACCGCTCTGTCGGCATCACCTGTTCCATCTTGATGGCTCCCTCCCCCTTCCTCCTTATCCTCTAAGGAGCCCAGCAGCATCCTTGGCCTGAGTGGTCCATGTGCCCTCCCTTCTGTGCATAATGACCCCATGCACCCTCTTCACAGCCATAGCCTGCTCTCCTTCCAGACTGTAAGCTCTGGAGGGCAGAGACTGTGTCTGTCTCAGTGCCTGGCCCTTCCTGGGTTTGTTCCATGGATGAAAGAACAGAATTCGTTCTGCTTTTAGTTCCTTATTCGGTCACCAGTGAGGAGCTTAGCTTCCTGTTCTGTTAGTCAGGCTGAAGTGTTAATAGTGAAGTCACTCAGTTGTGTCTGACTCTGCGACTCCATGGACTGTAGCCCACCAGGCTCCTCTGTCTATGGGATTTTCCAGGCAAGGGTACTGGAGTGGGTTGCCATGTCCTTCTCCAGGGGATCTTCCCGACCCAGGGATCGAACCCAGGTCTCCCGCATTGCAAGCAAATGCTTTACTGACTGAGCCACTAGGGAAGTGTTAATGGTGAATGTCAAATGAGTGACGGGTTCATCACACGGATAACATCTGCTCTGTGTCAGGTGTGTGGGCCACGGAGGTCACGTGGCCATTGGTCCCACTGGCCTTAAAGAGGGAGTGTGCAACCACTCTCCTCCCTCAACCATCACTGGCTCTAACGGGGTCCTGAAAAGGACTTAGGGATCCAGATACCTGTATTGCTTAAGGGAAGCTGGACCATGTCAGGCCGCCAAACGTCCCCAAGTCTGAGCTTGCAGAGAGAGATGGCAAGAGGAGTGATTATGTATCCATGTGAGGGCAGAGAAGGGAAGACCAAGTCCCAGACTTGAAGCAAGAGTGGGGAGGAAATGAGATGACTGGGGTTCTATTTGACAGTGATAGCCTCTCCTGTCAACCTTTATGTTGAACACTGGGCTGCCCCTGTAAAAACCGACCACCGATATAACATCTACAACCATTCAACAAAAAGGCTGACAGCTCCCAGTGCTGTGGACTCTGAGTGACGTGAATTCAGTAGATCTCAAGAGGCGATGTGGAGTAGTGCTTAGAGCTTGCCTGAGTCTGTGTGCTGTGACTGTGTGTGTGTGTGTGCACGCGCGTGCTCAGTTGTGTCCAACTCTTTATGACCCTGTGGACTATAGCCTATGGCGGACGTCTCTGTGACCAGGCTCCTCTGGCCATGGGATTCTCCAGGCAAGAATACCAGAGTGGGTTGCCATTTCTTCCTCTAGGTGTTCTCCAAAGCCATTCTTCAGGATTGTATCAGTTTGTAATTCATTATGCCCTTGACTATCATAAAATGATAGAATTTGGAGCTGAGAGGGACAGGAGTCTGGCCTATTTTTTTTGGGTCAAGGAAGTGGAAGATGGGCAGCTCAGCATCTGCTGTGCTGGCCACACTGTGGTCCAGCTTGCTGTGTCCATTCGAGACTTCAACCTGAGTGTTTTCCCCATGAGACCTGAGCCGTTGGGCTGGGCTACAGCCCACTGTTGCCTCATTCAGTGCTTAAGTGTAAAAGCTGGAGGAGTTCCCTTCCCAAGGGGGCTTCCCAGATTCCTCTTGGGCTCAAGCAGAGGGCTTTTCTTTGTTAATCCCTGTCTGGGCACTTGAGAACAGTCCCCTTGCTATCCTTAGGCTAACTGATCAGAACACTGTCTTGGAAGATGGTTGTAATGGTTGTTCTGGGCTTCCCTAATAGCTCAGCTGGTAAAGAATCTGCCTGCAATGCAGGAGACCCTATTTTGATTCCTAGATCGGGAAGATCCCCTGGAGAAGGGACATGCTACCCACTCTACTATTCTGGCCTGGAGAATTCCATGGACTGCATAGTCCATGGGGTCACAAAGAGTCAGACACGACTGAGCGACTTTCACTTTCACTTTTCGAGCCCACAGCTCTGGGCTATGACCCCCATCTGGCTTCACATCAAAATATTCGTGTAACAGCTTAACTATACACAATGGCAGCCTTTTGAACTCAAAGTAAATGAACACTTGGGATTTTAAAGTGATATTGGAGTGTTCTCTAGATGGTATTCAGCAGGGAAAGGAAATGGATGTGAACATCTGTGATTATTCCACATTAAAATTATTGATCACAGGCCATGTGAGGCTTATCAGAGCACGGAGTGAATTTAGTTGTCAGTAGATGACTCGGGGTCATGTTAACACACAGCTGAGGCGCCTGCAGGTACTGGGTCCTGAAGATCAATCCACCAGAGGCTTTTCTGCTGAAATGGACCCACAAGACATGCCCTGTCTAGGGTGATTTCTAAGAATGATTTTTTAGTCTTAGGACTAATGTATGTTCGTTACAAATATGGAGCAGAATAGGAAAAAAAAATATCATGTGGTACAGACTTAAGCGTTGGGGTGACTTCATTAGTCCCAGGCAGGCTACTGAATCAGGATGAAAAGGGAGCAGATAATGGTAATGATAATAATAGCTAATATTTATTGACACTTTATTGGGGTAGGCACATTCAAGTGCTTCACATGTGTGGCCTTGTGTAAATTAGTCATCATTTTTGTGTAGGCGTGGCTTTATAACCATTTATAAATGAGGAGTTGGAGGCAGAGAGAGGTTAAAATCTCTGCTATTTGAGACGTAGAGAATGGACATGTGGAGATGGGGATGTGCGGTGGAAGGGGAGGCTGGGACAAATTGATGGAGTGGGGCTGACATATATGCCCTGCCGTGCTCTGATGACCTAAGGGAGCAGGGAGATGGGGACCGAGTAGGGAGAGAAGCTGAAGAGGGAGGGGATGTATGCTTACCTATGGCTGAGTCGTGTTGTTCAACAGAAGCTATCACAGCATTGGAAAGCAATTATATTCCAAAAAAAAAAAAAGAGAAAGAAATCCCTGCTATCTGAGGGTGATGGGCACGAGGCATAGTGATATAAGATGATGTGATGTGATACAAACAATATAAACAGCACGAAAAGGCTGTTGACAAAGGATCATGGTGCTGAGTGGGGGTCATAACTTGCGACAGATCCCAGGTGGGCAGCAGTGAGTGGGTGAGACCTTTGCCCTTTGAGGTTGGGTTGGAGAGGGAGAGGTAGAGGAGATAAATCGGTCTGGGGAGGACCAGCGACTACAGAGGGGAGGAAGTTGAAGTGGTAGGTTATGGAGTCTTGTCTGCCGTGGCAAAGAATTTGGAGTTTTTCTTGCAGATGAAGGGAGGTGTTCATGGGTCTCTACACAGGCAAGCCAGAGAAAGCAATGGCACCCCACTCCAGTACTCTTGCCTGGAAAATCCCATGGACGGAGGAGCCTGGTGGGCTGCAGTCCATGGGGTTGCAAAGAGTCGGATACGACTGAGCGACTTCATTTTCACTTTTCACTTTTCACTTTCATGCATTGGAGAAGGAAATGGCAACCTACTCCAGTATTCTTGCCTGGAGAATC
>NW_011495036.1:191249-194304 GCF_000754665.1 Bison bison bison
TCTTGCCTGGAGAAGACCAGGGACGGGGGAGCCTGGTGGGCTGCCATCTATGGGGTCACACAGAGTTGGACACGACTGAAGTGACTTAGCAGCAGCAGCACACAGGCAAACAGCATAATCTTAGTTGTGTTACTTTGACAAAAACAAACTCAACGTTTAGCATCACAAAAACCAGTGCCATGAAATCGCTGACTGTCTCTTACTGGTCACTTTGATGCATTTTTGGTGCTGCAGAGTCAGAGGGGAGCCTGGATGTGCGGAAACATTTTAACACACCCGCTGGGGCACTGCACGGGTGCAAAACGTCAGGGTGATCCAGGGTCCTTGGATATGGCTAGCGTGTCAGGCAAAGGAGGGCAGGTGGAAAATGCCTGAAATCTGTGAAAAGCTTGGAAGAGAGGTTGATCTGCTTGCAGTCTAGCTGGCAAGTTTTTTGTATTGCAGGTTTTTCTAGATTCTGACATCATTTTAGCGTCTACTTTTTCTTTGTGAATTTTTTGCAGACTTTCCATTCTGCTCTGTGGATTGGTCTTTCTTTTTTTGTTTTTACTACCAAACGGCTTTAATTACTGATCTTTAAAAATCATTTTAACATCTGTTGTATGAAGGCCCTTCATTAGTCTTACTTAGACTTTTCCTGGCTTTTCTTGTATGTTTAATCAGATGGAGGGCCTAAGGCTTATCTTCTGAAATCCGTTTTTCTTTCCTATTCCAAAAATTTTGTTAATGAATTTTATTGTGCTGATGTTAACTTTGTAGATTCATTTAGGGGAAGCTGAAATCTAAAAGAAGTGCCAGAAAAAAATGGGTTTTTCTTCACTTAATTAAATACATATAGTTCCTCAGTTTTGTGGACTTTTTCCACGTGGATATGGTCAATGTTCTGTACATTTTTTCCTAGCCATTTGTGGTTGTGAGTGATATAGTTTTTCTATTATGTTTTTTCGATAACTGTTTTTTGATGTGTAGGGAGGTTATGAAATATAACTTATTTTGGAATAAGTCTCTTTTGTTATTGTTCAGCCGCTAAGTCATGTCTGGCTCTTTGCAACCCCATGGACTGCAGCATGCCAGGCTTCCCTGTCCTGCACTATCTCCTGGAGTTTGCCAAACTCATGTCCACTGAGTTGGTGATGCCATCCAACCATCTCATCCTCTGTCACCCTCTTCTCCTCCTGCCCTCAATATTTCCCAGCATCAGGGTCTTTTCCAATGAGTTTAATAAATAAGAAACAGGAGGAAACTTCCATGATGTGATGAAAAGAAAAGAGAGAAAAAAATAATTCCATGTCTCCTTACTGAATTCTTTTTTTTCTCTCTCTTTTCTTTTTCTCATGTCATGGAAGTTTCCTCCTATTTCATATTTATTAAGCTCCTTCTTTCTTCTACTTCTTTTTTTCCCCTCCTAATCAGAAATGGATGTTGCATGTCGCCAGAAAACTTTCTAGCAATAATTGAAATGGTATTTTTTCTTTTGATCTATGATGTATTATGAAAATGATGAATTACATAAGTGACCTTAATATTTAGTCATCCTTTTGTTCTTTGGTCAGGCACATTACTCTTTTAACGTAATGCTGAATTTCAGCCATGTGTATTACAAGGCTATCTGAATCCTAAACATTTATCTCTCAGTAACATTTTCACTGTCAAGGGATGTCTGAGGGTTCATCTCTCCTGTCTCTTCATCCTCTCGTACTCAGCTGCTCCTAGGGGACAGAGATCCTGCCGGCTGGGTAGCTGAGGGCACAAGATATCACGAGAGATGTTTAGTCAAAGGGGACTGTGCTTAGATTTCCTTGGTGGTCCAGTTGTTAAGATTCTGTGCTTCCAATACAGGGGGCGTGGGTTCTATCCCTGGCTGGGGAACTAAGATCCCACATTTAGCGTGATTCAGCTAAATGTTTTTCTTTAAAGGTGGAGACCTTGCAGAATTTCTCCCAAGGAAGACACTAGATGGCCAGTGCTTGGCAGGGAGAGTGAGGACCATCAGAGTTGGGTGGATGAGAGCCTGAACCTGAGGGAGGGGCCCTGAGCTGCTCTGGACATTTGGGTTTGCTGAGGGGGTTGAGATGCATCGACAGCAGAACTCAGCCTCTCCTCTACGGAAATGGAAAACCATGTTTAAGAACATCAAAATCGTTCGAGCAAAGTGCTTTGAAGCAGTGCCCAGTTATTAGCCTGCCCTGGGTAGTCCTCATGTCTTTTTGGCGGAGGCTGAGGCTGACTCGAGAGAAGAAGAGCAATCTAGAAGGTCTAGGGTGAGATTTGGCTCTGGGTCACGTTTATCCTTTTCTGCTGCTCTCTGGGGGAAGGTGGGCCTGAATAAAGGTGGGCCTCAGCATGGTCAGCCCTGGAAATGTGTGATTTCTGCAAAGCGGCCTTTGGGTATTCATGTCCAGTAATCAGCCAGCTCGTCTACAACCCCTGGGATGCGGATCAGGGCTTTTACTGCTTGCCCAGGAGAGGAACGCTGCTCACTGGATCCACCTGGACCCTGAAGTGCAGAGGAAGCAGTGGTTCCAGCTGGGGCTCCATGGAGCCTGCTGGGTTGTCCTGAGGAGCACCTGGGGCAGAGACGGGAGGCAGAGTTCTTCAAGGTGAAGACTGCTACCAACACCAGCCTCTGTTGTGGGCACTGGTCTAAGTGCATTTTAGACCAGGGCTTGGCAGCCTTTTCGGTATGTGCCAGCCATGGTCTGGCTTCGACCAGAAATGCGGAAAGAAGCCATGCCTCATGCCCCTGCACCATCCCCTCCTCTCTGCTCATGGCCCCTTACAGAGCAGTTTTGGCCCCTGGGTCACATTGCCAGTTCCTTTTCTAGATGACCTGGGAGGTGTGAGATGTTTTCCTTTGCCTCTGAGTGACTGGTGAGGTAAGATGCCAATCTCTTCCCACTAGGAAGGACCCTTCTCGGCCATAGTTCCACTCAAAGCTTCCCAGGAAGAGAGGGACGGTTCATGTTCTCCAGCTCTAGGCATCCTGAGTGTTCCTCCCTTCAATAGGAAGGAGTAATTCCTTTTGGATAAAACTTAAGAAGACAACATTTGATGC
>NW_011495036.1:194404-196535 GCF_000754665.1 Bison bison bison
CATAACATTTGATGCAATTTTTTTTTTTTTTTTTAATTTGGGGCACTGCAATAGCAATCGGCAGAAACCATTTTTGGGTGCATAGGTAAGGATTAGATGCTGCTCCCAGGGCATTACCATTTGAATGGTGATACTGGTTCTAGCACAAAGAATAGAGTAAAACGTGATTCCTGGCAGGCTGCCCGCCTGGACTTCGTTAACCCAGGAGTGCCTGCCGTCCTCTCTCATTGCAGCAACAGAAGCCGGCGGTGTCCTTTGCAGACGCAGAATCAGCAGGGACTGGCCAGGACAGATAATGATGCTGGGTGGTCGTCTCTGAGCAACCTGACCTACATTTGGAAGAAGCGGCAGCTTCCCTGCCGGGTTCAGTTTGCTGCACGCTCACGCATCACAGTCCTGTCTGCTTTTCACCTAGAGAATCTACCACGTAAAGATGACACATGATCAATCAAGAAACCATTTTACATGCCTAGTCTGGGAGGTTATGGATAGTAGATACTCAGTAAATGTGAATTCCCTCCACTTTAAAAACCACCCCCTATTGAAGAGGCATTCCCTGCAAAAGCCTGCCCCGCACAGACCCCAGGACCTGGAGGAGTCTGATTCATCAGTCAATGCCAAGATAAGAGGAGCTGAACTTACAGGCAAAGCCACAACCGTGCTCCATGTAGGTTAGGGCTTTGCTTGTGTGTATGACCATCACTTGCCTGAAGATATTTAAGTCTTAGGTGGTAGTGTGGCAGAGAGCAAGAGTGAGGTCTCACAACAGATGAATCCCATTTGGCCTGCCTGAGAAGTTTGACCTCTGAAATTTTTACCCAGAGTTTGGAGAATTTAATCTATCTGCAATCAGGGTTTGCTTGGAGGTGATTTCTAAGCATTCACTGATACTTCTTTGGCTTTTAATGGGGTGGTTTGGTGTTAGCAGTAAAACTGTCTTGGATGATTGAATTTCAGTGAATGGTAGAATGCATCACAGTAATCTTTTACTAAGTAGTCCAAGCAGATCAGCGATTCAATGGACATGAACTTGGGCAAACTCCGGGAGATGGTGAGGGACAGGGAAGTCTGGCGTGCTGCAGTCCATGGGGTCGCAAAGAGTCGGACACGACTTGGTGACTAAACAACAACCACCACCAAGCAGGTCCTTTTGAAACAAGCATAACCCAGAACACTCATGCGCCACGTCATGCGATGGCATCGGGCAGTGACAGGGCGAACAGGCTCTGGAGTGGGTCGCAAGGTCCAAATTTTGGCTTCATCACTTCCCAGTTGGGCGACTCAATTTACCTACCCTGCTTCTGCCTCAGTTTCCTGATCTGTTAGTCATAGCACTTATATGCTGACAACAGGGTCTGGTAGATACAAGTGTTGGCTACCTTGCAATCTTGGTTTAATTTGCAACCGGTAAGTCAGTAGTATAATCAGACATTTTCCCAGTAAATAGACATCCTAATTTTCCTTATGGGGATCTCTTTCTCCCTATGAACTGTGATTTACACAGTGGGATGGTATTGTAAGTAAAAACCCAAGCCTTATTATTTCACTCACATATAAGCATTTTCCCAAAGTATAAAAGTTAGTTATAAACGTAATTTTTAATGACTGCATAATGTAATCTTATGGATTAGCCATAATTTGTGATACATTTTCTTAGTGTTGAACATTTTGGTTGTTCCATGCTGCTGGGTGGATGGTGGGGGCACCAGACACCCATGATGTATAACCGTTTCTATATTCTCTTTTCTCAGTGTCTCCTTATTCTTAGGTTAGATTTCCAGAAATAAAATCAATGGGTCAAAGGGATAAATATTTTTAAGGCCCTTGATAAATATTAACAAACGGCTCTCCCAGATCGTTTATAATTAAACTCCCACAATGACGTAGGCAAGTTATTCCTATGAGAGTCATCCTCTTGGGCCTCTCAATATGAAACACAATACCAGAGTAACGGACAAAGAGAACCCTTGAGAGGTCTTGAAATAGGAATCATTTTAAAGTTCATTGGACAATCTTTTGTGATTAGCAACAACAAGACAAAAGCCAGATCTAATTTTGACCCAGCATGAACGAAAGAGTGCCTGAGTTGTTCAGGCTCTGATACCAGCATGGATTTTTCTCTCCTGTGTCA
>NW_011495036.1:196635-201396 GCF_000754665.1 Bison bison bison
AGTGAGAGCTTGATACCGATGTCGCCGTATCCGGCGCTGGAATGGCCAGGCCTGTGGAAGGCTGAGTCTCGACCCTCTCTCCCCTCCCGCCAGCTACACCGTGGGCACCGTCCAGGAAAACAATGACCAGGTCTGGAAGTTCCAGAGGTACTTCCTGGTGCAGGAATACTGCAGCCGCCTCAACATCCCCTTCCCCTTCGTGGTCTTCGCCTACTTCTACAAGGTGGCCAAGAAGTGCTTCCGGTGCTGCTGCAAAGAGAGGAGCACGGAGCCCTCCGCCTGCTGTGAGTAACCCTTGCGCTGGGGCCCAGAGGCGACGGTTCATTTCTGGGAGGGTGTCTGGTCCACATCTCAACGGTGGGGTTAGTCACAGTTATTTCAGCACTCACAGTGGTGTGTCCTGAGACTTCTCTGATGGCCCAGTGGTTGAGACTGAGCTCCCAAGGCAGGGGCGGGGGGCCTGAGTTTGATCCTTAGTCGGAGAACTGAATGAGATCCCACGTGCCACACAACCGAAAAAAAAAAAAAACAACCCAAGTGTTCGTCTGTGAAGGTCAGGCATCGAGTCCCCTAGTGACTTAACTCAGGAGGAAGAGTAGATTAAGAAAGACATCTAGATCTGCTGGGACAGCCTTGTTCCAGGGGGCTCGCTTTTGGACGGACATCATAATGGTGTAAGTAGGATATTGAACAAACACAATGGGTGGGATAGTGTCAAAATGTGACTTGGTTCTTGCTCTCTGTTGCTTCCGTGACATTTATTCTCTGGGAAACCTTAGGTCTGATTCTGGCAAGGCTCATTGCTGCAGAAGCCAGTACTCGAGAAACCAAGCACCACACTCGAAGAGTTGGAGAATCAGGTTTATTACGCTGGCGGGCCCAGAGGAGTTAACACTCTCAGCTCTGAGCCCCGAATAAAGGGGTTACAGAGTTTTTATAGACAGACTGTAGTGGGCAACACTAGCTGTTAATAGGCTGGTTTAAACTAAGGGGTTTCATGCATGCAGGAACAGCAGTCAAGATGGGGAAGGGGATGCCTGGCCTGGACAAGCATGATTAAGCAGGTTTGCAGGGGCTGGGCGATTGCAAAGAGCAGGACAAGGGTGAGTGAGATAAACTCAAGTTCCTAGTATTGCACGTCCCCACCTTCTGAGACTATGTGACCTACGTGATCTAGTCTTTGCAAGGGGCGAGCTGAGTTACAGAAGGCAGAACGAGAAGGAGGTTATGTCAAATTTTAACTTTTACTCTTCATTCGTGACTTTTCTGGTGGCTCTTAGAGAAAATCTTCCGATGACCTTACTTGGTTAAAGAATCTCAGTTTAGGAATTGGGACCCGCTGTCCAATAGATTAACCAGCCCGTTCACCGTCTTCCAGAGGGGAGGCTCCGCTTAGCACCCTTCTCAGCTGGTGGACTCGTCAGGAAGGGTGGGCCACTGGCTTTCCTCTCTCCCTGCCTCCTGCCCACTCACTCACCAGCTGCCCTAACTGGCCTTCTGTGGGTTGGAGTGTGGGAGAAGGGAGAGGAAAGAGCAGAAACCCTCTGTGGAAACAATGGCACTGCCCTGGGCTGGCTCCGTGCCCTCTGGCCTGTGCGTGTTTCCAGCTGACCCGCGATCGTGTGGCGCGTGGTGGATCCTTCAGCTGAACCCTGCCTGACCCCTTCACACCAACCACCGCTCCTGGGGTCTGGCAATGCTTTCTCTGGGGGCTGCTACCCGACCCGAGCCTCTGGTCTCCAGGGGTGTCTTCTGCACACTCTCCCACACCGCCTTCTGGAAGGCAAGAGTCCACACGGCCGGGGGTTTGCTCTGTCTCTCTTGCATGCTTGCCCACCTCCTCAGCCCTGTTAGACTCTAGGCAGGCAGTTCCCCACCAGCCCCTCTGCTCGCCCCGGCTGTGGGAGCTGGACTCTCTGACCATTGACCCTCGGTCACACCTGGTTCCACCATCTTTTTGGCTGCAGAGAACCCACATCCGGCTCTCTCCCCCGAGACCCTAGGGTTTCCTAATGCCCCTTCCTTGAGCCACTAAGCTGGGCAAGTCTTCCTCACCCACAAATGTGTTTCCATCAGATTCAGCCCAAGGGAGAGAGAGGCCTATTTTCATTCCTCCGGATGTTTGGACACGAAGAAAGAGTGGGAAAGAGCACCACCGGCTCCTGTAGCTTGTTCTCTACCCTCAGGCTTAAGTGGGGGCTCCATCTCGGGGTGGGAGTGGGGTGCAGCTGCAGGGCAGACGTCTGCACATTGACGGGGCCCAGACCCTTTGGGGTCCACACGGATCTTTCCATTTCTTTTAAAAGTCAGAAGGAAAAGCAATAATTTTTAGGTGACAGAAAATCTATTGGTACATGTGTGGGAAGCCAGCACTTCCCTTGTGACTCAGACGGTAAAGTTCTGCCAACGACGCGGGAGACCCAGGTTCAGTCCCTGGATCAGGAAGATTCCCCTGGAGAAGGAAATGGCACCCCACTCTAGTACTTTTGCCTGGAAGATCCCATGGTCGGAGGAGCCTGGTGGGCTACAGTCCACGGGGTCGCCAAGAGTTGGACACAATTTCACTTTTACTTTCATATATGTGGGTGCATGTTCAGTTATGTCCAACTCTCTGTGACCGCATGGACTGTAGCCTGCCAGGTTCCTCTGTCTTCATGGAATTTTCCAGGCAAGAATGCTGGAGTGAGTTGCCTTTTCCTTCTCCAGGGGATCTTCCTGACCCAGGGATCCAACCTGTGTCTCCCATGCCTCCTGCATTGGCAGGTGGATTCTTTACCACTGAGCTGTCCAGGAAACCCCTGTTGGTATATACTTGTCTTTATACCAACCCAGTCATATAATCTTTTAAATATTTTCTTCATCCAGGAAGGGGCCCATGATGGCAGAAGTGCCAGTGCTGAGGGCCTGGGGTGACTGACTTATCTCAGTAAAATTAGAAGTCCTGTATCCCAGGGACTCCATCAGTTCAGGGACTCACAGAGGTCATCAGTGGCTCTGTGTGCTGCCTAGGGATGCAGAGTTGATGACCCAGATTGGACTCAGCCCTAGAACCTGTGAGATTTCCATTCTCTCTTTTTTTTTTTTTTGAGGAAAAGCCAAGAAGGGTCTCACTGAGTCTCTAAGAAGATCTCTTGTATCTTATCTAACAACTCCATGAGACCTGGTTGCTTGAAACAGCTACTATTTATCTGCTCACTGACTGGGCTTCCCCTGTGGCTCAGACAGTAAAGAATCTGCCTGCAATGTGGGAGACATAGGTTTGATCCCTGAGTTGGGAAGATCCCCTGGAGGAGGGCATGGCAACCCACTCCAGTATTCTTGCCTGGAGAATCCCCGTGGACAGAAGAGCCTGGCAGGCTGCAGTCCATGGGGTTGCAAAGAGTCAGACACGACTGAGTGACTAAGAATGCACGACTACCATCATGGGATTCATGTTTCATTTTGGGCCAATCATTCCTGTCTTTCTAGTATATCCCAAATATTTTGATGATTCAGAAAGTAAAAACATGAATTTTACTAACCTAGATATGATAATTGGCTGTAATTAAGAAAAATTTAATTTGCTAAGAACCATCATTTTTTTGTTTGATTCCTGCAAAGAAAAATGGGGGAAAGATACTCAGGAATATGACCTTCAGTATTGTTCATAATTTGCTTCTGTGTTACTCCTGCAGCCATGATCCCCTAAAGTCTGGCTTTCAGAATGTAAACGTACAAGGACCCCCATCTCATGTCACAGTTTAAAGAATCCTCATTGTCGACTCTTTTAACAGCATTATTTCAAGATGTTCAATGTCACTTTGGGGATGTCATTAGCTATCGCATGTATGTAATTGCCTTTCCTAATGAGGAAAAGTGTTTTGACAATTTGGATAAGTTACCGTCTTTCTTCTCATTGTTTTGCTGTGGAAGACAGAGTGAGTAATTTCTAACCAAAAGAATGAGAAGTCTTTATATCAGGAATGGGAATTGAAAGCTGAGACCTGGAATTTGTACTCAAAGACTACACCCAAAGATCAGGGGCATGTCATGAAGCGTCTCAGAACTACCTTTGAGTCTGTTTTGAAGCTATGTCATGGATGAATGTCTGTAGAACCTGTGGGAGGGCTCAGGGGACCAAACCAAGCCTGCAGACTTGGAGGCAAATGCAAAGTAAATTTAGGAAATGTGTTGCCAACTAGAGTCTTTGGCAACAAGTTTCATACTTCTTCCTGAGTGGTTACAGAGGAAAAACAAATGATGGAGAAAGGTTGTGGGGAGGAAGGTTTGATGAAGTATGAAGGAAAGTGAAAATGAAAGTAAAAGTCACCTAGTCGTGTCCGACTCTTTGTGACCCCCTGGACTATACAGCCCATGGAATTCTCCAGACCAGAATACTGGGTAGCCTTTCCTTTCTCCAGGGGATCTTCCCAACCCAGAGATTGAACCCAGGTCTCCCGCATTGATTGTTTGCCAGTTGAGCCACAGGGGAAGCCCAAGAATACTGGAGTGTGTAATCTATCCCTTCTCAGGGGATCTTCCCCACCCAGGAATCGAACCAGGGTCTCCTGCCTGCATTGCAGGCAGATTCTTTACCAACTGAGCTATAAAAGCCATGTCTAACAGTTAGTGTTGTCTGGAAATAATTTGGTGCCTTGTGAGGTAGGGAATTCCTCATCACCAGTGGGATTCCAGCTGGGGGTGGGGAGGTAGAGGGGCTCCATGGGAGGAAGGCCTGCTCTCCAGCCCAGAATCAATAGAATCAGGAGACGTGATGTATGG
>NW_011495036.1:201496-226010 GCF_000754665.1 Bison bison bison
CGTGATGTATGGGTGAGGACAGATCAGTCCTTTGGATTCAGGATGGGCTGAGAAGGCAGGATAAGATGCAGATATCCTCCCCAAACTTATTTGTGATTAAGCATAATAAGAACGTAAATGTAGAAAACAGGCATGTGGACAAACGGGGGCTGAGGAAGGTGAGGGTGGGTGAATTGGAGACGAGCTGTCTGGTGGCCTCCCATTCCCGTTCCATTTCTGTATTCTTCCTGAGACTAAGAGCTGTCTGGAGAAAGTGTCGTTGGCTCACTGTTCCTCCAATTGTGGTGAGCCCTTCAAGGAGACAGGTACAGAATAATACCACTCATTCTGACATGTTGCTTTCTCTAGTTGAAGCTCCTGTCCACTTGCTGGCCAGGTTTGGGGATATGTTTTCATTCATTCATTTATTTTTTATTGGAGTATAATTGCTTTACAGTGCTGTGTTGGTTTCTTGGTGAGCACACACACACTACCCTGTGTAAAATAGAAAACTAGTAGAGAACCTGCTACAGAGCACAGGAAGCTAGTTCAGCGCTCTCTGATGACCTAGAGGGGTGGGAGGGGTCCCAAGAGGGAGGGGATACATGTATGCGTATGGCGATTCACTTTGTTGTACAGCAGAAACCAGTACAACATTGTAAAGCAGCAAAGCAACATTTGTTGGTCAGTTGCTCAGTCGTGTTTGACTGTTTGTGACCCCATGGACTGCAGCACACCAGGCTTCCCTGTCTTTTACCATCTCCCAGAGCTTGCTCAAACTCATGTCCATCAAGTTGGTGATGCCATCCAACCATCTCATCCTCTGTCATCCCCTTCTCCTCCTGCCTTCTGTTTTTCCCAGCCAGGGTCTTTTCCAATGAGTTGGCTCTTCGCATCAGGTGGCCAAAGTATTGGGGTTTCAGCTTCAGCATCAGTCCTTCCAATGAATATTCAGTGTTGATTTCCTTTAGGATGGACTGGTTTGATCTTCCTGCAGTCCAAGGGACTCTCCAGAGTCTTCTCCAATTAAAATAGATAAATAAATAAAGTGAAAACAAATCCCCCAACCTGGCCAGCAAGTTGACAGGAACTTCAACTAGGGAAAGCAAAGAAGGCAGAAATGAGCTGTGTTCATCTGCACCTGTCTCCTTGAAGGAGACACCACAATTGGAAAAAACAGTGAGCCAACGACATTCTCTCCAGACAGTTCTTAGTTTCAGGAAGGAATAAAGACATAATGGGGGATGGGGGTGGAGGACAGAATCCTCCAGCCACTATGCAATGATGACAGAAGACAGGGACCCAAGAGCCTCTTTACTCCCTGGAGATTCTGGGGCATCTGGTCACCACCTGCCCTTTTGTCTTTCTTTCGGGATGGCTAATTCCTGAACCACAGCATTCTGTGGCCGTCGACTCCTCTCACGGTAACTCATTTCCTACATTTACTTTGCATTTGCCTCCAGTGATAGGAGAATCATGGGGTTTAAGCTTCACATGGCTCTTCTTTAGAGAAAAATGCAAGATTTTTCGAATAACTTTTCAGAAAAGGTAGAATCCAAGCTTCCCTGTTTTGTACTTTTGGGCCGATACTTTCAAGTGATGGTAAAATGTATGCTACCCAGTGATTACAGTTTTATAAAACCCATCGCTTTTCATGAATGAAAAAGTATTTATTCATAGAGCATTTGAAAAATACAGAAAAGCTCAACTGAGGGCAAGAGCAGATGGGCTTCAGACGGTAAAGAATCTACCTGCAATGCGGGAGACCTGGATTCGATCCCTGGGTTGGGAAGATCCCCTGGAGGAGGACATGACAACCCACTCCAGTATTTTTGCCTGTGGGATCCCCGTGGACAGAGGGGCCTGGCGGGCTGCAGTCCATGGGGTCACACACAGTTGGACACAACTGAGTGACTAAGCACAGCAGCACAGCACATCTAGAGATAAATATTGATAGCATATTGGTATTGATTCTGTTATTCTTAGGTGGGTGTATGATAATTTGATTGCTGTGTACATACATATTCAAAATCTAATTTGCTCATTTAACTAATAACCTCCCATAGAACATCTCCCATCACCATAAATATATACCTTTATGACAATTTTTAGCTGTGAAATATTCCAGCCTGTGGATATACTGTACTTCATTAAACCAATCCCTTGTTAAGCATGTATGGTTTCTCCTCTTTGGTTACTATGTCTATGATAAGCAGTTTTATATATTCATTTTTGAGTGCATCAGTGACTTTTTTCCCCTTTGAATTCTTTTCAAAGGAGAAATTTCTAGATACAGTGTATGTACGTGTTGAAGTCTTTTGATATGTCTGTTCCCATCCCATCCCTCGTTCCCTAACGCTGTAACAGTTCACAGACTTTTCCCAGTATATGGGAAACCTGTTTACTCACCTCCTTGCCAACACACGGTACAGTCGTTATTGTAGACCCTGCTCAGTTTCCAGTTTCGTTATGAAAATGCTATGTTATTGTCTCAGTCAACATTTCCTTGATTCTTAGAGAGGTTGGACATTTAGTCATCGGCCATTTTTGCTGTCCAGCCACCTAGTTCAGGAGCACCTATCCTTTTCCAGTTGATTATTAAGTTCTCCTATTGGGCTTCCACATACCTTTAGTTTGAGGAAAACAAATTGAGAATGACTTTGCTTGGAAAAATTCAGTTAAGAGAAATTCAGTTAGGAATTATTTTTTTAAGTGAATGACCACCATTGAAAAATAAATCTGGATATTGCTATCTGCGATCTGCTTCAATTCTGCCCCTTGCCTATTGGTTCTGCCTCTGACTCCCAATTAATTCTGTTTATACCTAGGAAAACCTTATAACAATTCCTAAACTCTAACATCTTGAGGAACAAATTTAAAACTAAACACTGCTGCTGCTGCTGCTGCTAAGTCACTTCAGTCGTGTCCGACTCTGTGTGACCCCATAGACGGCAGCCCACCAGGCTCTGCCGTCCCTGGGATTCTCCAGGAAAGAACACTGGAGTGGGTTTCCATTTCCTTCTCCAATGCATGAAAGTGAAAAGTGAAAGTGAAATCGCTCAGTCGTGTCCAACTCTTAGTGACCCCATGGACTGCCGCCTACCAGGCTCCTCCATCCATGGGATTTATCTTATCTCAGAATAAGATAATGTGCATGAATGTATGCACTTTTCTTTCCCTACGAATTCATATAGAGGATTGCTGTCCATTGCACTAGTCCTGGAAACACAGGTGACTCGTTGATCTGTTCTTTTGTTTGCATGCCATCTGAAAAGCTAAGTCACTGTCAAAAGTGTTAGTTGCTCAGTTGTGTCTGACTCTTTTCGACCCCATGGACTGTAGCCCCAGACTCCTTAGTCCATGGAATTCTCCAGGCAAGAATACTGGAGTGGGTTGCCATTTCCTTCTCCAGGGGAACTTCCCAACCCAGGGGTCGAACCTGGGTCTGCTGCATTGCAGGCAGACTCTTTACTGTCTGAGCCACCAGGGAAGCCCTACTGTTAAAAAAAATAATGAACTAAAAATCTTGCTGGAACATTCCCCAGGCCAATTTTGCAGCACACCTGGCTTAGGTGAGAGGAAAAGACTAAACATAAGATTTTCCTTGAGGTCTACACCCAGACTGCATATTTCAAGAGGATAGGTATGAAGTCCAGGGATGATTCTCCTCTCCTCCAAAGTTTCTACCCCAGCATTAGGTTGAGAATAGACAATCCATCAGTAATAATCCAACTGAATAATCAGTGTAGCATTCTGATGTCATCAAAATGGGACATGGGAAATGTGAGAACCGAACTGAGTAGTGAAGTGATTTTGTTAAGTCACAAGACACACAGATGGGCTATGGCTGGATCTCGGTTTGGAATGCAAATTACATTCCTATTTCATGCAAGCTCCAATTTCTCATCATTACCAAGAACTTCATTACTATTCCATTGCTCTGCTGCAGTCACTAGTGAGTAACATTAGTCAGATCAGCCTGTGCAGGACGAATCCAAGTCCTTTGGTTCCAGAGTATGGCAAAATGCCTAGCAGGTGTTGATTTAGGAGGGAAAGGGGTAAAGGAAACAATTTGAATGTTTTTCTTTGTCTCATTATTCAAGGTTTCAGAAATGAAGACAACATGACTCTGGCATGGGAGGGTGTCATGAAAGAAAATTACCTTGTCAAGATCAACACAAAAGCCAGCGACCCGTCAGAGGAGTATGTCAGCCGTTTATTCCTGCTTTTCGAGGGTCCCCTTGTGTACAGAAGCTAGCAGATCACAGGCAGCTTACTTGAACAAACTCTGTGTAAAGAAAATTCGCACCAGAGAGCAGCATCAGGAGGCTCAGACAGCCAAAGGTGACAAACAGAAGGCTGTGTCAGCCTTCCAGGAAGGGCAAAACCTTCCCCCCTGCTATCTGATGGCCCTCCTGATTGCAGGGAAGAAAGAGATGTTGATATTTGGAACCTGCAAGGCAACGCCATGGACCAGGTGACCAGAGCATGGGTCCCTGTGCCATAGCTGCAGAGGTGAATTCTGGGAAGATCCACAGATCATGGGCAGCAGTCATTACTTTACAGGGTCCACACATGTGTCTCTGCGAGGAAGAAACACAGAGATTAGAAGATGGCAAAGCCCTTGGGTTGATGTGTCACGGACTGTTCTTGTCCCTGAGAAGTCCTGAGCATCCTCTATGAGGCACATGGAGTTGCTGTAAACATCCCATAGAACTAGGCACATCACTCCCTCCATAGATGGTCCACGAAGAATGTGGGCTGCAGGGTCTCCAGGAGCATGCCCTTTGAGCTTAAAATGGGGTTAACAGGGTTAATGCTACCGCTAAGTCGCTTCAGTCATGTCCGACTCTGTGCAACCCCATAGACAGCAGCCCACCAGGCTCCCCCATCCCTGGAATTCTCCAGGCAAGAACCCTGGACTGGGTTTCCATTTCCTTCTCCAATGCATGAAAGTGAAAAGTGAAAGTGAAGTCGTTCAGTCGTGTCCGACTCTTAGCGACCCCATGGACTGCCGCCTGCCAGGCTCCTCCATCCATAGGATTCTCCAGGCAAGAGTACTGGAGTGGGGTGCCATTGCCTTCCCCATAACAGGGTTAATAGTCAAATGTAATTCTAACGGAGAGCTCCAAACACACCTCAGAATTCGTCTAAGGAAGAATAAACATAAGAACAACTACTCCCTTTGTTAGGCTTAACACCGCTATTGGGAGCACGGGACGTGAAGTGTGCTTTTTCTCTTCGAGCAATGAGGCAGAGGCCTCTATCCTCCTCTGTCCCTGGACTCAGAGATTTTAGTTTTGGAAGGAAGGAATGGACATTACATGTCATCTTCCACCTCCCACCCACATCAACAAAGGTAGCATCAATTTGGTGTCCTTCCAACTGGGACAAGAATGCAATTCTGCTTTGATTGGATATTTGGAAGAAAGTAAAAATGATAAAAGTAGCTGATGTTAATTTAGTTGAAGATGAAAATGATCTGTATTTTGTTTTTTAAAATGGAGCCTAATAACCTTTTTTCTCTCTTTCTCTGTTTTCTCTCTTTTTAAACATCTTTGAAGAATAAGGCATCGTTTTAGACAGCTGGATACAAAGGTAGGGTCCTGTTTATAGTTTGGGAAATATTTTTTAAACTCTATTATCTTTGAGCTTTCAGCTAGAGGCCGGTGTCCAAAAATAAATGAAGTTAATTGTTTTGAAAAATGGATATGACCCTCTTCTGTGTTCAGTTGTCTTCGTTCACTGTGTGAAGTCTGACTGCTGGAACAAAATTGCTTCAGATGTTTCTAGCCCACGTGGGAATAGTCCTGAGTCCCATTTCTACAACGTCTGAAATTTCTCCTGCTTCTGTCTAACCCAGGACCCCATTTCTCTTTTTCTCTCAAGAGAAAGATGCTTGCAATGACAAGGAACACCAGGCAGGCTCAGAAAATCAGCTTGGGAGCCTGGGAGCCTCTATGCCAGTCTTTGTTGCCACTCTAATTTGTCACCTACTGAATTTGAATTATGAATGTGTGAATACACACATAAATGTCAAGCTTAGAGAGGGAATGCCCACCTCCATCCTGAGCTGGGCAGCTGGAAATTACGATTTGGTTCAGGAGAAGTGGCATTCGATTCATAAATACTGGCTCCCTGTTAGACTCTGAGGAGGAGGTGGTGTCTCTCTTATCATGGCATTTTGAGGATGGGTGTTGCAGTCACATGTCACATTTGCTGCTTCCTGCCTTGCCGCCCCCAGGATGTGCCGTTTCACTGCTGACAATACCCCATCAGGGGTGGCAGGGTCTCCAGTACCCAAATCCCCTCCTGTAGGAGCGTCTCAAGGAACATTGAATAAATGAACCAAAACTGCTCTTTTCAGAGCTCTAACTGATGATTTATCCAGTCCACAATTCCTTGCATATGTATTTCTGTGTTATCAGCAGCATGTAAAAATCTGAGGCCATGTGTCCATGGGTCTCCCTTCCTGCACTCTGGTCCCGTGCAGGACGCTGAACTGATGCCTGGAACCTTCCTACCTGCACCCCCTGCCCCCATGGCTTGTCAATTCCTTCATCGCCTTCCCTCCCCTGGAGCCGCCTGCTCCATACATTGGTGTCAGCCACTCAGGATGATGGTACATTCTGTGTAGAATGTTTCTGTCACAATCAGCTTTACTTCCCTACACTTTAGGGACTTCAAACAACCATCTTATTTCCCTCTTGCTTTTCTGGATCAGGAGTATGGGAAGGGAACAGCTGGGCAGTTCTTCTGCTTCTTGTCGTCTCAGCTGGGTTTACGGGGCTGGATTCAACTGGCAGTAAGGCCGGGACCTGGCCCCTTGGTGCTCCTCCTCATTGCTTTTCTCCCCACATGACCGCTGATCTACGTAGCTTGGGCATCTTGGGTCAGTTCCCTTTGTTCCATAGGGGCTGGCTTCCAAGACTGACGAAGTGCTCCCCAAGGTGGGACCTGGACCTGGCATGACGTTGAGTAAAGAAGCCCCAGGCCAACTGAGATCTAGCTGGGGGAAGAGTTAATGCCACACGTCCATCCTCTACCCCTCGAGGTGGGAGTGATGCGTAGACATGGAGAGACGTGACAGCTATCTTTGGAACCACACCATCACACAAGAGTATATCCTGTTTCAACTGCTCTCCTTCTGATATTATACTATTGCTGGTTTTTAATTGAGTGACTAGGAAGACCCCTAGTATGCTAAGGCTGTATATTGTTACCCTGCTTATTTAACTTCTATGCAGAGTACATTATGAGAAATGCCAGACTGGATGAAGCACAAGCTAAAATCAAGATTGCCAGGAGAAATATCAGTAACCTCAGATATGCAGATGATACCACCCTTATGGCAGAAAGTGAAGAGGAACTAAGTGAAGGAAGAAGAGGAAAGTAAAGAAGAGCCTCTTGATGAAGGTGAAAGAGGAGAGTGAAAAAGCTGGCTTAAAACTCAACATTCAGAAAACTAAGATCATGGCATCCAGTCCCATCACTTTATGGCAAATAGATGGGGAAACAATGGAAACAGTGACAGCTTTTATTTTCTTGGGCTCCAAAATTACTTGGGCTCCAGATGATGAAGCAGTCATGAAATTAAAAGATTGCTTGCTCCTCAGAAGAAAAGCTATGACAAACCTAGACAGCATATTAAAAAGCAGAGACACTACTTTGCCCACAAAGGTCCATCTAGTCAAAGCTATGATTTTTCCAGTAGTCATGTATGGATGTGAGAAATGGACCATAAAGAAGGCTGAGGGCCAAAGAATTGATGTTTTTGAACTGTAGTGTTGGAGAAGACTCTTGAGAGTCCCTTGGACTGCAAGGAGATCCAATCAGTCCATCCTAAAGGAAATCAATCCTGAATATTCATTGGAAGGACTGATGCTGAAGCAGAAATTCCAATCTTTTGGCCACCTGATGTGAAGAGCTGACTCATTGGAAAAGTCCCTGATGCTGGGAAAGATTGAAGGTGGGAGGAGAAGGGGACAACAGAGGAAGAGATGGTTGGATGGCATCACTGACTCAATGGACATGAGTTTGAGCAAACTCCAAGAGATGGTGAGGGACAGGGAGGCCTGGTGTGCTGTGGTCTGTGGGATCTCAAAGAGTTGGAGATGACTGAGCCATTGAACAAGGAAGACACCATTGGGCTAAGTGCCATCAAAGCAAACATGGCCCCCAAATTTCATGAATGGACCCTTTGTTGAATGTTTTGGGTGTGGGAGCATTTTCAAGCCGAATTACATAGGATTAATTAGGAATAACACTTTGCAGTATCAGGAGTGTTTTCCAGATTGCCTGAGTCTATAGTATCAGGGAACAAGGTCAGCAGCTGTGAAGACCCTAAGTCCAGAGAGGCATGGAATGTTGTAGACTAGAGAGGGACAGTGTGAACGAGAGGGAACCCCGAGTGGGAAGAAGGGGGAAGCTATTTCGTCCTGTGAGGGAACTTGTTGGCCTCTTTAGGGATGCGTTTTACTCCCCCACAAACCTCTGGGGACATATCTGGGGACACTCCCTTCAAAGAGCCCTCTGGGAAGTCAGAGTGGCCACATAAGAGGGACTTAAACAGTTTGGCTTGGGAATAGAGGTATGAAGCACGTGTCTAGATGTGTGTGTCTGTATGTAGAGAAAACAGGCTATTTTTGGTTATTCTGTTGCTTTACTTGTGAGTCCAGTTGAGGTGGCTTTGGAGGGAGTTGATGGAAAGTGGACTTGGGGTTGAACTCAACCTTCTGTGTACCTTGCTGGGGGGCATGCAGAGCCTGGGCAGGATGGCAACACGGGGACGGAGCAGAGTGGGACTGGGGTCAGAGGTCAGCCGGACATCCGGGCACTGGTCCAGCTGAACTGATTCCCGGGTTCAGGGAGGCCTCCTAGTTGGTGAGCTTCTGGGAGGGTTGGGGTGATCCGGTGGTGGGGGCGGTGGGCCTGAACAGTGGGGGCTGTGGGGGCTGCTGAGGGGGTCCCAGATGGTTGCAGTCACAGTTGGGGGCTGTCCACACATACATGTGAGCCTGGGTTCTGTGGGGCCTTCAGGGGAGGGCCTTGGGTCAAGGCCCCTTGGCGTCTCTCTGGCTGTGGAGCTCAGCCTCTTTGTGGCTCTTATAAGAAGTCCCCCACATGCTGCATTTTTCAGGTTTTGGTAGAATTTAGGCAGATCCCTCCAGTGTTCTTGCCTGGAGAATCCCAGGGACGGAGGAGCCTGGTGGGCTGCTGTCTATGGGGTCGTACAGAGTTGGACACGACTAAAGTGACTTAGCAGCAGCAGCAGCAGGCAGATCCCTGGGAAACCATAAACCACACAACACAGAGCCCTCGGCCCCACCCATGGACTTCACTGCCTCTCTCCCCTCTCTTGGGGCTCCCCTGGTGGCTCAGACGGTAAACCGTCTGCCTGCAATGTGGGAGACCTGGGTTCGATTCCTGGGTTGGGAAGACCCCCTGGAGAAGGAAATGGCAATCCACTCCAGCATTCTGGCCTGGAAAATCTCATGGACGGAGGAGCCTGGTAGGCTACAGTCCATGGGGTCTCGAAGAGTCGGACACGACTGAGCGACTTCACTTTCACTTTCACTTTCTCCCCTCTCTAGTCCTGTTGCCACCCTCTCTCCCTTTTATCTCCTCCCCCATCCTCTGTGCCTTCTCCTCTGAACAACAAAAAGATTCTCCTTCATATCCAAAGAGAATTTTAGGGCTGGCCACTTGTTTCTTGAGTAAGCTCTTAATGTCTTCAGTTCAGTTCAGTTCAGTTCAGTCGCTCAGTTGTGTCCGACCCTTTGCGACACCATGAATTGCAGTACGCCAGGCCTCCCTGTCCATCACCAACTTCTGGAGTTCACTCAAACTCACGTCCATTGAGTCGGTGATGCCATCCAGGCATCTCATCCTCTGGCGTTCCCTTTTCCTCCTGCCCCCAATCCCTCCCAGCATCAGAGTCTTTTCCAATGAGTCAACTCATGTGTAGGCATGAGGTGGCCAAAGTACTGGAGTTTCAGCTTTAGCATCATTCCTTCCAAAGAACACCTAGGGCTGATCTCCTTTAGAATGGACTGGTTGTATCTCCTTGCAGTCCAAGGGGCTCTCAAGAGTCTTCTCCAACACCACAGTTCAAAAGCATCAATTCTTTGGTGCTCAGCTTTCTTCACAGTCCAACTCTCACATCCATACATGACCACAGGAAAAACCATAGCCTTGACTAGACGGACCTTTGTTGGCAAAGTAATGTCTCTGCTTTTGAATATGCTATCTATGTTGGCCATAACTTTTCTTCCAAGGAGTAAGCGTCTTTTAATTTCATGGCTGCAGTCACCATCTGTAGTGATTTTGGAGCCCCCCAAAATAAAGTTTGACACTGTTTCCACTATTTCCCCATCTATTTCCCATGAAGTGATGGGACCAGATGCCATGATCTTCATTTTCTGAATGTTGAGCTTTAAGCCAACTTTTTCAGTCTCCTCTTTCACTTTCATCAAGAGGCTTTTTAGCTCCTCTTTACTTTCTGCCATAAGGGTGGTATCATCTGCATATCTGAGGTTATTGATATTTCTCCTGGCAGTCTTGATTCCAGCTTGTGTTTCTTCCAGCCCAGCGTTTCTAATGATGAACTCTGCATAGAAGTTAAATAAGCAGGGTGACAATATACAGCCTTGACATACTCCTTTTCCTATTTAGAACCAGTCTGTTGTTCCATGTCCAGTTCTAACTGTTGCTTCCTGACCTGCATATAGGTTTCTCAAGAGGCAGGTCAGGTGGTCTGGTATTCCCATCTCTTTCAGAATTTTCCACAGTGTAAACCATACTAAACAGTGTATTGAAGTCCTTTTACTGCAACAAATATAGAGATTTCTCCAAAGCCCTCCAGTAAAAAAAAACAAAAACAAAAACTCCATCTCATTCTTACACCAGAAAACAAAGTCATTCCTTAACCTTAAATCTGTAAGTAGGAATCTTACTATGCCTTCTTTATTTTAGGCAGCCCTCATGGTTTCTTTTTGTCCTTTTCTAACCTCACAGTTAAATTATGAGGTTAATACTGGAAAGAAGCCATAGTTAAACTGAGAGTTTTCCTTGAGTGAGTGATTTAGCACGTTGGAAACCAACTGTACAGAGATTGCTTTATGTCTATAGCTTTTATCAAGTGTAACAATATGGCTTGTAATTTGAAGTGATCTTTATCATCTTCATGTATCTTGTGTAAAAACTTGTGAAATATGCATGTATTGAAAATAATTTTATCATGCCTTTTACCTAAATTTGTTTAGCTTTTTTTACTGTGTTTTTGGTGAGGGGAGACACTTTATTTGCAAAAACTGGATTAATGTTATATTATTTTCATTAGTGTTATACTCTTATCAAAGCAAAGCTTTATTGATATCATTTATTGGTATTAGTTACATATAACATTATGACTTATATGTGTAAATTTGTATCTGTATATAGGTTATATATTATTTCTGTGTTGTTAAAAACCTCTCATTTCTGTGTGGGAATCACTAGTGATTAAGATTCGTGCTTCCCTGATGACTCGGCGGTAAAGAATCTGCCTGTAGTGCAGGAGACACAGGTTGGATCCCTGGTTTGGGAAGATCCCCTGGAGAAGGGAATGGCAACCCGCTCCAGTATTCTTGCCTGGAAAATCCCACAGAGAAGCCTGGTGGCCTACAGGCCATGGGGTCGCAAAGGAGTCGGGCATGACTTAGTGACTAAACAACAACAGTAGCAAAAACTAATCCTAATTGGTGCTAATGCTTATTTGCTAGTGATTTGATTTCAGAAAGTCTGTAGTGAACAAGCTCTGAAATATCACCTGTCTGATATTCTGCCGTACTCCAGGCATGGGCCATACTTCTTATTTCATGTATGGTTAATCTGTTTCATGGAAAAGCCTTAGAGTCATGATTTAAAATTTAAGTTGGAAAATTGATCTAAAGACTGGTTCTGTTTTCTCCTTTCCAAGCTTAATGACCTCAAAGGTATTCTGAAAGAGATTGCTAATAAAATCAAATAAAACCGCATGGACTCTGATGGAGAAAAATTTAATTCTAGCAAGGTAAGTCATTTTAATAGCTTTCTTCTTTTTTTGATCTGAAAATTTACATATTTTGAGACTAATTCAAAATCATGATATTTTCTCAGTTATTTTATTTTCACATGTGATCAGATTTGCAAAATAACACTGGTGTAAAAAAAACAATCAAGGGATATAGAAAGGATACAGGTAGAAACCCACCTCCCATAACTCCCCCTCATGCCCACACTCCAAGACTGTTCCCTGGTCCAAGGTGAGCACTGATAGCATCCTTTTGAAACTTAAAAAAAAAACTTGCAAATTGTACAGCTATTTTGACATTAATTGAATCAAGATCAGACTATTCAAAGAGTTGGCCTTTTTTTTTTTTTTTAAACTTAACTCTAGATCATGAATGTCGTTACAGATCTGTGCTTCAAATATGTACCTCATTCTCATGGTGCATCATTGATGATTATTGCTGTAGGGGATACACAGATGTCTGGGTCTTTTGGTTGGTTTATTTTCTCTCAACAAATGCATGTTGATCACATCTTACTACCAAAAATGTTTTAGTAAACCTTTTAAGATTTGGGGGGCTTCCCTGATAATTCAGACAGGTAAAGAATCTCCCTGCAATGTTGGGAGACCCTGGGTCAGGAAGATCCCCTGGAGAAGGGAATGGCTACCCACTCCAGGATTCTTCCTTGGAGAATTCCATGGATAGAGGAGCCTGGCAGGTTACAGTCCATGGGATCACAAAGAGTCGACTGAGCCACTAACGCTTTCTTTCACTTTCAAGGTTTTTAGCAATAGCTCATTTGCACAATAAAAATGTAATTCAGTTAACTGGCAAAATTGAGCCCAAGGCTTTGCACCATGATCTGAGCATTTACTTTAATTAAGTTTTCTCATTACCTGTCCAAATGCTGAAACCAAATGTTAACAATGTTGTTAGGGAGTCGTAGAGCTAGGAGGAAACAGCTATGAGCATTCCATTTGATTAAAATTTTTTTGAGAAAGTGAATTGCACGGAATGGAAACACAATGAAGGCTCCCTTCCACCTTCCCTCTTTCCCTTCATGTTTACTGAGCACCTTCTAAGTGCTGAGGCTCAGACTCTGATTTCTACCTTTGCATAAATCCTCTCACAGCAGAATTTCTATTCACAGAGTGGCTGTGTTATAAGGGTAACTGTATTAGGACCCATTTGGTTTATCTGGTCACTCAACACTTTTCCTTGGGTTCTGACAATTACAGATCGTATTCTAAGCCCTCTATCCTGGAAGATTTTGTAAGGGCAAGATTGGCGCATATTTTATTTGCATATTTATTTTGTGTGGAAGCAGGGATAGCCTCGCAAGTTGCTCAAGAAAACAAACCTTGTACATTTAGGAAGAACGCATTTCAACTCTTCCATCGTGGCACTTCACGAACACAGCATCATACTTTACAGTAAATTATAATTCGAGTTTTGAAGCATTTGTTATTTTGTTTATGAGCTGAGCCATAGAAAAAGCAATTAGGAGGTGATGAAACAATTCAAAATGATTAAAAAATCCATAGAGGTGTAATAATCAGAAAAGATGTACTCATCCACCTCTTAAAGCTCTAATCTCATCTCTTTTTTTTTTTTTCCAAAAGTGTTGACTATGAGGAAAATGAGCGCACAGACTGGTTTCTTAGCAACCTGCTCTTTGCTTAGACTTAATTTTTTTTAAGGTAGCGAGAGTTAATTCATTGGTGAATGAACATGAATGGGGAGAAGGACATTACTTCATGTCCATGTGGGCATCTGTGAGCCTGGGGATGAGAAGAGCATGAGAACACAGAGGCCCAAGATAGTCTTAACCACAGATATCTTTAGAAACAGTGTGCTTGGCATGTGCAGTTTGTTGGTATACTTTTTACTTCTGGGTAGAAGATCCGTTTTCTTTTTTTGATGTCGTCTGTCTGGCATGTCCTTAAGAAGTTCGCAGAAAATGTAATTTTATGGGCAACCACCTACATGCTGCTAAAATATATATTTTTTGATTTTTTAAATTGAAGTATTGTTGCTATAAAATATTATATGTTATAAGTGTACAGTATAGTGATTTGCAATTTTAAAGGTTAATTCTTTAAACGTTAACTCTACTTATAGTTCTTATAAATGTTGGCTACATTCCCCGTGTTGTATAATATATCCGCGTAGGTTATTTTCTACCAATAGTTTGTACCTCTTACGCCCCGCCCCATGTCCTGCCCCTCTCTCTTACCTCTCCCCACTGGCACATGGGGCTGAAATATTATTATTGTAGTGTCTCTCTGATACTGCTTTCTCTGGAGAGGTGAGGATATCTTTCCTAGGAGTGGGGGCAAGGAAGGGAATGCCAGCTCAAGCGGGTGTAAGCTGGGCACCAGTGAAGGCAGGGCAGAAGGGGACACCTGGGGACAAGTCTTCATCAGTTTGCCCATCGGGGCTCTCCATCTTGAATCAGCCTTTGATCCAATAACTTGGGATGAGATGTTTGGGTATAAATATTTCTTCCTCCCATGCTAAAATGGAAAGGAAGTAAGAAGCAGGGTGAGAGAAAGCTATTTGTTTGCTCGTACCCTTACACCTTCCCTGAGGACAAGATGGAGTGAAGGTGGGGTAGGGGGTACTTCCTTTGGGTACCAGAAATTGTTTGGTCCCTCCATAATCATCCATCGGTTCTTGTGTTGGCTGCGCTTAAACTCCAGCTCATCTCTTCGGTACATTATTGCAGTTCTTAATGTTATTATCAACTCATCCTTGTGCAGAAATCACTTAACAAATAGGGCACTTGGAAGCTTTCTGGGACGCAAAGCTTATCTTTGAGTTGAGTCTTAACTATAGTCATTTTGTTTACATTGGCAAGGTGGTCAGAACTCACCTCTTTAAGGGAGGAAAAATGGTCATGTACTCGCTCCAGTACTGAAAAGCAACGTCTCAGTGCCTGGTTTAGGCACTTAGGGCCTCTGTCAGTATGTTGCCAGTGTGTTTTGGAGCCAACAGTGTCCTGAGAACAGAAGAGGGAGATGGCTCTTAAGGCAGTGCTCTCCTTTTGATTTCACAGGTCGCATCAGACGTCTGCATGGAGAAGATTCAAGGGATCCTGCTGAACAGTTGCATCTTGACAACAGCTGTGTTCCTGACTAAGCGAGAATTGTTCAGGCCCCTGGGTGCACCTTGATGGCTTTAATCACTCCAGTGTGCTCAGTCTGAGGATAAAATGTGTCCCCGATTTCACTCAAGAAGGCGGATATAAAGGAAGAACATTTCCTGCTTCCCCCAGGCCACCCTGTTGCTCTCCGCGTCTCCGGGGCCAGAGCCCCCTGTGGATGGTCTGAGCTGCCCGGTGTTCTCCCGTTTCCTCCTCTTGTCCTCCTTGGACCCATGCATGTTAGGGAACGTCTCTCCTAGGAATAGCAACCTGGTCTTGCTTTCTCTCCTGGATCCTTACTTTGTCTTCAACTGATTCTCTTTTGTTTCCTTTTTTTTTTGTATTATGTGACTACTTAGCTGTCACAGTGTTAAACGTTTCTGCAGTCAGGTCAGATTCTAAGACATGCTACAGCTAGAGCACTCTGGTTTTTTTCAGGAGAAACTCTCATCATTGCTCTCTACGATTTTAATCATTAAAGCAGGTGATAAAGCATCGTCTTCCTGCACGTGCCCCAGGAACCCCACTTGACGGAAGTACCCCCTTCCTAGCAGTGCGAAAAGGCACCTGAAGATGACCTCCCCAGAGGCGCATCTGGTTTTGTTTTCACTGAGTGTCCCCTTGCTTATTATTTTCCCATTATAAATAATTCATGGGTATGATAGGAAATTCCTGGGTATTATACAAAACATAGACTATGAGGAAAGTAGAAAATATAAACAGTCTCACTATCTGAAGATAATCACTGCTAACAAGTCAGAGTGTTTTTTCAGGTCTGCTTTTTTTTTTCCTATGCATGTTTTATGTCTCTTTTAAAATTTTATATAAAGTCAGCATATAGATTTTACATAAGCTTTTTCACTTAATATTTTATCCAAGATGTACTCTTTATATACAGGGTCTTAAACTTTACATTAACACTTGCTTGCTGTTCAGTCTCTAATGATTTCTGCTATGTTGGTCATTGAAGGTGGTTTCTTGTTGGCCAATGGGGTGAGCATCTATGCGTATGAATCTTTTTCCACAGCTGGGAAAATTTCCCATGGCTAGATTCCCAGGAATATGTACTTCTTAACAAAGTATTTATAAGGTTTTTTACAGAAATGTTTAGCAAATAGGAATTGTTAGCTTGATATCAGTTCAGTTCAGTTGCTCAGTTGTGTCCAGCTCTTTGCGACCCCATGGACTGCAGCACGCCAGGCCTCCCTGTCCATCACCAATTCCCGGAGTTTACTCAAATTCATGTACATTGAGTTGGTGATGCCATCCAACCATCTCATCCTCTGTCGTCCCCTTCTCCTCCCGCCTTCAATATAAGTCTTATCAAACTATTTATAAGGCTTTTTCAGAAATGTTTAGCAAATGGGAATTATTAACACGATACAGAACCTAGAACTCCTAAGATAAAATATTGCATCTAATCCTTAGTTTAGGAAGAAACCAGTATACTTATTTCAGTATTATAGAGGTGAGGGCATTGGTATAGAATTCAAGGTATTATGTTATTGAACGCCTGTACTCCCAGCTTTGTCTGGAAGTGGTGTTATCTTTGCACAAAAGAAGTGCATAAAGTTATTTAAACATCCGTGATTAGTTTTTCCACTTTGAATAGAATGTACTCAGTGGCTAAAGAAGAAAATCTTAGAAGGAAGCTATTAAATGATTATCTCATTAGAAAAACTACAAAAGCATGAACCAAAAAAATGTTTTTCTGTTTTGTCTGGGCAGTAGTTAAAATGACTCCTCACAACATTCATGATGTTTGTAGGGAATGAACACAAATAAAAGGTGTCTTTTTACCTAAACCTCTTTAATGACCTGACAAGGAATCTTAGTGGTGGGGATGATCAATTCATGGTTTTGGATTCTGAAAGGTGGAATAAAATTTACTTGACAAAAATTGTCGATGAATGGAATTTTCAAGTTTTCTCTGTTAGCGAGAGAATTTTGTTTTTGTTTCACCATGGCAACTAGAAGAACTGCCTTTTCTGAATCCACCAAGACGAGGCTTGTGTTATCGCCATAGTGACTGGAAAAAAAAAAAACAACAAAGTATTTGGCCCTGTCCATAAGACCATGTAGAGAATGACAACCATCCCAACCTTTTGTCCTCAATTCAGATGGTGAATGTGAATAAAATCAGTAACTTGAAAACCTCCTAGAAGATGAAACTTAGCATAACTCTTGGCTGATCTCCTTAAATGTGCTTGTCCCTGTGTTCACGTTTTCACAGACTATGCTTTTGTTAGTGTAAGAAATAGGCCGTGTGCACATCAACATCGTGAGTAAAAGCAACTGCTCCGTTGACGCTAATGACAGAGAACTTGAATGATGCTCGGAGTCCACTTGGGGGAGCTGCCCGGTGCTTCCAGCTCGGCCGGCCTGACGGAGGTTTTCGCGTGGTTCCTCTCCGTGGTCTCTGTGCAGGACAAGTCCTTGCTTCGGTGCAGCTCATGACAACAGCAGTGTCTTGGCTGCACCTCTAACCAAAGGTGCTGTCTTTGTATCTGGTATTGAAGGTGTCCTGGGCGTGTGTACACGGCTGCTGTTAGCCTTGCAGCTTGGTTCAATTGACTGTGTTGAATTAAATGAGGAGGAAATGTCATGGGTTGCCTTTGTCATTCTTTTGAGAGTGGAAAAAAATACAGTCCCTCCCTTCAGATTTATTTCTGTGGGGATCTGACTCGCAGAGTTACATGAGCTGACTTTGATAAGCAGATAACTCAAGCATTCTGATCGCATGCAAGCAGAAGGCTGTCCCCCATGGTTCTGATTCTTGCCATCAGGGCCAGGTTTGGATCCATGGTCGCTTTTTGGTGCCCCCGGTTGGGCACCCGTCTACACCCCCAGGGTCTCCAGCTTCTGTGACTTGGAGACACCCTGCTAGGTCACCACCCTTTAGATATGTGTGGCTGTTTCTGAGCTTACAGGGTCTCCTGTGGGCTCAGGATCTGTCTTGGGGCCAAGATGGTACCTTATGTCCACAGCCCCACGTGCTGATGGAGGCTGGGGCCCAGACCCCGTTTCCTTGCTGAAGGCAGAGTCCTCCAAAGCCACCTTGGTTCCAGACACAACTGGGGAGTGTGTCTCCCTCCGCTGCCCCTCCCCTTCGTGGTCCATGTGGTGGACTGGACTCGGTGGTCGTTATGGACACAGCCTCTGCCCACAACCTCCACCTCAAAAAGAAACGTCTTAGGAGTCAGGCCCTCCACTGAGCTGGGGCCGGGTTTTGGACACAAGCATCCCATTGCCTCTCTGACCCATCCCCACCCAGGCACACATAGACTGGACAGGTCTCAATTCTCCTGAAGACGGAAAACATGAGGGCAAAACGGCCTTCAGTGGCCTGTCCCACTCATCCGTCAGACCTTGGTGGTTGTTTCTGAGCCATAGTTTAGGATCAAGCTGGGGCTTTGGGACTCCATGGGCTCATTTATAGCCTCAAATTTTTAATCAATGTTTTTCCGCCTACAGAAGTCTTGTTTGACTAGGAGCAGTTTCCGTTATTTTTCTCATAATGTGCAATGTGTTGTCAGTAAGTGGCCACTGTGAATACTTCCTGGGGATTAAGAATAAAATTTAAAAAAATCAAAATAAGAAAGGAACAGGAGGCCCTGCTCTCCACCATCTTACAATCCATTAAAGGAGATGAAAGTGAAGTCGCTCAGTTGTGTCAGACTCTTTGAGATCCCAAGGACTGTAGCCCACCAGGCTCCTCCGTCCATGGAATTTTCCAGGCAAGAGTACTGGAGTGGATTGCCATTTTCTTCTCCAGGGGATCTTCCCGACCCAGGGATCAAACCCAGGTCTCCTGCATTGCAGGCAAATGCTTTACTGTCTGAGCCACCAGGGAGACAAGATTGATTTAAGATAAACAGGGACTTGATGCTTCCTGGTGCTGCTGCTGCTGCTGCTGCTAAGTCACTTCAGTTGTGTCCGACTCTGTGCAACCCCGCAGACGGCAGCCCACCAGGCTCCCCCATCCCTGGGATTCTCCAGGCAAGAACACTGGAGGGGGTTGCCATTTCCTTCTCCAATGCATGAAAGTGAAAAGTGAAAGCTTCCTGGTGGCTCAGTGGCAAAGAATCCACCTGCCAATGCAGGAGACCTGGGTTTGATCGTTGGGTCAAGAAGGTCCCCTGGAGTAGGAAATGACTACCCACTCCAGTATTCTTGTGGAGAATTCCATGGACAGAGGAGCCTGGTGGGCTACATTCCATAGGTTGCAAAGAGTCAGACATGACTGAATGACTAAGCATGCATGCATGCATGATGCTGCAGGCAGTAAGCTGAGCGCAAAGGCCATGAGTGTGGACCCAGGAGGGACTGTGTGGGGTGAAGGGTCCAAGAGACACCTGATCTTTCGGCAGATGGAGGAGACTGGCTTCCCCTAAATCCCTCTGTGTTTGTATCAAAGAAATGCCTTGAGAAGCTCCCTGGGGTAGACAGCAAGACCCAAGTAGCTAAAGCTAGTCACTGACTGCCATTCCCCAGCAGGGCTGAGGTGTTAGAAGTTGTTGCAGGTGGGGTGGATTGTGGCAGGGTTATTGAGATGGGGACAGAGAAGAAAGACGAAGGCCGGGAGGGGTGTATTAAGGGGTGTGTAGGGTGTTGTTCTTGGGAGCGCCTCTTTATGATGGTACCAATCATCAGGAAAGAAATACAAACCAGGAAGGAATCATGGCAGCAGACAGAGAACACGTGCAGGGACCATATCGCACCTGGAGCCACCCACGGGCTCTCGTCACGCTGGGCCACTGCAACATCCTTCTATGTGTCTCCCTCACAGCACCCCCTCCTCCCAATCCTTGGCCCTGCCTGAGAGTCATCTTCCTGACACTCCCCACTGAGCATCCCGTGCCCCGCTCATGAGTCTCCAATGGTTCTCCACTGAATTCCTGCCCAAATCCCAAAAAGGGAGCTTATGACTGGGGCAGCCTGGCCCCCACCTACCTCTGCAGACACACGATGTGACCTCCTGGCCTAGTCCCCAACCTCCAGGAACAGCGGTCCATGTAGCTCTCCTGGTCTGAGTCAAATGCTGTGTCTTCCTCCCAGCCTGTTTCTTACCACTGACCATCCAGCATCCTATATCCCAGGAAAGCCACACGGCTTCTGTGGTTTTGCTATGTGCCTCAATGGATCGTTTACTAGGGAACAGAAATCTGGGACACATTTACCTTGCTGTGAATCCTAGCTTCACTGCTTTCTGGCTGTGTGACTTTGGGAAGGTTACTTAAGTTTTCTGTGCCTCAATTTCAGTTCAGTTCAGTCGCTCAGTCGTGTCTGACTCTTTGCAACCCCGTGAACTGCAGCACACCAGGTGTCCCTATCCATCACCAACTCCCGGAGTCCACCCAAACCCATGTCCATTGAGTTGGTGATGCCATCCAACCATCTCATCTGCTGTCATCCCCTTCTCCTCCTGCCCTCAATCTTTCCCAGCATCAGGGTCTTTGCAAATCCATCAGCTCTTCGCATTAAGTGGCCAAAGTATTGGAGTTTCAGCTTCAACATCAGTCCTTCCAAAGAACACTCAGGACTGATATCCTTATGATGGACTGTTTGGATCTCCTTGCAGTCCAAGGGGTGCTCAAGAGTCTTCTCCAACACCAGAGTCCAAAAGCATCAATTCTTCTGTGCTCAGCATTCTTTATAGTCCAACTCTCACATCCATACATGACCACTGGAAAAGCCATAGCTTGACTAGACGGACCTTTGTTGGCAAAGTAATGTCTCTGCTTTTTAATTTGCTGTCTAGGTTGGTCATAACTTTCCTTCCAAGGAGTAAGCGTCTTTTAATTTCATGGCTGCAATCACCATCTGCAGTGATCTTGGAGCCCAAAAAACTAAAGTCAGCCACTGCTTCCCCATCTATTTGCCATGAAGTGATGGGACTGGATGCCGCGATCTAAGTTTTCTGAATGTTGAACTTTAAGCCAATTTTTTCACTCTCCTCTTTCACTTTCATCAAGAGGCTCTTTAGTTCTTCTTCACTTTCTGCCATAAGGGCGGTGTTATCTGCATGTCTGAGGTTATTGATATTTCTCCCGGCAATCTTGGTTCCAGCTTGTGCTTCCTCCAGCCCAGTGTTTCTCATGATGTACTCTGCATATAAGTTAAATAAGCAGGGTGACAATATACAGCCTTGACGTACTCCTTTTCCTATTTGGAACCAGTCTGTTGTTCCATGTCTAGTTCTAACTGTTGCTTCCTGACCTGTATATAGGTTTCTCAAGAGGCAGGTCAGGTGGTCTGGTATTTCCATCTCCTTCATAATTTTCCACAGTTTATTGTGATCCACAGTCAAAGGCTTTGGCATAGTCAATAAAGCAGAAATAGATGTTTTTCTGGAACTCTCTTGCTTTTTCAGTGATCCAGTGCCTCAATTTACTCATGTGTAAAATGACCTCCTTCCCTTCAGAGAGGTGGGAGGGTTAAGTGAGGTAAGTTTAGAGGTGCTTAGGTCCAGGCTGGCGCTTCTTTACTGCTCAGTGAAGGCCTGTTGTTTTCCAGTCACTAAGTCATGTCTGACTCTTTGTGACCCCACGAACTGCAGCATGCCAGGATTCCCTGTCCTCATCTATCTCCCAGAGTTTGCTCAAACTCATGCCCCTTGAGTCAGTGATGGTATCCAATCATCTTATCTTCTGCCACCCCCTTCTCCTTTGACCTTCAATAATTCCCTGCATCAGAGTCTTTTCTGATGAGTTGGCTCTTTGCATCAGGTAGCCAAAGTATTGGAGCTTCAGCTTCAGCATCAGTCCTTCCAATGAATGTTCAGGGTTGATTTTCTTTAGAATTGACTTTTTTCCCTTCTATTTACCATGAAGTGATTCAATGAAGATTAGCACTCTTTATTGCCACCACTCTTAGTTTGTTCCTTTGTTCAAAATCTCTCCACCTCTCCTACTCTATTGTCAGGGCCCAACTTGGGAATCACCTCCTCCAGAAAGTCTGCCTTGACCCTGCACTCCCAGAGAAGCTCTGTCCTGAGAGAGTTTCCCAGCTTTTCTACCTCCTGACCGTGTGGAAGATATGAGTACCAACGGGTCACCAGAGTGCTAGAGGGGACTTCTCGAGGCCACAGGCCCTGGCCATGTCCCCACCCAGCCACCCAGGAACTGGAGGGTGAGCACCTCACTCATTGACCCCCTGCTTGGATGGGCATCTTGGCCAGGAACCTGTGGTTAATAGTTTCCACCATGGTCCATTGTGGGTCTCACTCCCTCCCTCGCTGTGACCTTCCAGAGGGAAGGGCTTCGTGTTCCCCCTGTGTTTGGCTCACTGCATCTGGACGATGCCCGATCTATTGTGGGAGCTCAATTAGACACCTGTGCTGTTGGACTAAACTAGTCACCATTTCCCATGTGCCCTGTGGTCTCCTTATCAGTCTGTTCCTCCTCCCTTCTTGGCTGGTTAGAATGACTCATCCCTTCCCAGGTGGGCTCAGTGGTAAATAATCCACCTACCAATGCAGGAGATGCAAGAGACGTGGGTTCAATCACTCCCCCAATCACATGGGGAAGATCCCATGAAGTAGGAAATGGCAACCTGCTCTTGCAGGGAGGTCCCATGGGCGGGGGAACCTGGTGGTTCATGGGGTTGCAAAAGAACTAGACGTGACTGGGCAACTGAGCTCATACACACGCACCCCTAATTAAGTGCCACCCTGCCCTTGCCTTGCACCGCAGGCAGAAGTCACCAGTCCTTCCCATGTGAGTTTGGAACATGATTTGTAAACTTGACTGCAGCCCTCCCAGCCTGTCCATGAGGTGTCATGGTTGTTGTGTAGAAATCTCTCCTCCTACGGGTTTAGGAGCTCTTGCAGGACAAAGATCTGGTCTTTTATATGATTTCATTCATCTGTGCTCACAGACACACACGCTGTGTGCCTCACCATGCTTGGATATTACAGAAACCCTGTCCCCAGGGATCTTACTGTCTGCAGGGAGTCCTGAGACTTGGGGGCTGATGGGGGCTGTAGTACAGGGGTCCAGGAGGCAGGTATGAGGGCCTCTCGACCTAGCTCTGGAGGAGAGGCAGGAGGGATTCCTCAGAACCAGCAAAGCGATAGAGAGGGTTAATCCAGGAGAGGAGGGGAGTGTCTGAAGCGGAGGGAACACACACAGCAGCAGGGACGTGGTGGAAAGCAGGAACTTGAACCAGCTCAAGTACGTGTGCTAAGTTGCTTCAGGTGTATCTGACTCTATGTGACCCCATGGGCTGTAGCCCACCAGTCTCTGTCCACGGGGATTCTTCGGACAAGAATACTGGAGTGGGCTGCCATTTCCTTCTCAAGGGGGATCTTCCCGACCCAGGGATCGAACCCGCGTCTCTTCTATCTACTGCATTGGCAGGCAGGGAAGCCTGGGAAGTGCCGCCTGGGAAGCCCTTGAACCAGCTCACCTGGGCTCAAATCCTGACCCCAGAGTACACTTAGACCTGACCTGGCAAGAAGCCCCGACCCACAGGACGTTAGCCTTGAACCTGTGAATCCCTTATTAACTTCCTTTAAATTCTGGATTCTGTATTCTCTGCAAAACGCTTCACCGTATGGTATGGGAAATTCACCCTTACATGTCAGGAAAGTTTAGCTGGGGAAGACAGCAACCAACAGACACCTACAGGGAGCCGTGCTCATGCAGGCAGAGAGGAGGGGGCTTCCTGCAGGGCACAGGGGACCGGTGTGGGGGCCACTGCGACACGTCTCCTTCCCACACTCGAGCCGGAGTGCGCTCTTCACACAGACACACAGAGGAGCATTTGCTTTTATTTTGTGTGTTCATTCACTCAGTCATGTCCAACTCTTCGCTACGGACTGCAGCCCGCCAGTCTCCTCTGTCCATGGGATTCTCTAGTCAAGAATATTGCAGTGGGTTGCCATTTCCTACTCCAGGGGGGTTTATTTTAAAAATAAGCCAAAAAGGGTGTAGCTCCCAAATTGAGATTTAATATATGTGTACACACACACACACACATATATACATAGTTCTGAGGTAGGAGAATAGTGTTTGCAGTAATTTTGTGTGCATGAATGTAAAACCTCATGTGCTCCTTTGCCTTCCTGCTGTTTTAGTATCAGTCGCTTAGACGTGTCCGACTCTTTGCGACCCCATGGACTGTAACCCACCAGTCTCCTCTGTCCATGGGGTTTCGTAGGCAAGGATACTGGAGTAGGTAGCCATTCCCTTCTCCAGGAGATCTTCTTGACCCAGGAATCGAACTCAGATCCCCAGGCAGATTCTTTACCATCTGAGCCGAGTACAAAACAACAAATTGTGTTACACTGCTGCAGTGACCCCAGCTGAATAGATGTTAAGCAGCAGTGGTCTCTGTCCCCATTTCCTGTCCCCCC
>NW_011495036.1:226131-234175 GCF_000754665.1 Bison bison bison
GTCCCCCCGCCTCCTCCCCCTGCACCCCCGCCCAAGCCTCCTCCAGCCTTTCCCTTCCTCACTGTCTCCCTCCTTCCAGTTCAGTGCTGGCAGATGACTCTGATGTCTACTTTATTTTTCTTGGAGAAGGGTGAAGAACAAGAGCAAAGCTGCCCTTCCACACTGACAGAGAGGCTTTTTGCCTCCAATTTCACCTCTCACGTCCCCTGGTTCAACCTCCGGGCACAGACAGCCCCCACCCCCCACCCCTTGCAAAGTGAAAATCCCCTGGGCGCCCTCAGCTTTGCCTTGAATCTGCTCGCAGAAGCTGCCAAGCTCTCTTATTATTCCAGAAATGGATTTTCTTTCAAGCTCCACTGTCAGTTTCTTTCAGGCAGATCAGGCGATTTATGGATGCTTAAGGAGCCGTGTGCCTTCAGTGACCCAGAACAGAAGACACTCAGGAGTCCTGGCTCTGGTGGCAGGAGGGCGGGGGTCATCAGCACACTCACGGGGTTTCCCTAACAGTCCACCTCCTCGGGGAGACCCCGGGCACAGCCTGCATTCTCTCTCCCTGCAGACCCCACGCTGTCTACCCACCATAGCCGCAGTCTCTGACCCCTGCTGTCCTTGGAGAGTCTGGAAACAAGAGACTCTCGTGGCAAATGAGGGTTGTTTCCAGGTCAAGAGAGTCATTTCCTTTCCACTTCGGAGAGCACTCGGCCTTCCGGCTCCAGAATCCTGGGCTGTGTTCCTTCCTCTTGAGCTTTCCTCTGATCCGTCTGAAATGAGGTGACACCGTTTCTCCCCTGATTAAGCAAAGAGACACTTTCATTTTCAGACTTGTGGTGCATTTGACTTGGAGGGAAGCATTTGGGGGTTTGGCGAGGGGGAGATAAACTCACTTTCGTCAAGCACTCACTGCCTGCCTCTGGATGCAGTGTTCCCAGATTAATTCTCAAAGAACGAGGACACCTGTGGGTGAGCATCCGCCTTTAAACCTCTCTGGGCTTTGGGCTCCTCATTAGAGGGAGGAGAAGTTGAGCTTCATCTCTCCCCAGGCCCTCCCCTCTCTGAATCACCAGCCTTCGCGGCTCCCTGGGTAGATGAGTAGAGCTTGGTTTTGGCCAGAATGCTGATGGATTTTCTCTTCTGGGTCATTTCGATGGCTTTGAGCTTATTTCTGTTAATGTGTCTGGGACAAGAGGGTGGATATGAACTGAGGAGTGCTGGCAATGACCTTCCCTCTCACCAGCCTGCCAGGCTCAGAGGCTTCCTCAGGCCACCTCTTGTAGGAATGCTTATGGTGATAGGGCTCTGCGGGGATGGACACAGGCAGGCTAGTGGAAGGGAGAAGGGAGCCCGGATGTGAGGGAGTGTTTACAGAGTGTGGAGAGGCTGAGGTCCTGGCCTGGGTATATGTGTTTGTGTGTACGAATGTGTGTGAAGCGTGTGAATGCATATGTATGCATATGTGTGTGCATGTGAACATGTGCATATGTGAGTGTGCTTGTGTGTATGTCTGCACACATGTGTGCAGGTATGTGTGTGCATGTGTGTGAAGCATGTGCACACACGTGTGACTGTGTGCCTGTATGTGGGCACCATGTGCACATGTATGCATGCAACGTGTGCATGTGTGTGAACACACATGCACACATGCGTGTGTGAGTATGTGCGAGAGCACACACACCCACATGTGCACACACGTGTATGTGTGAACATATGTGCACACATGTATACATATGTGCACGTGTTCATGCATGTGTAGACATGTGCTTGTGCATATGCACATTTGTAGGTATGCCCGTGCGTGTGTGTGAACACACGTGTGTGTGCGTGTGTGTGTGCGTGCACACACAAACCATCTGGCACCCTCCTTGTTTTCCTCTGTCCCACTTGTTCTCTGCAGTGGCTGCCTCCAGACACATTCTCCTGGAAACCTCTGGCTCCCCCTTGACTCCATCTCCTTCTTTGCCCTTGGTCAATAACCTTACTTCCTCCTCCCACCCGAATTCCCATGGGCTCACTCGGCCACCCTCTTCCAGATTTGCGGACACCCTGACACCCACTGAGGGGCCTTCCTTCCCGCTGCCCTTTGTCTTCTCCAAGTCAGTTCCTTCCTCCTGTGCTTTGGACTCCATCCTGTGCTTGTGCTTCTCAGGAACCTTCTAGGGCTGGTTACTCTTCTTCCTCACTTTCCTTTTATCCCTTCTCTTCTCAAGGAGATTCTCCCCACTGGAAGTGTTTCTGCTTGCTTCCATATTTTCCAACCTCAGAATCGAGCTCTGCTGCCCTCCACCTTCCACGGCCCTTCTGTCTCCTCCCTCTTACCACCTGAAACCTCACAGAGGTGCCAGGACTCTCGGGCTCCATTCCCCCCTCCCCGCCCCCTGCCACACACAGGTGACTGAGTCTTCTCCAACCATCTCCACACCCCTCTGCTTGTGTGGACCACCAGTGTGCTCCAGTCTTCTGTCCACAGGTGTTTGCCAGTCTTCCTGTGACCTCTCTCCTCCAGGCTTTCTGGAACCCCAGTCTGGGCTTCTCCCTGACTTGATAAGCACCCTCTCAGTTGCCTTTGAGACTTGCCCTGCTCTGCTCATCTGTCCATGCTGGCTTTCCCAGGCTCCATCCGTGGCTCTCTCCTGTACTTGGGTTCCCTCCTTCACACCCTGGCTTCAGTTAGCATCCACATGATGTCAGTGCCCAGGTGTATGGCTCCAGCCTGTATTTCCCACCTGAGCTCATACCTGCTCATCCCACTGCCTAGCTAGCATTTCTCCTTTCCTTCACTAATATTTCCTGTGATAGTGCCGGACAGAAATTCTAGCGTCGTCACTGATGATCTATTTACTCCCAAGTCAAAGCCTGTCCTTTGTGCCTCCTAAGTATCTGGAGTCTAACCGTGTGCCTTCTTCTCCACTTAAATCCAACTTCTTCTCGCTTTACCATTCTCATCCAAGCCACTGTTTTCTCTTCCTGAACCACAGTCATAGATTCTGATGACCTGATCATCTCCTCTAAATCCTTCTCTGCATCGACACCAAAGTGATCTCTTCAGAATGAAAATCTGCTCATGTAATGCTCCTGTTCAAAACCCTCATAGAGCACCCCATTGTTCTTGGGATAATGACCCAAGTTGTTAGCAGTGCCTGCAAAGCTCAGTGTGCTCTGGTCCCATTTATCTTTGTAGAGCATCATCTGAAACATGCTGCCCTCTCCCTGAACTCTGAACCTCTCAAATTCTCAGAAGGCACTATTAAAAAAAATATTGGCGTATAGTTGCTTTACAATGTGCTATTTTCTGTTCTACCACAAAGTGAGTCAGCCATATGCATACACATATCCCTTCTTTTTTTGGATTTCCTTCCCATTTAGGTCACCACAGAGCACTGAGTAGAGTTCCCTGTGCCTGTGCAGTAGGTTCTTATTACTTATCTAGTTTCTACATATACATAATAGTGTGCATATGTCAATCCCTCATCCCCCCTTTCCATCCTCAGTGTTCATACATTTGTTCTCTATATCTGTGTCTCTATTTCTGCTTTGCAGATAGGTTCACCTGTAGCATTTTTCTAGAGGGAAGAGGGATGCAATTAATGGTCAGTTAATTGTCTGCAGCAACTGGCTTGAAAGAGACAATAGGCATGGGAAAACTGTACTATTCACCCACTCAGAGGGGACGTCTGCCCTCTGACTCCAGGGACTTTGCTCGTTGTGTCTCATCTGTCTGGGAGTCTCTTTCTTGCCACATCACACTTTTGTAGTGTCCACTATGATGCGTCTCTGTGGTGGCATGAGCCCTCCTCAAAGGGTCTTCATCACTGTTGCCATTTTGCATGCCTTTATGTGATCCTGAAGGTATGATTATCTTCCCGGCTAAAAGTGTAAGCTCCCTGCAGTCAGGAACCATGTCAAGGTTTGCTCCCAGATGTATATCCAGCAAGCAGCTCAGTGCCTGGCACATAATTGCTAAGTGATGTCCAGCGTGTGAGTGAATGGATAAATCAGGTAATTTCTGGGAGACAGCAATGGATACACTGGTTTCTCACGAGTCTGCACATTTGCCTCTGTTTCTATTTGTTCAAGGATTTTCGCATGAGGAACAGCCTTGGAGATAGAAGTCATTTCTCCCTTTAGAAAAAAGAACAGGCCCACTAACACTCCATATAATAAAGATAATATCTTCCTCTGGAAAAAAAATGGCAGGCATGCTCACTGCCCCTTAGAAAAGCCTAGGATTCTCTAAGATCTTCTTCTGTAATGTGGTTGACCATGTGTGCAGGTATCACCTGGCTCTTTTTCATGTTGCCTTTGGGAATCAGGGCTCAGGTAACCAAAGCAACAGATGTAGATACCCTGGCTACTGCTGTGAGTTATGGAGCCTCATCTCTGTCGCAGGAGTATTGGGTCTTCTCTCAGCGTCCATGTCAGCTACATGTTGGGAAAAATTTCAGACTTTTCCCAGGGCCTGACATTAACTAGAGTCCCAGGTGGTGCAGTAGTAAAGAATCTGCCTGCCATTGCAGGAGATGCAGGAGACACAGGTTTCAGCCCTGGATTGGGAAGATTTCCTGGAGTAAGAAATGTCAACCCACTCCAGTATTCTTGCCCGGGAAATCCTGGGGACAGAGGATCCTGACAGGCTACAGTCCATGGGGTCACAAAAGAGTTGGATACAACTAAGCATATCCTATTCTGGGCGTAATGAACATGAAAAGCAATTCTATTTTATCCATTTTGCATGTTTCTTGGATTTCAGTATCAAGATGTGAAGAAATGAAATGTGAATGCTTTGAGGGCCATCGCTTTATTCCTTCCATACAAATAATATCCTTGAAATACCCTCTGAGCCAACAAAGGTCCGTCTAGTCAAAGCTATGGTTTTTCCAGTAGTCATGTATGGATGTGAGAGTTGGACTATAAAGAAAGCTGAGCACTGAAGAATTGATGCTTTTGAACTGTGGTGTTGGAGAAGACTCTTGAGAGTCCATCCTAAAGTCCATCCTAAAGGAAATCAGTCCTGAATATTCATTGAAAGGACTGATGCTGAAGCTGAAACTCCAATACTTTGGCCACCTGATGCAAAGAACTGACTCATTGGAAAAGACTCTGATGCTGGGAAAGACTGAAGGCAGGAAGAGAAGGGGACAACAGAGGATGAGATGGTTGGATGGCATCCCCAACTCAATGGACATGAGTCTGGGTCAGTCTGGGAGTTGGCGATGGACAGGGAGGCCTGGCATGCTGTAGTCCATGGGGTCTCAAAGAGTTGGACATGACTGAGCTACTGAACTGTTCTGAATTGAGACCCTCTGAAGCCACCAATGGTTTTCATCTCTTTCTTATATGTTTTCTTTTTCTCCTTCTAATTTTGCAATTTTTTCCCTCCTAGGTCTTTAGTCTCTATTCTCTTCCAAGTGGTTAAACTAATTTCTCCCACACTGCTATCCAGATTTTATAGAGGACTCTGAAAGAGGACATACAATCAGGGTTTAATAAAGCATCAAAGAAAAAGTTCTGGGCCAGAAGTTAGGAGACAACTTTTACATTCATTAGGAGTGATTGGTTATGGGCAACTGGGCAGGTTGCAAAACTTGTTTCCTCATCTGTACTCCCTCCCTCACTCAACAAGTCACTTATTGAATTATTTGCAATAAATGACTTTGTTCCTGCCTTCAGAGGACTCACTGTCTAATGAGGCAGACAGGAGAACTCAAGATCTTCCCACGGTGAACAGTGTGACATCAAAGGAAATCCTGGACAGCCACTGCAGAGCCCTGCAGTGGGCAGAGGAAGGTGATCTGTCAGAGTGAGCTGGGGCCTGAGCCCAGTCTGCTCCGGCGACTGGCCATGAAGAAGGCCAGGACAGGGGCTTTAGTCAAAGGAAGCAGTCCCTACAATTTTTACTGAGTCTTTCCCTTATCATCCTTGCTTGCCAGGCTCTGGCTCTATGATCAAACCTCTAGTGCTAGTCTCCCTCCCAGGGGAGAATCTTTATCATCCCCAGGGCCACGTGTACCTCGTGGACAGCAGTGTGAGGTTTCTGTGAAGGGCCCAGCCCCCCTCCGCCATAAGCCTACTGTCTGGACCCAGCCTTCTTGTCTGCCTAAAGGGGATCCTATTAGCATCCCCCATGGGGTGGTCATGCTTCACTGATAGCTCAGCCGTAAAGAACTCGCCTGCAATACAGGAGATGCAGGTTTGATCCCTGGTCTGGGAAGATGCTCTGGAGATGGAAATGGCAACCCACTCCAATATTCTTGCCATGAACCTAGGAGGCTGGTGGGATATGGTTCACGGGGTCAAGAGAGAGTCGGACATGACTGAGAGACTGAGCACGCACACGACCGGTGGTTGTGGGACCTGAGGGCTTGACACAGACCTTGGCAAAAGGCAAGCATCCAAGTGCCTGCATCCAGATGGGGGCAGGGAAACTTGGAAATTATTCATGGCCTCTAGTCCCATCACTTCATGGCAAATAGAACAAGGAATCATAGAAGCAGTGACAGATTTTCTTTTCTTGGGCTCCAAAATCACTGCAGATGGTGACTGCAGCTATGAAATTAAAAGGTGCTTGCTCCTTGGAAGGAAAGTTATGACCAACCTAGACAGCATATTCAAAAGCACAAATATCACTTTACCAACAGAGGTGTGTATAGTCAAAGCTAAGGTTTGACTATATAGTAGTCATATATGGATGTGAGATTTGGACCATAAAGAAGACTGAGCACTGAGGAATTGATGCCTTCCAATTTTGTTGCTGGAGATGACTCTTGAGAGTCCCTTGGACTGCAAGGAGATCAAACCAGTCAATCCTAAAGAAAATCAACCCTGAATATTCACTGGAAGGACTGATGCTGAAGTTGAAGCTCCACTACTTTGCCACCTGATGCAAAGAGCTGACTTATTGGAAAAGACCCTAATGATGGGAAAAATAGAGGGGAGGAAGAGAAGGGGCAACAGAGGATGAGATGGTCAGATAACATCACTGACTCAATGGACATGAATTTGAGCAAACTCCGGGAGATGGGGGAGGACGAGGAGCCTGGCATGCTGCAGTCCACGTGGTTGCAAAGAGCTGGACAGGACTTAGCCACTGAACAAAAACAACTTTCTTTTTTGCCTCTTTGAGAACACAAACATTTCCCCAGTTGGCCTAGCATTTCCATCTGCCTGGGGTGGGAGGAGGGAGCCCAGATCAGAAACATATCAGCATCCTGCAGGGAGGCAGAGATAATTCCCAGTTTCTAACATGCATAATAGGATTAGGGAGTAAGCAGTTAGCCTTGGAAGGCAGAATATTGTCTAGAGGTGGAATTTACAAACTCTATTATTCTCCTGTCCTGAGTCTTCTCCCCACCAGTCTTTAGAAGGAAGACAAGAGTGATTCAGGGCATCTGGTGAGAATATGAAAGACTGTCAGTATTATTTACATCTATGTGAGTCAATAGAAAGAGTTTAACAGCCTCAGTCACCTGGCGTTGGCTGACCTGCCAGGAACCAGCAGGGAGACAGAGCCATGCTGGCCCCAAATAGGTCCCATTCCTTCTGTCCTTCAAACAAGCATATGCTTGGAAAATGGCTGTCATGAAAATATCCATATCTTATCAGGTAGAAAAAAATTAATATTTCTAATTCATTTCAGAGAGGTACAAACAATCTCAAGAATTTGGAAAAATCACAGAAGCTTTTAAATAAATCTTTGGAGTGCATTCAGTGATTGAGCCTGCAAACAGGTCCTCTGATTTACATTTTTAAAATAAAAGTGTGCTATTTTAAAATTAGCTTTATTCCAGTCTCATAGAAATGGCATTGTACTTCCAAGGGGTTGGAACATGGCTAGATGTGGTTAATGGAAGGGTTCAGTTCAGTTCAGTTCAGTCACTCAGTTGTGTCTGACTCTTTGCGACCCCATGAATTGCAGCACGCCAGGCCTCCCTTTCCATCACCAACTCCCGGAGTTCACTCACACTCACGTCCATCGAGTCAGGGATGCCATCCAGCCATCTCATCCTCTGTTGTCCCCTTCTCCTCCTGCCCCCAATCCCTCCCAGCATCA
>NW_011495036.1:234326-243066 GCF_000754665.1 Bison bison bison
CTCCTTGCAGTCCAAGGGACTCTCAAGAGTCTTCTCCAACACAACAGTTTAAAAGCATCAATTCTTCAGCGCTCAGCCTTCTTCACAGTCCAACTCTCACATCCATACATGACTACTGGAAAAATGGAAGGGTAAAAGCTTGCAAATCATTCTTTGTTGGGGGTTACTGAGTTCTTTAGTTTTCTTTGCTCTTAAGTGATGCTTATGTGTTGGTTGTGAAAATGGAAACAGACTCAGGATTTGCTCCAGGGCTGAGCACTTGGAGTTGTGTGGCAAAGATGCCAGTAATGCAAATCATCTCTCTCTTCCCTTTTTTGCAGAGAAAGATGACATGGAGGAGAACATGGCAACCCACTCCAGTACTCTTGCCTGGAAAATCCCATGGATGGAGGAGCCTGGCAGGCTACAGTCCACAGGGTCACAAAGAGTCAGACACGACTGAGAGACTTCACTTTCTTTCACTTTCTCTTTGGGACTCTCCATTAAAGGATTGCCCTCCAGCACACCCCACTGCCAACACACACAGAATTGTCATCCTGGAGATCCCCTTTATCTCAAAACTTTGACACATTAAACCCCTGGTTCCTGCAACTCAACTTGGCAAAGATTATTGTCCCTACCTCTATAACTATTGTCCTAATTAGTGGATTGTATTTCCCGGCCTTCTATGCAATAGGTGTGCTCTATAACTTATTTTTGGCCAGTGAGATACAAACAATAATGTATGTTAACTTTGGAAAGTGTCCTTAAAGAAAAGAGGCTCACCCTTTTCTGTCTTTTTCCTCATCAAACTGCACATAATAGAATGTGATGGCTGGAGCTTCAGCAGGCATTTTGGGTCATAATGACAAGGATATTTTGCAGAGGTCTAAGCCCCTAATAATTACAGCACCACAAACCAAGCACCAGTCTGTTCATTGCCACATCTTTATTTTTTAGTGTGAGAAATATACTTTCATCTGGCATTCAATCTAGTATTAAGCTTTTGGTCACATGAGGTTGAAGCTGATTCAAACTGGTCTTTCTGCTCAGTTAATTCCATTGTTTTTGTGGAGCACATCCTCTTAGCTGTGGCTCAGTCAGGAAATAGAAGCAATTCATATCATGTATGAAGACTTTTAATACAGTAAAGAAACTGTTAAAACTTCACAACTTTTATGAAAGTTAATTCCAAATGGATTAACTAAGTATAAAAAAGGAAATCTAACACATAGGTAAACATTGATGTTATTCCAAGCTGGAGGAAGACTGTCTAAAGATGACACTAATAGAAATCATGTTGAGTGGGTTTAAAATAAAAATAAGAAATGAAAAGTAAAATCATTTGTGATACGTGGAACACCAAAAATAAAATAATAAATAAAAATGAATAGGAAACATTAAAACTCGGAGTTGCTCATCAGGGTTCTTTCCTTTCACCACGATTTCTCAGCCTTGGAGCTATTGACATTTTGGACTTGCATTCTCTGTTATGGGAATCTGTCCTGTGCCCTGTAAAGTGTTCAACAGAATCTTTTGCTTCTACCCACTAGATGCCCACTACAACCTCTCCCCTAGTTGTTGACAACTAAAAATGTCTCCAGATGTTGTGAAATGCCCTGGCAGTAGGGGGGCAAGCTGACTCCCAACTGAGAACCATTTGAGTGCTCATCAGAATCCCCTGGAGGATTTGTGGGACACTGATGGCTGGTTCTTCTCCCTAGGGTGGCTGACATAGTAGGTCTGGGTTGGGGGTTGAGAATTTACATTTGCAGTAAGTTGCCATGTCATGCTGAAACTGCTGGCCCAGGGAACACCCTTTGAGAACTTCTGATTTCTGCCACTTTGATTGAAAATAAACATGCCATCCCCTATAAAATAAAAGTAACAATAATATTGACGTTTTGAGAACATGGAAAAAGACAGCGAAGTTCAGGAGTTTAGAAACCAGGCTATTACAATAAATTGGAAGACAGCTGCAAAATTTGTGGTTTATGGATTGGATGAAGATATGGTTTATGCTTGGCTTCCCAGGCGGTGCTAGTGGTAAAGAACCCACCTGCTGATGCAGGAGACATAAGAGACATGGGTTCGAGCCCTGGGTCAGGAAGATCCCCTGGAGTAGGGCATGGCAACTCACTCCAATATTCTTGCTTGGAGAATCCCATGGACAGAGAAGCCTGGTGAGCTGTAGTCCATGGGGTCACAAGCAGCTGAATGTGATTGAAGCAACTTAGCGTGTACACACATGGCTTATGCTTGCTCTAAATTTAGTGATTTTTCTCAAATAATATTACTGGAAGGATGACCACAATGAAAAGAAACTGTCTCAAGAGAAATGATAAAGGTAATAACAATGAATTATTAGTCTATGATGGATGTCATACATCTTTATTCATCTTTTCCAAATTTCTCATTAAGCTTCCAATGGTAAGTTTTATATAAATTTCCAGAGGCCACATAAGAAAAGTTACACTGTACTCTTCCCTTAGTGACACAGAACTTTTAATACCTTAACTAAATCCTTTTTGTTGGAACAGCAGGAAACTGCTGGAATTATTGCTGTGTACATTTCTGCCAATCAGAAAAAGAACAATGAAAGAAATCATTGTGGCTTGAATTTAAGTGGTTGGCTTCTATTTAATCTTCTAGGTTTACCAGACATGATGGAACTCTGCAGAGACATTTTTAGTACTAATCGCTCTTTAGCACTCATCAGCGGCTGCCCTGCATGCCCAGTGTCAATGTTTATTGTAAACAAATGAATCTGAGAAATAAAATGATTTATCCTCCGCACCAGCAGGATACAAACAAAATCAATAGCCCTGTGCTGGCAATGTTATTTTATTGTTGTCTCCTTAATCTCCTCTACTTTTTGCAATTACTTCTATTATTACTGCTCATTTAATGAGACCCTGGAGTTTGGAGCCAGATGGTGCAGTCAGTTAAATCTGGAAGGCCATAACAGAGTTGAGTTCAAACCAGGTTAAGAGTAACAGAATCACAAACCTTAGCGGTCGTCATCTCATAGGGAATGGTTTTATGTACATTTTGCGCACCAGAAATCGGTGCAGGCTTCAAACAGAAAGACTTGGATTGAGGTTCAGAGAGACCAAGGGGGCTCACTCACTCACTCATTCATTCATTTACGCATTCGTTCAACAAATATTTAATCATGTTTCTACCTGGGTGCTTTAGCATCACGATTCATGGGGTCGCAAACCGTCAGACACGACTGAGTGACTGAACTGAACTGAACTGAACTGAGCTACCTGGGTGCTGCACTTTGACATCAACAAGACAGGTGTGGATCCTGCCCTGTGGAACTTACAGTCTACTGTGAAAGTGAAAGTCGCTCAGTCGTGGCCTACTCTTTTCGACCCCATGGACTGTAGTCCATCGAAGTCGCCAGGCCAGGATACTGGAGTGGGTAGCCCTTCCCTTCTCCAGGGGATCTTCCCAACCCAGGAATTGAACCGGGGCCTCCTGCATTGTGGGTGGATTCTTTACCAACGGAGCTATCAGGGAAGCTCACAGTCTATCAGCCAGTTCAGTTCAGTTCAGTCACTCAGTCGTGTCCGATTCTTTGTGACCCCATGAACCTCAGCACTCCAGGCCTCCCTGTCCATCACCAACTCCCCGAGTCCACCCAAACCCATGTCCATTGAGTTGGTGATGCCATCCAACCATCTCATCCTCCATTGTCCCCTTCTCCTCCTGCCCTCAATCTTTGCCAGCATCAGGGTCTTTTCAAATGAGTCAGCTCTTCTCATCAGGTGGCCAAAGTATTGGAGTTTCAGCTTCAACATCAGGCCCTCCAAAGAACACCCAGGACTGATCTCCTTTAGGGTGGACTGGTTGGATCTCCTTGCAGACCAAGGGACTGTCAAGAGTCTTCTCCAACACTACAGTTCAAAAACATCAATTCTTCTGCACTCAGCTTTCTTCACAGTCCAACTCTCATATCCATACATGACCATTGGAAAAACCATAGCCTTGACTAGACGGGCCTTTGTTGACAAAGTAGTCTCTGCTTTTTAATATGCTATCTAGGTTGGTCATAACTTTCCTTCCAAGGAGCAAGTGTCTTTTAATTTCATGGCTGCAATCACCATCCGCAGTGATTTTTGGAGCCCAGAAAAATAAAGTCAGCCACTGTTTCCACTGTTTCCCCATCTATTTCCCATGAAGTGGTGAGACCAGATGCCACAATCTAAGTTTTCTGAATGTTGAGCTTTAAGCCAACTTTTTCACTCTCCTCTTTCACTTTCATCAAGAGGCTCTTTAGTTCTTCTTCACTTTCTGCCATAAGGGTGGTGTCATCTGCATATCTGAGGTTATTGATATTTCTCCCAGCAATCTTGATTCCAGCTTGTGCTTCCTCCAGCCCAGCATTTCTCATGATGTACTCTGCATGTAAGTTAAATAAGCAGGGTGACAATATACAGCCTTGATGTACTCCTTTTCCTATTTGGAACTAGTCTGTTGTTCCATGTCGAGTTCTAACTGTTGCTTCCTGACCTGTAAACAGATTTCTCAAGAGGCAGGTCAGGTGGTCTGGTATTCCCATCTCTTTCAGAATTTTCCACAGTTTATTGTGATCCACACAGTCAAAGGCTTTGGCATAGTCAATAAAGGAGAAATAGATATTTTGGTGGAACTCTCTTGCTTTTTCAGTGATCCAGCGCATGTTGGCAATTTGGTCTCTGGTTCCTCTGCCTTTTCTAAAACCAGCTTGAACATCTGGAAGTTCACGGTTCACATATTGCTGAAGCCTGGCTTGGAGAATTTTGAGCATTACTTTACTAGCGTGTGAGATGAGTGCAATTGTGTGGTAGTTTAAGCATTCTTTGGCATTGCCTTTCTTTGGGATTGGAATGAAAACTGACCTTTTCCAGTCCTGTGGCCACTGCTGTGTTCTCCAAATTTGCTGGCATATTAAGTGCAGCACCTTCACAGCATCATCTTTCAGGATTTGAAATAGCTCAACTGGAATTCCATCACCCCACTAGCTTTGTTCGTAGTGATGCTTCCTAAGGCCCACCTGACTTCACATTCCAGGATGTCCGGCTCTGGGTGAGTGTGAATGATGTGAGTGTGAATGATCACACTTTCATGATTATCTGGGTCGTGAAGATCTTTTTTGTACAGTTCTTCTGTGTATTCTTGCCACCTCTTCTTAATATCTTCGGCTTCTGTTAGGTCCATACCATTTCTGTCCTTCATCGAGCCCATCTTTGCATGAAATGTTCCCTTGGTATCTCTAATTTTCTTGAAGACATCTCTAATCTTTCCCATTCTATTGTTTTCTTCTATTTCTTTGCATTGATTGCTGAGGAAGACTTTCTTATCTCTCCTTGCTATTCTTCGGAACTCTGCATTCAAATGGGTATATCTTTCCTTTTCTCCTTTGCTTTTCACTTCTCTTCTTTTCACAGCTATTTGTAAGGCCTCCCCAGACAGCCATTTTGCTTTTTTGCATTTCTTTTTCTTGGAGATGGTCTTGCTCTCTGTCTCATGTACAATGTCACGAACCTCTGTCCATAGTTTATCAGGCACTCTGTTTATCAGATCTAGTCTCTTGAATCTATTTCTCACTCCCACTGTACAGTCAAAAGGAATTTGATTTAGGTCTATAGGAGAAAGAAAATATCAAACAAACAAGCAAAATTACTACCCCTTGTGTTAAGTGCTAGGAGGGAAGAAGCAGACAGCTGAAGTAGGGGGAAAGGATGTGTGACCTTCAGGTGGGTGGTTAGAGAAGCTCTCCTGGGAGGTGCTATTTAAGCTGAAACCCACATGATAGGAAGATGTGCAGGTAAGAAAGCAAGAGAAATGTCCATGTCCTGTGGAAGGAATGGCACAAGCAAAGGTCAAGGAATGGAAGTCGCTTGTCCTGGAGGAACTTCAAGGATACCAGTGTGGCTGGAACCTAGTGCAGGAAGGAGGGTGGCCCAACAGGAGGCCAGGAGCTGGGGGACTCAAGGATGATGTGTGTGTGGGGAGGGTGGAAGGCAGTGGGTATTTAGGCCCTGGGATTTTCTGGGGATTTTAGACACAGGCTTTGTGCCAATGTGCTGATGACTAAGACTTACAGGAAGAACACCTTTTGGGTGAGGGCAATAAGTATTCATGATCCAGACGGTACGTAAAGTCAGAAGTGCGAGTTTAACCCTTTGTGCAGAGGGCAGGGAAAGCAGAGGGAACATTTTGGTTAATAAATTTGCCTTGTGTAGTAGCAACAATTTGGATTTTGCATCGCTGCACTTCCCTTGAAGGCACATCTTTCCTGTTGAATCTACCCAGTGTTCCTGCTTCCGTCCCCCCGCCCCCTTTCCTCCTCTGTGTTGGTAACAAGGCCTGGCCTACCTCTGGCAAACATCACCTCCCCACATCAATTACACCTTTGGAAAATGGCTGCAGCATTCTCCCCGTGGTTTCCTGTCTGTTCTTTTTCTTCTTGGCCTGAGTCTCCATCTCTCCTGTTGGATACTTCTGCATCTGTCAACCAAAGTGACACACAACCATCTGGGAACCAAAGTCAGGAAGACTGAGCAAATTGCCAAAGACCCCAGTATCTCTAAGAACTCTCATAGCAATTTATGCTTCCCTGTTGGCACTGACATGTGCCTTGTTTAAGCAGGGTGAGCTAGATGATTCATTTATTTAGATGTTCTCTGGATGCCGATAATTCTTCAGTGCTCAGCTTTCTTTATAGTCCAACTCTCACATCCATATATGACTACTGGAAAAGTCTTTTACATAACAGATTCTAAAAAAATATTTATTAAATTAAATTCTTGTCAGCAGTTCCTATTTATTGAGCAATTAATTTGGCCAAGCATTCTCTCTAGGGTTTGTTATTTAATTTTTATGTGATGATTGATTTTGTGTGTCACCTTGGCCATGGTGCCCAGATATTTGATCAAGCATTATTATAGATGTTTCTTTTACATCAGTCAGTCATCAGTTAAGTCAATCAGTCTTGTCCGACTCTTTGCGACCCCATGAACCACAGCATGCCAGGCCTCCCTGTCCATCACCAACACCTGGAGTTTACTCAAACTCATGTCCATCGAGTCAGTGATGCCATCCAGCCATCTCATTCTCAGTTGTCCCCTTCTCCTCCTGCCCTCAATCTTTCCCAGCTTCGCATCAGGTAGCCAAAGTATTGGAGCTTCAGCTTCAACATCAGTCCTTCCAATGAACATGCAAAACTGATTTCCTTTAGGATGGACTGGTTGGATCTCCTTGCAGTCCAAGGGACTCTCAAGAGTCCTCTCCAACACCACAGTTCAATAGCATCAATTCTTCAGCGCTCAGCTTTCTTTAGAGTCCAACTCTCACATCCATACATGACTACTGGAAAAGTCTTTTACATAGCAGATTCTAAAAAATAATTTATTGAATTAAATTCTTGCCAGCAGTTCCTATTTATTGAACAATTAATTGGCCAAGCATTCTCTCTAGGGTTTGTTATTTAATTTTTATGTGATGATTGATTTTGTGTGTCACCTTGGCCATGGTGCCCAGATATTTGATCAAGCATTATTATGGATGTTTCTGTGATAATTTTTAGTGAGATTAACTCTTAAATCAGTGGACTCTAAGAAGTCAGATTGCTCTCTGTATTGTGTGGGGGCCTCATCCAATCAGTTGAAGGCCTGAATAAACAAAGACTGTTCTCCCCATGAACAGAAAGGAATCATGGCAATAGATGGCTTTTGGAGTTGAGCTGTAACTTTCCTAGGTCTTTAGCCTGCCACCCATCCTGCAGGTTTTGAATTTGCAACACTCCCACCATTGCATGTGCCAACTCCTTAAAATCAATCTCTCTCTGTGCCTTCCTGAATAATAACACGCCTTTACATCTAAACATTTATGCCCATTTTGTGGATGAAGAAGCTGAGGTTCAGAGGTGCTGAGCTCATGCCTGAGGATACGTATCTGACAAGCATGGAACCAGGATTCTGGTCCAGGTGTTTCTGAGCCCCAGAACAGTACAGCTTCTAAAGCATGAATTCAAGGACTGAGAATACCATGAATTACAAGTAACACAACATGTATTTACTGTAAGAAGTCTCTTCTTTTTAATGATTCACAAACTACCTTGAAATCTTACAGTGCATGAGACTCATCAGCATGCAAATACCTTGTCATCCAGGTGAGATGCGAAAATAACCGTTAGCAGAGAAGTCTGGTGGACATGAAGGCACGTCACTGCTTTTTACTGCATGTGAACTTGCTGGGCATATTTACATTCTGAAGGTTAAGTTCTCTCCTTTAAAGTCATAATTTCCAGTGAGATTGTGAAATAACCACACATTTTTTATGAACAGTCATCTTTAGGAATATGAGAGGAAATGAAACAGATAACATTTTAAAATTAACCACTTTGTGGAGATGCAAACATAGAGAACAGACTTATGCACATGGTAGGGGGAAGGAGAGGGTGGGGTGAATGGAGACAGTAGCATGGAAACCAATGGGAATTTGCTGTAGGACTCAGGGAACACAAATTGGGGCTCTGTAACAATCTAGAGGTGGGATGGAATGGGAAGTGGGAGGAGTTTCAAGAGGGAGAGTTTCATATGTATACCTGTGGTTGATTTACAGTGATGTATGGCAGGTCAGGAAGCAACAGTTAGAACTGGACATGGAACAACAGACTGGTTCCAAATAGGAAAAGGAGTTCGTCCAGGCTGTATATTGTCACCCTGCTTATTTAACTTATATGCAGAGTACATCATGAGAAACGCTG
>NW_011495036.1:243166-274924 GCF_000754665.1 Bison bison bison
CTTTGCCAACAAAGGCTCGTCTAGTCAAGGCTATGGTTTTTCCTGTGGTCATGTATGGATGTGAGAGTTGGACTGTGAAGAAGGCTGAGTGCCAAAGAATTGATGCTTTTGAACTGTGGTGTTGGAGAAGACTCTTGAGAGTCCCTTGGACTGCAAGGAGATCCAACCAGTCCATTCTGAAGGAGATCAGCCCTGGGATTTCTTTGGAAGGAATGATGCTAAAGCTGAAACTCCAGTACTTTGGGTACCTCATGTGAAGAGTTGACTCATTGGAAAAGACTCTGATACTGGGAGGGATTGGGGGCAGGAGGAGAAGGGGATGACAGAGGATGAGATGGCTGGATGGCATCACTGACTCGATGGACATGAGTCTCAGTGAACTCTGGGAGTTGGTGATGGACAGGGAGGCCTAGGGTGCTGGGATTCATGGGGTCACAAAGAGTTGGACACGACTGAGCGACTGATCTGATCTGATCTGATCTCTGATGGCAGAAACCAATACAATATTGTAAAGCAATTATCCTTCTATTACAAATGAATAAATTTAAAAAATTAACATGGAAGCAACCTAGATGTCCATCAGCAGATGAATGGATAAGAAAGCTGTGATACATATACACAATGGAGTATTACTCAGCCATTAAAAAGAATACATTTGAATCAGTTCTAATGAGGTGGATGAAACTGGAGCCTATTATACAGAGTGAAGTAAGCCAGAAAGAAAAACACCAATACAGTATACTAACGCATATATATGGAATTTAGAAAGATGGTAACAATAACCCTGTATATGAGACAGCAAAAGAGACACTGATGTATAAAACAGTCTTTTAGACTCTGTGGGAGAGGGAGAGGGTGGGATGATTTGGGAGAATGGCATTGAAATATTTATAATATCATATATGAAACGAGTCACCAGTCCAGGTTCAATGCACGATACTGGATGCTTGGGGCTGGTGCACTGGGACGACTCAGAGGGATGGTATGGGGAGGGAGGAGGGTTCAGGATGGGGAACACATGTATACCTGTGGCAGATTCACTTTGATATATGGCAAAACCAATACAATATTGTAAAGTTAAATAAAATAAAATTTAAAAAAATCTTAAAAAAAGAATAAAAAAACAAAAAATTAACCATTTTGTTGAAAGATTACATCTCTCCCTCTAAAAATGAAATAAAGAGAAATAGATAGTCCATCTGGGTGAAATTAAAATAGAGAAAAACAAAAAGTGCACGCAGAGTCCCCGCCTCTTGATGGCTTTTGCTGTGGGCTGAAGTCCTGTGTTGAGGTCCAAACTCCAAAAGTGGCCTCCAACTGGACCTTGTCCATTGGAAAAGCCAGAAGTAAATACTGATCCCAGGATCAGTTAGAGTCTCTGTTGAAACCACCGTCTGCTCCAGTTGGAAAGACCAAGCCAGGTCACACTGATAAACAGCTGCTTTCAGGACAACTGGTCAGCCCCAAAGGTACACAGACAATCTCCCTGTCTCTGCACGGAAACTGTTCTTCCCATAATGGAGAAGATGGTGATGAAGATGTTGGTGATATTTGTCCTTGGAATGAACCACTGGACTTGTACAGGTAAGGAGCCTGGGGACCGGGGCTGCCTGCCCTTGATGATGTGGCTCTGTTTGGACCCAGATCCTGACTCACTGTGTCCCTGTGTGCCTGTGTACCCAGGTTTCCCGGTGTATGACTATGACCCGGCTTCCCTGAAGGAGGCTCTCAGCGCCTCTGTGGCAAAAGTGAATTCCCAGTCACTGAGCCCCTATCTGTTTCGGGCGTTTAGAAGCTCAGTTAAAAGAGTAAGTGCCTGTTACATCTCTATACTGTTCTGCTTTTTTTCCTCTTGTCATTTTTTGGGGGTACACATTAAAATTTTTCCAGTTTAAAAAGATAACAGCTACTCATCTCTTCACATTATTTTTTTGAGAGAGAAAGGATTTAATTACAATTGTCATAAAGCTCTCAAAGCTACCTCCGATGCCTGATCCTTCTTTCAGTTTTCTTCCCTCTGGCCTCATTTCCTGTTTCCAGATGTTACCCTCTGCTTCCAGACTGAAAGTCCCCATGGTTCTTTCTGAGACGTTTATTAAAAACTGCTTGTTTATTAGAAATGAGGTCTTTTCAAGTTTAGCAGTTCTGCTGCTAATACTTATAGGAAATAAATTCTGGCTTTTGAGCCAAAGAAATCCACTTTCCTTTGTCAATTTGGTAATCATCTGTTTCCTGTTAGCTTGGGGAAATGGGGAAAAGACGAATTTTCATGGGCTTCCAATGACTAAGACCATGATTGGCAAAGAAAGAAACACAGAATTATCTTTCAAAGGAAATGAGAAACTAGACAGCGGTCGTCTGTCCCTTCGCTGGGCCCCGGGTGACTCCACCGGCTGCATGTTGTCTTCAGCAAGGGGGAGCAGAAATATCCTCCAGCAGAGTTAAGATTAAGATGAGAGGTGGGGAGCGTCTATAAGGTTCCAGGTCTTAAGAGTGAGAACTCGTTAGAGCCAGGCCACCCAGGAAGTTGAGAACCAAGGAGAAATGACCAGGGGTCCAAGCAATGCCTGCTTCCTCACAGAGGTCAGAGGGCCATTGCGTCCTCTCCACCTTCGTGCTCACGTCTCCCATCCCTGCAGGGTACCACCTTGTATGCGTGATAGCTCAGTCGTGTTCAACTCTTTGTGGCTCTTTGGGCTATAGCCCACCAGGTACCTCTGTCCATAGGATTTTTCAGGCAAGAATACTGGAGTGGTTTGCCATTTCCTCCTCCAGGGGATCTTCCCAATCTAGAGATCCAACCAGCTTCTCTTGTGCCTCCTGCCTTGCAGGCAGATTCTTTACCTCTGAGCTCTTGGGGAAGCCCTGGGTACTGCCTTGGCTCTCACCTCATTTGCCCCTCTCCTCCTGTGAAGGGCACACAGCTGCTGGCCCCACAGCTCCAGTCTCCAGATAAAATATCAGTACATTCATCTTGACCCTGCTTCTTCAGGAAATGGCTCAGTTTCTCATTCCATATTCCTGGGAAATGTATCGAATTGTCCCAGTTGTCTTTTCTAATTGGGTCATAGGTCATGAAGATGATGCTTCAGCAAGGCACCCTGCCCAGAACTGGGCTGCTGTAGACAGTCAGTCACTTGGCCTGGCTGTCACAGGGCGGAGACCCTGGAAGATATATGTGGTCAGCTGCCAAGCCAAAGGGAGAGTTCCTTCTGGAGGGGTACTGGATGGAATAAAGAACCTCTCCCTCCCACACTGGCTGTATTGGCTTCCATCTTTCACATTTAATGAAATCCATGTACGTGGCAGGGTGGGTATCGGTGTCCTTTTGCCAAGCTTGCAAATAGACAGTTTAGATTTACTTGTAATTTAGCTAGTGCTTGCTACAGAAGAAAGTTAGTAGTTAATTAAGTGAACAAGAGCCTGAGGACAGCTCCCGAGAGAACCAGTTACTGACACCGTGGAAATCTGGCCAGTGGAGATGAGCTTGCATGAGGTGTCATCATCCAGAGCACATTCCAGCACATGGGCCATCTTGGTATCAGACATCTGAGCCCAGACACACAGGCGCCTGCAAATAAACATACCTGTGTGGGATCCTTGATGAGAACACAAGCAGGAGATGCCCCTCCACCCCCAGTAGGCTGCCTTCTCTCTGGAATTCTGCCTGATTTTGTTTCTTTCCAGCCTTTTCTCATTATTCAAATTCACTGGCCAAGTTCCATCACCATGTCTCTGCCATGAAAACTTCCCTTCTCCCAGTGGAAGGAAAACTCTCCCCTTTTGATCTGTCCTGGTGATGCGTCTTTCTTTTTAGAAGTGGTTCACATTTTGCTTTTAATTGTACGTGTTCAGTTCAGTTCAGTCGCTCAGTTGTGTCCGACTCTTTGCGACCCCATGAACCCCAGCACGCCAGCCCTCCCTGTCCATTACCAACTTCCAGAGTTTACTCAAACTCATGTCCATTGAGTTTGTGATGCTATCCAACCATCTCATCCTCTGTCATCTCCTTCTCCTCCCACCTTCAATCTTTCCCAGCATCAGGACCTTTTCTAATGAGTCAGTTCTTCACATAGACAAAGTATTAGAGTTTCAGCTTCAGCATCAGTCCTTCCAATGAATATTCAGGACTGATTTCCTTTAGGATGGACTGGTTGGATCTCCTTGCAGTCCAAGGGACCCTCAAGTGTCTTGTCCAACACCACAGTTCAAAAGCATCAATTCTTTGGGATTCAGTTTTCTTTATAGTCCAACTCTCATATGTATACATGACTACTGGAAAAACCATAGCCTTGACTAGATGGACCTTTGTTAGCAAAGTAATGTCTCTGCATTTTTAATATGCTATCTAGGTTTGCCCTAGCTTTTCTTCCAAGGAGTAAGTGGCTTTTAATTTCACGGCTGCAGTCACCATCTGCAGTGATTTTGGAGCTCCCCCCCAAAAAAGTCTGCCACTGTTTCCCCATCTATTTGCCATGAAGTTGTGGGACTGGATGCCATGATCTAAGTTTTCTGAATATTGAGCTTTAAGCCAACTTTTTCACTCTCCTCTTTCACTTTCATCAAGAGGCTCTTTTAGTTCTTTGCTTTCTGCCATATGGGTGGTGTCATCTGCATGCCTGGTTCCAAACAGGGAAAGGAGTATGTGTTAGTCATGCTTTCTACAAATGACCTAAACGTGGCCCCAAATATGCCAGCTTTCCCCCCGCCCCCATAACAGTAGACCTGAGAGATCCACTCAGAGTCAAGCAAAGAGCTCAGGAAAGAGATGAAGGAACAGATCTCTGGCATTGAGGGTACAAAACAACTCAGAAAAGAAGGAATACAAATGCACCCGAAGCATTGGAGAAAGTACATCACCTCTCTAACAGCCAACAAAATCACAATTAAAATACCAAGGTGAAAAGGAAGGAGAAGAGAAAAAGGGAAATCTCAAACATCGCTAGAGAGAGGGTAAGTTGGTAAGATTATCTTTGGGAAGCAGTTTGGAAATAAGCGTTAAGAATGTTTATAAACACGTTAAACATTAAAAATAGCAAATATAATTTTTCATCTTATAGTTTCATTTCTAGGACTACGTCTAAAGGAAATAAGTGGGAAACAATTTGGAAACATGCATTAAGCATATTTATAAACATGTTAAACATTAAAAATAGCAAATATAACTTTTGATCTCATAGTTTCATTTCTAGGAATACGTCCAAAGGAAATAAGTGGTTTTGTCATGTTTGTGTATATGTGGTAGGTTTGGGATAGAGATCAGTGGGCTCAGGGAGAGGGGTCAGACCTCGATATTTATCCCTGAGTTTGCTTCATAAGTCCAGTGCTTCATGAGATTTCCCTGGTGGTCCAGTGGTTAAGACTCCATACCCCCAATACATGGGGCACTGGTTCGATCCCTGGTGGGGGGACTAATCCTGCTTGCCACGTGGTGTGGCTTAAAAACAAAATATCTCAAAAACCCAGCGATTCTTGATCTGGCTACATGTCAGCATCACCTGAGAGGCTGAACTATTCCTGATGCCTCTTGGTAGCTTATATGGGAAAAGAATCTAAATTAAAAAAAAGAAAGAAATATACTCGACATCCAAGAGGGAAGGTGGCTAATTAAGCCCCAGTCTCTGAGGGTGGAGCTCACCTTCTCACATGCTTCCTGGTCATTCGATGTGTAGTCAGGGTTAAGAACCACTGGGTTTGCCCAGCAGACCTGGATTAAATACTCTTGCAATTGACTTTGAATAACTTATCCCTTGGACTCCAAGTTTAGAAAAGAATGCGGAAACTTGGGGAAATGGGACTTCAGTCATGAAGATTTCCTTGCTCCTCGACATCAGGCTCATTCAGACTGTTCCCTCAGTGGACACAAGCAGAGAAAGACAAGGTGGACATGGACCCTGTACTGGGGACGAGGAAGACAGGATGGACCAGATGGGGCTTGTGTTGACTTGAAAAGATGCACAACATGAGAGCTGTGAGTTAAGTTTTATTTGGGGCAAAAAGAGGACGGCAGCCCTGGAGACAGTACCTCGAAAGCTTTGAGAAACTGCTCCAAAGAGATAGCCGGGAAGGACAGTATATATGTGATTTTGGTAAAGGGGGAATACATGCAGTCAAGCACATTTGTTTTTTAGAAAGTTTCTGCTGGTCTCATGAAGCTTCTTCTAGTCAGGAGAAACAGGATTTTCTCATGAAAACCATGAAGAATTTTAGTGCTTTCCTAGAAACAGGGAGATACAAGAATTGGGCTCGTAAAATCAGCTCCTGAGAATATCTGACTCTCTGAAGACGTGTCCTGCCGGTTTTATCCTGAGTACAGAGTGCCTCCTTTCTGCTCTCCACCTTGAACTCCTACAAGAGGTGTTGAAGGCCAGCAGCTGCAGCAGCACTTGATTTAACCTTTGTAGAGGTAGATAATGGGCTCCCAGGTGGCGCTAGTGGCAAAGAACCTGCCTGCCAATGCAGGAGACTTAAGAGACTTGGGTTCAGTCCTTGGGTTGGGAAGATCCCCTGGAGGAGGGCACGGCAACTCACTCCAGTATTCTTGCCTGGAGAATCCCATGGACAGAGGAGCCTGGGGGGCTACAGTCCACAGGTAGATGGCAAGTGCCAAGTTGTAGTTGACACTTCCATGGAGCTCAGAGTCCATTGCAGAGAGAGAGAAAGAGAAAAGGGAGGGAGAGGGAAGAAGGCGATGAAGGAGAATGGGGTGAAAATACATAAAAAAGTGAAGGAAGTCTCAGAGAGTGGAGAGTCCTGTAGAGAAAATAAAACAGGAGGATGGATGGATGGATCTGGGCTGGGGCAGCTGTCAGATGGACAGACGTATCCACGGAGACGCCAGATTTGAGCTCAGGGAGGAGAACCTCCAGCTGTGGAACTACCCCCTGGAGGGGGTAGGGGCGGGGCTTTAAATAAAGTGAGAGAAGCCCTTCAAAGACCTCTGAAGTGGAATGCGAGGGAGGAGGCCCAGACAGCGACCGTGGGAAGCAGGCGATGACCAATGATGGCACCGAGCCCCTTGGCGCCAGGAGGGTGGGGAGTGGATGGATTCTGGGACACTGGGGCAAAGCCACGGAAGCTTGGGGATCCTTTCTGTGTGTGTGCCCGTTCCTGTCCGCTTTTACCTTTCCTTCTCTTTGCATTTTTTGCTTTTTGTCTTCATACATTATTCTAGGCAGATATACCTGACATTTACTCTTTGTCCAATCTTAAGGCTTAGTTTGAAAAACCCAAGTGATCTCTGTGTTAGTCGGGCTTCTCCAGAGAAACAGAACTGAGAGAGAGAGACAGACAGACAGGGAGATTGATTTTAAAGAATTGGCCCACACTGTTGAGGAGGCTTGGTGCTGCCAAAGTCTGCAGGATGAGCGAGCAGGCTGGAGATCCAGGGAACTGACACCGCAGGTAAAGTCTGAAGGCCGTCCACTGGCAGAGTTCCTTCCTGCTGAGGAAAAGGTCAGTCTTTGCTCTATTTGGGCCTTCAAGCGATTGGACGAGGCCCACACACAGGAAGAAGGGTAATCCGCTTTTCTCAAAGCCCACCACTTTAATTTCATCCCAAAACACCTTCACAGAAACATCCAGACTAATATTTGACCACAGATCTGGACACTGTGGCCCAGCTAAGTGGACACATAACATTAAACATTATAATCTCAAAAAGGAATTGTTATGGGCCTTTTATGGCTTATATATTTTTATTTCTTTTTGAAGAGTAAAAAAATCAGAATATACTTAGTATAAAGAGTCACAAGACTCAACAAGAAGGAAAAAACTAAAAGTAACATCTACCATTCAGTCCTCTGAGACGCCCACTACAGACACGTGGCAGATGTCTTTTGGATCTTTTTCTCTTCATATGTGGTATAAAATACATTTTTAAAGAAAAACAGGACCACGCTGTAACACTGATTATAAAGCACTGCGTTTTAATTTCAGCTATAATGCTGGGTTTGGGATTTTCTCCAATTGATTTCTTACTGTTGAGTATTTGGGTTGTCCTACCTTTTTCAAAAAACATAGAGAAGAAATTGGCTGAAAGTGAATTCAAATGAAAAAGCAGAGCTATTAGGCTTTTCTCCATATTCTGGAGTTATGCTTAGAGATGCAAAAAAGCCTGCAAAATAATCTCACAGTTCAACAAAATGATCAGTATTCAGACCCCCCACATTTGCATCTTTTGAACTATGCCTTTGTCCTGCCAGCTTTCATCAGATTGCTTTAAGGAAAACTGTGGAAGCATAATGGAGGAGGGGACGATGGGGGGAGCAGGGGGCAGGTAGGGGCAGAGGGAGCAGAGAAACTGAACAGTGCGCTCCAGCTGATAAACGAGGTTTTACTTGTTTAATGAGACTCATATTTAGTACCTGATATTTAAAAATTACCAATAAAGAAGGTGGGAAATAATGGCAAGACTGAGTTTTTAGTCTTACTTGTTTTCAGAGAACTCTGCTTGTATCAGCCTTCCTCATTCTGTATCAGAAAGAGACACGAGGACCCCCAGCACCATCTCAAGCTTGGAGCCTGTTACCTGTTTCCAAAGCAAAGCATCCCTTTGTTCTCCATCTGTAAGTGGTCTGTAGGGGCTACCCAGGTGGCGTTAGTGGTAAAGAATCTGCCTGCCAATGCAAGAGCTGCAGGTTCGGTTCCTGAGTCGGGAAGATCCCCTGGAGGAGGAAATGGCAACCTATTCCAGTATTCTTGCCTGGGAAATTCCATGGACAGAGGAGCCTGGCAGGCTAGGTCCATGGGGTTGCAAAAAGTTGGACATGACTGAGCACAGGTGCGTGCACTCACTCACACACACACACACACACACTGTAACAGCGCTATAGTTCGGGCCTGCACGGGGCTCAGTGAACACATGTATTTTCTCCAGCAGGCACATCACAGCCCTTCTGCACTTGGGAAACTAGGCTTGGGGGCCAATTTCAGTAGCAAGATCACCCAGGAAAAGCACAAAAATGAGAAAAACATGCCACAAAATGGACCATAAAAATGACTTGCATTCAGTCTGGGAGCCGGGACAAGGAGGAGAGCATCACCTTGTCTGCCCCTGGGCAGGAGCGTGTGCATCGGGCCACTCAAGTTCTTTGCTGCTCAGCGAATGTCCATGAGCGGCTGTGACAGCACCCAGGAGTGACTTGGGGTTGAGTATACATTTAAGGAAATTTGCAAGTATGGAATTGGTAAATAATGAGGAGCCACTATACAGAGAAGTCATTAGAATAAGCTTGGAGTCAGGACACCCACGTCCAGGTTCCGTTGTCTCAGTGAAGTCCTGTGAACCTTCGTAGAGCGCTTCCGGCCCTGGTCTTCAGAATGAGGGTGACAGTCGAAAGCTTTAGTGGGGGGAGATTCTGGCACCTTTTCTTCTTGTGCAGGGAGAAACATTCCTAGCACGTGACCTTCAGAAGCACATCTGTAGCAAGCTGCCCCTTGCTTGCTTGTTTTTCTGAAGGTCAACGCCCCTTGCCCCTTGTTTTTCTGAAGGTCAACGCCCTGGACGAGGACAGCTTGACCATGGACTTAGAGTTCAGGATTCAAGAGACGACGTGCAGGAGGGAATCTGAGGCAGACCCCGCCACCTGTGACTTCCAGAGGGGCTACCACGTGGTGAGTGTGGGGCAAAGGCCACCAGCCTGGAAACAAACGCAAGAGAGCTTTGCCTTCCTGCATCACCCGGAGCCAATGCAAAGTCACACCGAGGTCTTGGCTGTGTCTGGTGTCCGGCCACCCTCGGAGGCACCATTAACTGTGTCCACGCTGTTCCCTGGGTGGGGGCGGTGTGACTCTGTGGTCAAGGACTTAAGCTCTGAAGTCTGCCATCCTGAGTAATCCTGGCAAGTCAGTTAACCCCTGTTGCCTCAGTTTTCTGCTCTTCAAAATGGGCATAATGATGGTGCCAGGCAAAGTGAATACAAAGTGGCCAATAACAAAGAAAAATCCCTGAGACATTTCAAATTCTATCTTAAATGAATTCAAAATGCCAGCTGTGTTCCTGGGGTGAGGTGCATGTTTTATAGTTGACTGTCATGCAAAAATCCATCTCCCCCACCAGCTTGTGGTCCACGGGGGTCAGGACTGTAGCCTGGTCAGTTCTGCTTCTCCAGTGACCAGCACATGGCCCCAGGCTTGGTTATCCTCAAGGGTAGGAGCCCGCCTGCACAGGCCAGCACCACCACCCCAGACTCACTCTCCGAGGTGTTCCATGGGTGTCAGGGTTTTGTCATTTTACTGGTGTGATGACGTCTGTTGCTGCATAGCAGTATCAATTCTGAAAAGAAGACCTTTTGTTTTGTTGTTCCGTGGAAATTTTCGCCATGATTGTTTCACAAACACCCCAAACCCGAGTGTCACTAGCATCTGAAGGAAATCTGAGACCAAGGGAGAGCAGAGCAGAGGCCTTTGGGGATCTTCCCAATTCTTGTTCTCATGAGGAACCATGCAAGGTAACCAGCTCAGTGCTCAGTGAGGAAATGTTTGCTTTCCAGGGGACTTGTAAGTAGCAAAGGCTCAAGAGATGCTTCAGCCACTGTTGGCTTTGGCTTAGGTTTTGAGAAATGAAAATGAAATGGGAAAAATGAAATGACCAAAGTCCTCCTTTCTGTGTGCACCATTGTGCCAAGCCCTATGATGTTGCCTGATTTCTTGGGGAGGTCCTAGCTGTTTACCCAAGCTGCTGGGCATGGAGCTCACCATTTCTCCTTTTCCAGCCCGTGGCCGTTTGCAGAAGCACCGTGCGGATGTCTGCTGAACAGGTGCAGAACGTGTGGGTTCGCTGCCACTGGTCCTCCAGCTCCGGGTCCAGCAGCAGTGAAGAGGTATGCACGGGGGCTTACACAGGTGTGCACCCCATCCTTCGAGGGGTGATAGAGCAGCTGGACCATCAGGCGCCTGGGCAAGTGTCTGGACCTGCAGACTCACGTTCATTGTCCCTTGCTTCTTCCAATCCCACCTCTCTAAGATTTTGAACATGAGCTTAAGAAAACAATGAGCAAAAGTTCTAGATTTAAGTGTGCAATTCACTGCCTCTCTAGTGTAGTGGAATGAAGGGGGCCATTTTGGATAGATCAGTGTTCATTTACCAGCTCTGCAACTTAGGTTAGGATATTTAATCTCCATGAATCTGAGGCTTCTCCATCTGTTACATACCAGTAATAAAGATCACCCAATAGGATGTTGAGGAAACCAAGTAAGTTCATAGATATAAAAGATCTGGTCCAGGGTCTAGCACATAACAGATGCTCAGTAAATGAAAGAACACATCTTTTCCCCCTCAATTGCATTGATAATCATCTGCAATAATACTGAGAAATCAATAACATGTAAAGTTCTGACTTGGAATTATATTACTTAGTGTCTGATTTTCTTACTGAAGTATATATCTCATGAGGGCAGGGAATGTTTGTTTTATCGTCTGCTACTGCTAAGTCGCTTCAGTCGTGTCCGACTCTGTGCAACTCCATGGACTGCAGCCTACCAGGCTTCTCCATCCATGGGATTCTCCAGGCAAGAACACTGGAGTTGGTTGCCATTTCCTTCTCCAGTTTTATCATCTAGGACAGTGTTTGATACAGGGTAGAAGTTTAGTCAATAATTAAACACATACAATAAAGCTGGGGAAGAAATTATAGCGGTATGATACATATAATATGAGGAATAAAAGCATAACTGGTATATGTTTGTTTATTCATAATGGGATAATCTGTCCTTCACTGCTATTTAAAAATGTTTCTACCATTACAAAGCCAAACCTGAACAGCAACGTCTTTCTCTGCTGATACTTTTATTCATTTTTTCCAAGGTTTAAATCTGTAGTGAAAATTACATGAGAAGAGTATAAAATTTCAACTTCAAGAATTATACATAAAAGTAATGTTGCTGTATTATGAACATACCCAGGCCCTACCTATTTGTTTGTTTGTTTGTTTATTTGTTGCCTCATAGTTTGGCATGTGGGATCTTAATTCCCAGACCAGAGAATGAACCCATGACCCCAGCATTGGGAACGTGGAGTCTTAGCCACTGGACTGCCAGGGAAGACCTGGGCCTTACATATTTTATATGGAAGTCCATTTTAGAGCTAGGAAGGAGCGACACTCATGACTGAGGAACTCCTGTTACAGTTCAGTTCAGTCGCTCAGTTGTGTTTGACTCTCTGCGACCCCATGGACTGCAGCACGCCAGGCTTCCCTGTCCATCACCAACTCCTGGAGCTTGCTCAAACTCATGTCCATCGAGTCAGTGATGCCATCCAACCATTTGATCCTCTGTCATTCCCTTGCCCTCCCGCTTTCAATCTTTCCCAGCATCAGGGGGTCTTTTCAAATGAGTCAGTTCTTTGCATCAGGTGGCCAAAGGATTGGCTGATCAGCTTCAGCATTAGCTCTTCCAATGAATATTCAGGACTGATTTCCTTTAGGATGGACTGGTTGGATCTCCTTGCAGTCCAAGGGACTCTCAAGAGTCTTCTCTGACACCACAGGGGTGGCTTTACCATTAGAAGGAGAATTGTGCAAAAATGTTCAGTCGAGCATAACCTTGTTGATCGATCTCGTTCTCATTGGCAATGTTTGGGGGTCAATCTCCGGGTGATTTCTGGGTGATTTCCTGTCTCCTTGCTGCTAGTTCAGGTACCCAGGGCCTCCTGTTTGACTCCAGTAAAGAATTCAGGAAGTGAGGTCAGCTTCACAGCTGACACACTGGTGGATGGCTGGCCAAGCTAAGTAAGCCAGAAGTGACAAGGACTAAGCATCAAGTCACAAGCATTTTGTGTTGAGTTTGTGGTTTATGTGGGGGAAGCCAGGAAACAGCCAAGAGCAAGAAAGACACATCTCTGGCCCTTGTGGAGTCTGTAGACCAGTCTGGGATATCCGTTATGCAGGGGTTACCCTGACTACCAGACAGGCTTTTGGGAACACACAGTGGGAGGATGGGTACATGTGGGCAGAGCAGGTTTTCCAGGGAAACTAGAGGGTGGGTGACCTCAGGATGAAGGGCACAGGGTGTGGAGGGGCGGGAGGGAGATTTCAAGCATGAGGGAGAGCACGACGGAGTTCCCGGAGTGTAAGAGAAGCCAAGCTGAAGGGTTGAAATGGACAGAGATCCGTTGTAACTGGGAGCAGAATGTGAGAAGAGAGGCAGAAGGTGGGGCTGGAGAGGACCCGAGCCCATTCAGGGTGGGCCTCATGGGTCTTGTCAGGATCCTTGGCTTGGGGCTACTTGAGAATTATAAGTAGGGGGATGCAGAATAGATGGAGAACAGACTGGCACTCGGTAAGAACGGAGCACTGGGAGGCTGGCAGGTAGGTGAGGCAGGATGCTAAGGAGAGCTGGGAGGTAGTGGTGAAAGTCCCGAGAAAGGATGCCAGTTCTTCTGCGGCCTTTAACAGTGGGCCCCAGTTTAATCCCTCCTCCATCTCTGATTTGCGAAGTTGATTCTTGCACAGCCCACAAACCTGTAGCAACTTTCTCATCGCAGACTGAAAACTACTCACTTTTCTTCCAATCCCAACTTTTGTATGAAGGCTCTGATAGAAAGTTAGTTGCTGAAACAAACACAATTTTAAAAACAAACTCCCAGCTTTCTTTCCCTCAAAGATTAGGAAACTGTAAAAAATTATGAGGAAGTAAAAAATTCCTTAAATTAAAGGATTCTGCAACTTGAAAGAAAGAGGAGAAAGCAGATGGAGGTTTAAAGTAATTCCTGGAAACTCTAAAATAGGTTTATTATATGAAAGAGAAAGAAAAATTAGATGACAGCTGTTAACCATTTTCAGTGAAATAAATGGTGGTACTGCAAACACGAAAGACAATTGACTGGGATGAATTTAGACAAAGAACAAATAAATCATTGTTGGAAGTAGGAAATAAAAGAAAACTGAAAAAAAAAAAAAACCCTCAGAGTAATGAATATAAAGACCACTTGAAAAACATATGTAGATAGTAAGAGAATTTCCAGAGAAAGGAATATAATGTAAAGAAAGATGGAAGCCAAAAATAGAGAATAAGACCGAAAATCCCAATTATTATGAAATATTGTTATGAAATGTCTCATTTATATAAGTAAATAACTTATTTTATATAACAAATAAGTTTTTATTATGAAATAAGACTTAGCTCAAATGGAAATTATCTGGCAAGAATACAGTAAGAGAAAGTGTCTCTAATATAAAAAACTTGGGTTTTCCACTATATAGTTATAACAAGTATAAAAGCTTTGTTAAAATGTTTGAAAAAATAAATTTCTAAAATTGTTAATATTCTCTCTTAACCAAATAAATATTTAAATTATGGGTAGTTTTAATTATTTTTATAGTTTTAGTATTTTTAAATATATTTATGTATTTTTATAGTTTTTAAATTTGTAAGAGAAGTATGTAGAGGGTAAACAATTTCTATATGGCACGTCAGTCAACCATCCGATTGCAATGCTAACATCTGTAACTTGGTGAATGACTCGACTTTGGGCAAATCTTTCTGATTTGGAGTGGGTGGGATGAAGTTTGACTAGAGTTCAGCCTTGAGACCCAAAACAGTCCAAAAGGAGAAACTGAGAAAGAATGAGCAGGAATTCTGAACTCGGGGGAGGAGAGTTACAAGCGTTTCATTTACTTACTCTCTTCCATTTCACATGATAGGACTTCAGCTGGAAGTGGTATCAGCCAAAATGAGAGGGTTCTCTGGCCCACGTTCCCAGAACAAATGGGAGGAGCTGTGCTCGCGGATGACTCCATTTAGGGACCGTCGACAATACTAGCGCCAACTTCATCTTTTCCTTCTCCCCTCCTCTTACTGCTCATGAGTGTTCTCCTTGCAGCAGGAGGCAAGGCCACAAGCCACTCCAGAGTCATATCCTCCGTACCGAGGAGGAAACTGAGCCTTTATCTCCAACTTCTTGACATGCCTACCATTAGCCTGGCTTGGGTCATGTGTCTCATTGAAAAGAAATAGTGCTGTTACTGAAACATAATTCACAGACCATACAATTCACCCATTTAATGTGTACAATTCACCCAGTGGTTCTGAGTATAAGATTGCACAACTGTCACTGCTGTCTAAATCCTGAATGTTTCATCATCTCCAAAAGAAATTCCAACACCCCTTCCTCTTACCCTATTCTTTCCAACACTCAGTAACCACTGCTGCTGCTGCTGCTGCTGCTAAGTCGCCTCAGTCGTGTCCGACTCTGTGCAACCCCACAGACGGCAGCCCACCAGGCTCCCCCGTCCCTGGGATCCTCCAGGCAAGAACACTGGAGTGGGTTGCCATTTCCTTCTCCAATGCATGAAAGTGAAAAGTGAAAGTGAAGTCGCTCAGGCGTGTCCGACTCCCAGCGACCCCATGGACTGCAGACCACCAGGCTCCTCCATCCATGGGACTTTCCAGGCAAGAGTACTGGAGTGGGGTGCCATTGCCTTCTCTGCAGTAACCACTAATCTATTGATATTTTCTTTGTCTATGAAGTTACTTTTCTGGCCATTTAATATAAATAGAAGCATGCAATATGTGTTCTTTTGTGACTGGTTTATCTCAGCATGTTTGGAGGTTCATACATGTTGTAGCATGTATCAGTACTTCTTCTGTGGTGGAATAACAACCATTGTATAGATAAACCACATTTGATTTATCCATTTGTTAGTTGATCAAAATTGGGGTTGTTTCTACTTTTTGGCTGTTTTAAATAATGATTCTGTGAACATTCATGTACAAGCTTTTGTGCAGGCATGTATTTTTGTCTATCTTGGATATTCACCTACAAGTGAAATTTTTGGAGCATAAACTAAATTTTTGTGTTAATTTTAGAGAAACCGCCAAGTAGTTTTCCATAATAGCCATACCATGTTATATTTCCACCAGAAATACATGAGAGTTCTAGTTTCTATACATCCGCATCAACACTTGTTATTGTCTGTCTTTTTTTTGAGTCATTCTAGTGGATGTGAAGTGGTATCTCATTAAGATTTTGATTTGCATTATCCTAATGAGTAATACTCTGGAGAAGGAAATAGCCACCTACTCCAGTACTCTTGTCTGGAAAATTCCATGGATGGAGGAGCCTGGTGGGCTACAGTCCATGGGGTTGCAAATAGTCGAACACGACTGAGTGACTTCACTTCACTAATAAGCAATGATCAGCTATTTGTATATCTTTTTTGGAGAAATGTCTACTTGAATCCTTTTTCAATTTTAAATTGGGTTATTTGTCTTCTTGTTGTTGAGTAGGAAGAGTTCTTTGTATATTTTGCATATAAGTTCAAAAAACAGTGCCAATGTTTTCTCCCATCTGTAAGGTTTTTTTCTTTCTTGATGGTGCCCTTTGAAGAACAAAAGTTTTAAAGTTTAATGAAGTCAAATTGATCTACTTTTTTCTCTTGTTGTTTGTATGAGTCTTTCATTGAGATTCATGGCCCACTTTGATTAGGAAGGGATCCAGCTTCATCCTTTTGCATGTGGATGTCCAGTTGTCTCAGCACCATTGATTGAAAAGTTATTCTTTCTCCCACTGAACTGTGCCACCTCCTAGACCAGTCACTCTGACAAAGGTCAGCAGGCTTACTGGCTGTTAAGGATGGAGAGGGTGACAGGTAGGTGGCCCAGACAACTGGAAGAAAAGTTGTGAGCCAAACTGCTACCTTACTTTGTGACTCTGGGCTTACATGGGCTTCCCTTGTGGCTCAGCTGGGATAGAATCCACCTGCAGTGCGGGAGACCTGGGTTCGATCCTTGGGTCAGGAAGATCCCCTGCAGAAGAGAAAGGCTACCCATTCCAGTATTCTGGCCTGGAGAATTCCATGGACTAAGTCCATGGGATTGCAAAGAGTCAGACATGAGTGAGCAACTTTCACTTCACCGGGCTTTCAGTGGCTTCATGAAGACTTCTCATGCACACCGTTTCCTATTGAACACATATGGGGACTTCATAGAAAGGAAACTCCCAAATTTAACCTGAACACAGTCTATCTGCAAGTCCTTGTAACAGAGTTCCTTCTTTTTGGTCCGCATCTGGGAGTCATTTTGAGTCTAGTGGAAATCTTTTTAGATGATTTAAACTTCATATAAGTTGCTCTTCCCTGTGTACTTTTTTAGACACACATGGCTTCCCTGGTGGCTCAAGGGTAAAGAACCTGCTTGCCAATGCAGGAGGTTTGGGGTGGAGTTCAGTGGAGTTAGGGAGAGGGGGACAGGCCTCTATTTGTATCCCTGAGTTTGCTTCATAAGCCCAGGGGTTCATCAGACTTCCCTGGTGGCCCAGTATAGTTAAGACTCAGCACTCCCAAAGCAGGAGACTTGGGTTCAACCCCTGGATGGGAAGCTCCCCCTGGATAAGGAAATGGCAACCCAGTCCAGTGTTCTTGCCTGGGAAATCCCAAGGACAGAGGAGCTTGGAGGCCTACCATTCATGGGGTCACAAAGGGTCAGATATGACTCGGTGACTAAACACCAATACGTTCAAAACCATACATTAACTAAAGTTATTTAATATAGCTTATCGCCTTATTTCATTAAAAAGTTATATGAGCCTTCCAGCTAATAGTTGCATATTTCACAGTGTCTTTCCTTTTTCTCCTTCATGTGCTGATATATACCAATGCCTGAATTAGATGTTTTTTGGGGATATCTTGGGATCCTCTACATCAAGAAACAGTTACCTGCTTGGTAAGTTGAGACTTTTTAATATTAAGATCTTTTTAATATTTTTTTCATGAATTAACTTCATATTGAAGCTGTCTATCAGGGAATCATTTAAAACTGGAAATAGCTCTATATAAGCTTTGTACGATGACAGAAATTATGGAAAATAAACATTTGCTTTTGCCCCTATCTTAACAGTAGGCAACACAGCTCTTCATTTAAGCAACTCTTCATTTATGCAGAGACTTTGCAGACATATTTCCATTTCACGGCTCTAACATCTCTGCCAGTTAGGCAGAACAGTTGCTGGTTTTCACCCTAAGAGGGTCCCCAAACTTGAACATGCTTGTTCCTTCTTGGGTGCAAGACCAGTTTTAGGACTCAGGTATGCAATGAAACATGGGCTTCCCAGATGGCTTAGTGGTAAAGAACCCGCCTGCCAATATGGGATGCAAGAAATGCAGATTTGATCCTTGTGTGAGGACAATCCCTTGGAGGAGGAAATGGCAACCCACTCCAGTGTTCTTGCCTGGAAAATCCTATGGGCTACACTACGTGGAGTCACAAACAGTTGGACGCGACTGAGCATGAACGCACATGCAGCAGTGCACACGTGGAAAGCTCTGGACTAGGCCTCTTCTGACTGGCAGGGGCTGTAACCCTCCAGCCATGTCACCAGAGCTGGCCATCCCTTTAAGAATCTTGCTTGGGAGAGGGAGGGCTCTCCGCTTCCGCTTCATAAGCAGCCTCTCGTTTGAAGGCGGGTCAGGTTAGTGTTCTCTGGCTTAGGGAGCATTTTTGATATGTGCTTAGTTGCGTCCAACTCTTTGTGGGTCCCTGGGCTGTAACCTGCCAGGTAACTCGGTCCATGGAATTTTCCAGGCAAGAATACTGGAGTGGGCTGCCATTTCTCCCTCCAGGGGAGCTTCCTGACTCAGGGATCTACCCAGAGCCTCCTAAATCTCCTGCATCTCTTGCATTGCAGGCAGATGCTTTACTGCTGAGCCATAAAGGGAAGCAGAAACCATTTTTACCTATTGATAAAATAGGTAAATGGGAGGATTTTCCCTATTGGAGCTGATGGCAGAGAAACTCTTTGGTGATCTTCCACCGCTTCCTTGTGGGAAAGGTGTATTTGTGGCTTCAGTAATAAAATCATAGAACCTTCCAGAAGTGGGCAATCGTAATTGCCTTATGACTATTACTGTATTACAGGCCTCACTCCTGACAGATCCAGAGGTGAACCGCTTTATGAACCATCACGTGGTAAGTGGTCCCGTTTTCTTATGCTGGATACCAACACATCCTCTTCTGATCAAGCCAGAATGCACTGAAGCCATGTCATAGGAGATAAACCCCTGAAATACAAAATATTTTAAAGGAAAATGAGAGGAACAGTCCTGCATAAACTTGTTTTGCACATCACTGAAAAGCTGACTTTGAGGCATTAAAACTCACTTGAAATTTATCAGGATTCAAAGCATCCAATCTGGCTGAGAAAATTAGCACTGACCTCCCTCCTGTCCCAGTCTGCAACATTTTCTAAAAATCCCAAGCTCTTATGAGCTCCTCGTTACCCTTCCCCTTCAGCTGTACTTTTCAGCAGCAGACAGAGCTATCAGTTTTTTAGTTTCTCCCTTTTAAAATAAGTGTTCTCATTTAATCATCATGATGGCGCTATAAACCGGGAGTATTATCTGTTTACACAGAAGAGGTGAGTAACAACTCATGATGTTTGTTGTGACACAAAATGCTCACCCTCTACTAATTGTTTGACAGTTTCCTCCTTCAGCTTCACAACCATCTCGACAGGGAGCACTATGTTCCCTCCCATTTCGCAGATGAGCGAACTGAGGCTTAGAGAGCTTCTGTAACTTGTTCAAGGCTTCACGGCCAATGTAGAACTTTGATTCCAGTGGGGAGTGGCAGACACAGGACCTAGAGAGAGATCCGTCAGACTCTGAAGCTTCTGTTTTTCCCAGGCCACGTGCCAGAAAAATTGTGAAATGTACTCTCTGATCAGAGTTCTCTATTACAATAACACAGGTATTAATGTTTCATTGCACTCAATATCTGACCACCCTTCAGCTTACTCCCAATTTGTCTGAAGTTCTAAAGCTTACAGCATGAGGCTTGCTTACAAGAAGTGCCTAAGTTTAGCCTCTTTCAGTGTGCCGTTTCGAAAGAAATACAGTTATTCTAACAACGTGACCTCTACTGAGAACAGTTTTGAACACTTGTTTTTGGAATTATCTGCAGATTCTAGGGCCCGTTCTTTTGAGTGTCGATAGTAGTGGAAAGCACGTGCTCTTGGATTTACTTTTGGAAATAAATTCAGTTAATTAGATTAATAACCAACTTGGGTGCATGAGTCGTCTGTGGTTGTTCAGTCGCTAAGTCGTGTCCAACTCTTTGTGACACTGTGGACTGCAACACGCCAGGCTCCTCTGTTCTCCACTAACTCCTGGAGTTTTGCTCAAATTCATGTCCATCTGTTGCGGTGCGTCAAATGACCATACAGCCTAGCAGCTTAAAACAGCACACGTTTATTGTCTCATAGTTTCTGGGTCAGGAACCCAGCAGTAGCTTAGCTGGGTGTTTCTGGCTCAGAGTGTCTAGTAGGTGGCAGGGAAAATATTGACCATGGCTGAGACCTCATCTGAAGGCTTGACTGGGCCTGAGGGACCCACTGCCAAGGTTACTCAGGTGGTGGTTGGCAGGGCTCAGTTCTTTGGGGCTATTGGACTGGGAGCTTTGGTTTCTTAGCATATGGGCCTTTCCACGGCTGTCTGAGTGTTCTTAAAGCATGAAAACCGACTTCTGCCAGAGAGCATGATGAGAAAGAGGGAGAGAGAGCAATGAACAAGCAACAGAGCATCCAAGACACACAGTCTTTTATTTCCTGATTTTGCACGTGATATAGCATCACTTCTGCATAGTTTATTAGCCACACACACTGACCCTGGTCCGATGTGGGATAATACTCAAGACTGTGAATACCACCACGTGTCCATCTTGGGGGCTGGCTACCACACTGGGAAAATGTCATTTGGGACAAATATATTTAAGTAAGTAAGTAAGTGAAGTCGCTCAGTCATGTCCGACTCTTTGCGACCCCATGGACTGTAGCCTACCAGGCTTCTCTGTCCATCAGATTTTCCAGGCAATAGTACTGGAGTGGATTGCCATATATATGGATATAAATTAATGTGACGGATCCTTTTTATATTCCTTGGAAGATAATCCCTGAGCTGAATTCTAAAAACATTCTGGGCTTTGGGACCATCATTGACTCAGAGGTGCAGCCATCTCAGAGATTGCTTTGAACATGACAATTCAATTTGATTCAACAAACATGTGTGACGGGCCCTGGGCAGATCCCACGGAGAACGGAGGGATCACTGTGACAGTCCCTGCCCTCGAGGGCGTACAGAGACGCGTTCAGCTTTAACGCCAGGCGGATGAGAGTGAGGGAGGCTTGACAAGGAAGATGAGGTCATCGTGTTCCTGGGGAGCCTCTTGGCAGTAGGGGCTCAGGTGGTGCCGGTCACAGTCCTTCTCATTAACGCATAGTCACACAGTTTGTGTTGTCTGAGGTCTAGATGTGAATGACAGAGCCTGTATATCCCCTTTCTGTCTTCAGAGATGAGAAGAAACTTTCCTCTTGGAAATAGAAGGTACTCGAACCCGTGGCCCAGAGCAAGAGTAAACCCTGGCTTTGAGTGACAGCCTTAAGGTAAGGGAACATGGCTAAAAACATGTGTAATTAGAAATAGAAGCTACTGGAAGGAATGCCTTATAGCTGCTGCCACTGCACCTCCAAATGTCTGCAGTCCACTCATCAGCTCCCATCTCACCTCCCACCTTCTCTTCTCTCCTCCTGGATCCTGATCCTCAACTGTCTCTTCACTCTTTTTCCTGTGGCTTTTGCATGTGCTGCTGTCAATGTGTTCATATTTCTCCACTTTAAGAGCAAAAATTAAACATCAAACAAACAGAACAGCCCCTTTCTTTGACCCGGCCTCTTCACCCTAACAGCTGCCTCCTTCTCTCCCTCGTTCCTTGTCAGATAAGTTTTCTGATGATGTGTGTTATTTGTACTTAGTCACTCAGTCGTATCAGGCTCTTTGCAACCCCCACCATGGACTGTAGCCCACCAGGCTCCTGTGTCCATGGGATTTCCCAGGCAGGAATACTGGAGTGGGTTGCCATTTCCTTCTCCACGGGATTTTCCTGAGCCAGGGATGGAACCTGTGAGATGTCTCCTCTGTCTCCTGCATTGCAGGCGGATTCTTTACCCACTGAGCCACTGGGAAAGCCCTAAGCTTCTTGACAAAATTGTGGCCCAAGGCTGCTGCTGTTACCTGCCCACCTCCATTCACTTTTGGGCTTTTTGCCAACTGAATATTAGCCCTTCAAATCTCCGATGTCTAATCTGCCTTCCTTTTCTTGATCAGTTGTTTAAACCCTGACGCCCGTTCTTGCGATCTCCTTCACCCCGCTCTCCCCTTCTCTGTTACCTCTTCCACGTGCCTGCTTTCCAAACACACGTTGCTCACCTCGCTGTATCCTGACATCCAGGCTCTTACATCAGCTGCCCACTGCATGCAGTTGCGGTAAACATCCTTGAGCCCTTGACACTCAAATGGCCTCCTCTTCAGTCTTAGTAGAGACATCACCACCCACTGCATTTTCTCCTGTTCAAAATTTTATAGTGTCATTTGCTCTTTAAAATTTTTGTTGAAGTATAGTCAGTTTACAGTGTGTGTTATTATAGTTTCAGATATATAGCAAAGTAATTCAATTATATACATGTGTATCTATTTTTTCAAAGATTCTTTCCCATCATAGGTTATACAATCTTGGCTCTTCTTTACCCTTCATCTCCTCCCAATATCCACAGGGGTCTGATCCTATGGATTTTGCCCACACGTTTTCTCTGGCTTTAGCCCATCATTGCATCACCATCACCATTCACATCATGCCATCTTGCCTCAGCTCCTGATTCCACATTGTCCACCCTGCACGTGGCCCTCAGGAAGTGCAGAGACTCTGACCCTTCTCCATGCAAACGCCACGCATTCAATTCACTTATAGGACAAAGTAGAGACAGACGGTGAGCCAAGAGGAAGGACAGCCCACTTGCCCTTGTGCTGGAGGCTGAGCCCTGGTTCTGCAAACCCACACTGGGCACCACTGGGCCTCATGCGTGTGCATAATAAACTCCCAGTTACCAGGGCCTGCAGCAAAGGCAGTTTTGTCTTTTTAAAGCCTCCCAAGTACTAAAGGAATGTGATGAAGGTACATTTAAAAGGGATTTTTGGATAAAATTATACTTATAGGCTCAGAGAACATTCATTCTCACACACAGACACTCATAAGTTAATCATGAAACCTGGGCTGTCACAGATTTTAAGTTTACATAACACTGTATGCTTTCAGGATAAAGTCCAAATTCCCTAGTGCGGCCCACAAAGGCCTTTGTGGTCCATCCCTTGCCTGCTTCTCCAGCCTCATCGCTGCCAAGGCTACCAGCCCTGAAGCTCTGGTGACCTGAAGTGCCTGCAGTTTCTTCTGCTGAGACCTCTCTCTGGAACATGAAAAAGTGAAGTGAAAGTGTTAGGCGGTCAGTCATGTCCTATTCTTCTGCGACCCCATGGACTGTAGCCCATCAGGCTCCTCTGTCCATGAGATTCTCCAGGCAAGAATACTAGAGTGGGTTGCCATTCCCTTCTCTAGGGGACCTTCCCAACCCAAGGATCAAACCTGGGTCTCATGCATTGCACGCAGATTCTTTACCATCTGAGCTGCCAGGGAAGACCTACCTGGAACATCCACCTGGCTAATTCCTTCTCCTCACTTACATTTCAGCTCAGCTCAACTCAGCGTTACTTCCCCTTAAGGGTCTCCCCAGGTCAGAGTAATGTCCCTTTATGGGCTCCACTATTGCTGGGAGAATTACCAATAACATCAGATACGCAGATGACACCACCCTTATGGGAGAAAGTGAAGAGGAACTAAAGAGCCTCTTGATGAAAGTGAAAAAAGAGAGTGCAAAAGCTGGCTGAAAACTCAGTATTCAAAAAAGAAAGATCATGGCATCAGGCCCCATGACATCATGGGAAATAGATGGGGAAACAATGGAAACAGTGAGAGACTTAATTTTCTTGGGTTCCAAAATCACTGCAGATGGTGACTGCAGCCATGAAATTAAAAGATGCTTGCTACTTGGAAGAAAAGCCATAGCTTGCTCATAAGCAAACTAGATAGCATATTAAAGAGCAGAGACATCACTTTGCCAACAAAGGTCCATCTAATCAAAGCTATGGTATTTCCAGTAGTCATGTATGGATGTGAGAGTTGGACTATAAAGAAAGCTGAGTGCCAAAGAATTGATGCTTTTGAACTGTGGTGTTGGAAAAGACTCTTTAGAGTCCCTTGGACTGCAAGGAGATCCAACCAGTCCATCCTAAAGGAAATCAATCCTGAATGTTCATTGGAAGGACTGATGCTAAAGCTGAAGCTCCAATACTTTGGCCATCTAATGTGAAGAACTGACTCATTTGAAAAGACCCTGATGCTGGGAAAGATTGAAGGTGGAAGGAGAAGGGGACAACAGAGGATGAGATGGTTGGATGGCATCACTGACTCAATGGACGTGAGTTTGAGTTATCTCTGGGAGTTGGTGATGGACAGGGAAGCCTGGCTTGCTGCAGTCCATGGGTTCGCAAAAAGTCGGGCACAACTGAGCAACTGAACTGAACTGAAGTCCCCATGACAGGGCGCTGTAATTACCCATTTCTTCTCTGCTTCATCTGACTCCTCTAGGTCCCCCAGGGAAGGGCTGAAATAACTTCTGTTGCCAGCATGTCCCAGGGCCCCACACAGAGCCAGGCACCCAGCAAGCAGCAGAAAGTACTTTTTTTTTTTTTTTTGAGTGGATGACAGAATCTTTCATTTTGGATATTGAGCTTCTGTTATCAAAAAAGTCAGCTGAGCTTAGTGTGATTAATTTTTAACCACCAGAATTTGAAAGAGGTCAACTGACATTTTAACTAAAATTGAAGAGAAATTTACCAGCGAAGCTGTATAGGATGAAAGGTGCAAATGGTAGGTTTTTTTTGAATCTATGCGCACCCTAAAAATAACAACTAACTTCAGGCTGAGATCAGGAGAGTACTCATTACAAAGAAACAGACTCATCAGATTCCTTTTTTATAAACTTAAATCATGTCATTTGCTTTACAGAACGTTCTCAAGGGGAGAAAATACAATGCTCAATGGGTTGACTATATGTTATTTATTAATGACTATACTGGATGTATATATTTAATAATTATATATTGTATTATACATATTATACAATACATATAATGATTATATTATATATATAATGACTAATAATGATTATACTGGATGTATATATGTGTGTGTGTGTGCGCGTGCTCAGTTATGTCCAATTCTTTGAATGACCTCATGGACTGCAGTCCACCAGGCTCTTCTGTCCATGGGATTCTCCGGGCAAGAATACTGGAGTGGGTTGCCATTTTCTACTCCTGAGGATCTTCCTGACCCAGGGATTAAACCTGGGTCTCTTACATCTCCTGCACTAACAGGCAGATTGTTCACCACTGTGCAACCTGGGAGCCGTATATGTAATGATTTGATTTCTGTAAAGAAATTGATCACTTAAAAAATGTCTCTTTAAAGGCAATACACACCACAGGGCAAATGCTGCTGTCCTGGCCTGGACATTGACCTTGCCTATCCTCCCAGTTAAAACCCTGCACTCCCATGACCCTCCGCAGGGCAGGATCCCTACAGTCCTAAGATAAGGCCTTCGTAGGGGGCCCAGAGAGGAGGCCAGTCCACCGTGTCTGGAGTCTGGTTCCAAGCTTTCTCTGCCGCTTTAGGAGGGGTGAGGATGATGCACTCCTTCAACCCCTCGGGCTCAGTTTTTCAAAGATTTATGATTATTATTATTTTTACTTTTGTCCCTGCTAGATCATGAGCTCCTTGAGGATGTGTTACCTTGTTATCCTTATTATTTTAGTTTAGTAACAAGAGAATATGATTAATAATATGCCTGTACTGTTATTAATAACAGTATCCTATGTCTAGTTTCTAATGCTAAAAATAATTTCTGTAATACAATGAGTTCCCTCAGGTTGAAAGAAAGGAATGAACCAATGCAGGATCAAATACAGTACTCTTTTCAAATTGTGAATGATATGCTTCCAGTGGGGAAAGGGCTCCAGAGGCAGAGCCTTTGGTTCATCTAGAATCAGAATCCTCGGAGCCTGGCTTAGTTTCTGGAACAAATGAGGAGCTGAGGAAATATTTTTGTAATTTAATAACCACTGTTTTGGGATTCTTTCAGACTGCTAGAAGATTTATTTAATATGTAGGAGTGGGTAGTGAAAGAGAGTGTTTCAACAAAGAGGTCTGAGATTCTTTTTCTTATCTGCTACTTTGAAATAGGAATCGGGGAAAGCAGGTCCCAGCTCTCATGTTGAAAGGAATCTGTTTGAGAGGCTCACACTGTCTTGATCTCCACAGCTGGCCTAGTTCTGACTTCTGCACGAGGCAGTGGTCCAAAGTCTACAAACCATACTGCCTGTGCTCAAACCACGGTCACGTGAGCGATGAGCATGTCTTAAGGTTGCAGTGTGGATTAGCATGAATTCCTACCCTATGGCTTCCTTGGTAGCTCAGAGGTAAAAGAATCCTCCTGCAATGCGGGAGTCCTGGGTTCCATCCCGGGGTCAGGAATATCCCCTGGAGGAGGAAATGGCAGCCCACTCCAGTATTCTTGCCTGGGAAATCCTATGGACAGAGGAGCCTGGTGGGCTACAATTTGTGAGAGTGTAGAGATGGACATGACTAAGCGACTAACCCACCACCACCACCACCTATCCTATATGGCCAAGAGCAGCAGAGGAGGCAGTTATTGGTGGGATCTTTTGTCAATAACTGGTAAGAAGGAATCAGCCTCCTGAGTTTTGTCCAACAAATATTCACCAAATGCCCGCTTCGTGCCTGGCCCTACACCAGCGATCAGAACTCTCAAGGTGCCTGGGTCTGTGTTTTGTTTGTAGCTTTCCACCTACACCGCCTTGTTTAAACCCTGCGACTGTCCACGTGAAGCCTCATCATTATCACCCCCATTTTGCAGATGACAAAACTGAGGCCTTGGAGGCCCCTCCTCTCAGAGCAGGTGCCGAATTGAGATTTAGTTCCCGATGTCTGTCTGTCTGTCTGTTTCCAAAGTGCCTCCTTTTCTTCCTGCGATACTCGAACTCATGTCAATATCTCCACACTTAGAAAATAGCATGAAGGAGCAAAACCTCAAGGATCATTTGTTTAGGAAATATTTGTGATGCGCTGGGTGAAGCACATATGGAGGGCAACCCAAAAACCTGAGCCATCACGGTGAGCCTGCTGAGTGATTTCAATGTTCAGGAGTCAGGCTTATTAGTCATAACCTCTTGTCATGATCTTCCAAGATAGCCTGCCCGTCGGGAGAGGCAGACTCCCATATAAGATAGAAGAGCCGAGTCAGTGTCTGGAGGTGGAAAACTAGATTTCCTCACCCTCTGCTGTGACACTCGTCCCCTGCACGTGCTTGCTGACTGCCCCACTGAGCGCACTGTGTTCCCACTACTTGCAGTACCGATGTGCTACAAAGACGCTGCAGAGTTTCATCAGTGAACACCGAACCATCTCTCCTGCGGGAAATACGGGGTTAAGTTCCTATGAGCCTTGGGTCACATTTTGTCTGGTAATCTGTACGCATCCTTCATGTGTGTTTCTGTTGAAAGGCGTCTTATTTAATACATATGGTTGGTTTATTAATATGGGACTCACAGCCACGGCACTGTTACTCTTGCCTGAAGGACGCTTATCTCATGGGTGTACATCTCCCACCAGGCACAGCACGGTCTTCTCATGCTCAGGGCCCTAGACCGCACTTGAGGACTATATGTGGGGGCCATTTTAAATGGCAAAATCGCCAACAAAAATCACAGGAAAACAGGAGACATGGCACCAAATCAACCCAAGAGGACACTCGTTTATAGCATGAGAGCCAAACCCAGGCAAATGGCCTCGTACGAGCTCACTTGGGAATGGGTGCAGTTTTTCTTACTCTGAATATTCTAGAATGACTAAAAAAGTGGCCCAGAAGGTAAAGACTCTACCTGCAATTCAGGAGACCTGGTTTCAATCCCTGGGTAAGAAAGATCCCCTGGAGAAGGGAGTGGTTACGCACTCCAGAATCCTTGCCTGGAGAATCCCATGGACAGAGGAGCCTGGTGGGCTACAGTCCATGGGCTCGCAAAGAGTCAGACACGACTGAGAAACTAACACTTTCAGTTTCATTTACAAGTAAATACCAGCCAGGAGACAGATCTCTGTGAGTACAGTGGGCTCCCCACCCCAGCTTATCCCTAGTTTCTCTGTAATCTCTCTTGTTCCTTCCCACCTGGTGTCTGCACCTGCTGTCCCCAGCACCTCTCTCAGGCATTGGCTCTGTGTCCACCCTTTGGCTCCATCTGGCCGTCGTCCATCCATTTCCGGCTGAGCCTCGCAGCTGAATTTCATGCTGACGAGCACTCCCTTCTTCCCTGAAATCCTCTGGCTCCTGAGACGTGGCCTCCTTGGCCCTCCTCTCGGCCACAACCCTCAGTGGATACTCAGTGCATACATGTTTATCGAATGGATGAATGGCAGATGAATGAATGAATAGTCCCGTCTCAGATGAGCCAGGTCCTCACATGGCCACGGCTTCAGCCAGTCTCCTCCTTACCTGACTTGACTGGTTCCCTCCCTTTCTCATCACCAGCACCTCCTTAGTTCAGACTGAGTCCAGGATCTGGTTGCAGCCTTTCCTCGGGGAGCCTTCCCTCTCTGAGACTTGACTTTCCTTTATGGGACTGCATTTCTGTTGCATAGACTCCATGATCTTGTCTTCTCCCAGCAGGTGTCTTTCATGCTGCACCCCTCCTCTTTTTTTGTTGTTCAGGGAACTGGCTTCTTTGCATAGTTTCTCTAGTCTCTGGTCCATCTTGGATCCCTTTTCAAACAGCACCCAGGAATGCTGCGTCCTGTGCCTCCATAGTAAGAGTGTGAAATGTGTGCCACAGGGTCTAACCCTCCTCTTTTTGTCTCTTTTAACAGCAAAATGCACTGGAAGGAATAGAAGTTCCAATGAAGAAAGATACCTTATGAATTGTGTAATTTTCTTTTGATCAATTGCAGTCCCTAATAAATGGCTTACTTTTCCTCTTTCATTGCTTTTTTTTTTCCCAAGTAACTGTCATGTATTTGCTTCCCTGGCAGCTCAGATGGTAAAGACTGCCTGCAATGTGAGAGAACTGGGTTTGATCCTTGGGTTGGGAAGACCCCCTGGAGAAGGGAATGGCAAACCACTCTAGTATTCTTGCCTGCCTGGAGAATCCCAAGGGCAAATGAGCCTGGTGAGCTACAGTTCATGGGGTCACAAAGGGTGGGACATGACTGAGCAGCTAACACTATCTATCACCATGTGTTTAGAGGAGAAGCTAATGTCATGAGGATGGTTCACTCAGTGTGTGTCTCTTCCCATGGGCTTGCTGAACCCCAAAGGAAGGTGACACTTGGAGGCCACCTGGGCTGAGCTCGCGCGTGTGGCTGTGCTCAAGCAGGGGGAGGGCTGAACCATTCCCACGTGCACGCTGACAGCACAAATCAGAGCGTTTCTGGTGCCGGAGACACGACCTGACATACTCCTGCCTCAGGGTCCGAGACTACTGCTAGGCAAGGACTGGACATTTCCGGTGTAGTGTTGGTTTAAAACTACAGCACGCTGGTTGCAAAGAAGCCTGGCTCCAGGAAGGGCACCAAACTGGGGCCTGTTTCTAAGTAAGCAGCTTGTGGGACAAAGACCTCAGTCCCTTGGGTTCTTTCTTGGTGATTCCTGTGTTGGCAGAAAGCTCACTTTGCTCAGCAGGCAAGAGAGCTCACTAGCTCTTGGCAGCAATGGGGACTTCATGAAAGATGGGGGCTGAGTGTGGGACCCGTGTGTTCCGCTCGCTCGCCAAGTCTGTTCCTGAGAACAAAGTGACCTCGTGGCTTTGCTTTGGCATGGCCCTGTCCTCAACCGTGGGTGGAGGGATGTGGCCACCACTAGCCTCCCTCCCAGCTCTGACCTCTGCGGGAACCTGGTACAAGGCCAACCCGTCAGTCAAAACATCATTGTGCCACTTCCACACACATTGTGAAATAGATATTTCAGGATACTCCTATCTCGAGATCTTAATTAAATCACATCTGTGTGTGTGAGATCAGTTGCTCAGTCATGTCCAACTCTTTGCAACCCCATGGACTGTAGCCCTCCAGGCTCCTCTGTCCACAGAATTTTTTAGGCAAGAATTATGGAGTATTCTTGGCAATCTCAGGATACACAGGTTTGACTCCTGGGTCTGGAAGATCCCCTGAAAAATAAAATGGCAACCCACTTCAGTATTCTTGCCTGGGAAATCCCATGGACAGAGGAGCCTTGTGGGCTACAGTCCACGGGCTTGCAAAGAGTTGGACATGACTGAGCACGTGCACACACACACACACACACACACACAGTTTGGTGAATAAAGTAGTTGCTCAGTCGTGTCTGCCTCTTTGCAGCCCCATGGACTATAACAGTCCATGGAATTCTCCAGGCCAGAATACTGGAGTGGGTAGCCTTTCCCTTCTCCAGGGGACCTTCCCAACCCAGGGATCAAGCCCAGGCCTCCCACACTGGGGGCGGATTCTTTACCAGTTGAGCCATAAGAGAAGCCTGAATAAAGCAGAGGAGAAAGGAAAGAAAATCAAGCCATCTCTCTAGGCTCCCCAAAGCACTAGGTGGCAGAATTTGCTCAGCACAGCTCTGCGGGCCACCAGCTGGGACTGGCTTGGTGTTGTTGCCCGGGCCCCGTAACTAGGTCACAGTTAAATTGGGAAACGTGTGTTGTCCTGTGGACAGAAGCTCAGGGGCTGTTGCTGCTTCTTCAAAGGCAGGGCTGTGCATGGCCGGCAGCTGCTGCAGGCGGCCTGCTGTCCCCTTTCCTTCCTATTTTCTCTGCTCTGCTGTGCCATGAGGGTTCTCGTTCTCTCTCCTTCTCTCTCCTTCATCTCCTGCTGGGCCAGGACCTGCTGGGACGTCACCCAGTTCAACACTGGTGGCTCAGATGGTGTGGTTCCTGCCTCCCATTCCAATCTACGCACACTCTGCTTTAAAACAGCTTTTGTGGTAGCAGAATCCACATTTTCAAGAAAGTACATAGCTTTGTTAAAAGAAGCATCACGTTAAAAAATAAAACAAGAATGAAATAATGCCACTTGCAGCAATATAGACGGATCTAGAGACTGTCATACTGAGTGAAGTAAGTCAGACAGAGAAGGAGAAACACTGTATGACATCCCTCATATAGGGAATCTAAAAGAAATGATGCAAACGAACTTACAAAACGGAAACGGACTCACAGACTTAGAGAAGGAGCCAAATGAGCCCTGGGCCAGCTGTGCTGGGTTGAAATCGTGTTCCCTGAAAATACATGTCCACCCAGAGCCTCAGAATGGATTCTACTCTGACACGAGGTCTTTGCAGATGTAAACAGTTAAGATGAAGTCATGCTGGATGTGTTGTTGTTCAGTCGCTAAGTCGTGTCCAACTCTTTGTGAAACAACCAACTGCAACATGCCAGGCTTCCCTGTCCTTCGCTGTCTCCGAGAGTTAGCTCAAACTCATGTTCATTGTGTCTGTTATGGTATCTAACCATCTCATTCTCTATTGCCCCTGTCTCCTCCTGCCTTCAATCTTTCCCAGCATCAGGGTCTTTTCCAATGAGTTGGCTCTTCGCATCAGGTGGCCAAAGTATTGGAGCTTCAGCTTCTGCATCAGTCCTTCCTATGAATGTTCACGGTTAGGTTAGTCTCTTGTAACCAGGAAGGGTTAATTTTGAATTTATGATGGATCAGCTTCTGTATATATATATATATATAAAGAAAGCTGAGCACCGAAGAACTGATGCTTTTGAACTGTGGTGTTGGAGGACTCTTGAGAGTCCCTTGGACTGCAAGGAGATCCAACCAGTCCATTCT
>NW_011495036.1:275024-279377 GCF_000754665.1 Bison bison bison
AGTCCATTCTAAAGGAGATCAGTCCTGGGTGTTCATTGGAAGGACTGATGTTGAAGCTGAAGCTCCAATCCTTGGGCCACCTAATGCAAAGAGCTGACTCATTTGAAAAGACCCTGATTCTGGGAAAGATTAAAGGCAGGAGGAGAAGGGGGCGACAGAGGATGGAATGGTTGGATGGCATCACCGACTCAATGGAGATGAGTTTGAGTAGACTCCGGGAGTTGGTGATGGACAGGGAGGCCTGGGGTGTTGTGGTCCATGGGGTAGCAAGAGTTGGATACAACTGAGAGACTGAACTGAACTGAGCTTCTGTGACTTTAACTCTTTTTTGTTATTATAAACATACATAATGGCCTGCCTCAGGGAGATAACCTGAGCCCACCCGTGAAGGAAGTGAAACTAACACATCCCTTGCCTGAGGCCTGCCATTCTCTAGGAGACATTTGGAAGAATTGAATAGACTTTTTACTTTGTTTCCTCACCGCCCCCCATCTCTAATCCATAAAAGAACCTGGCAACGAGGCCCCTTAAAGAGGGTTATTTTGAGGCGCTAGCCTGCCATCTTCTAGGTAGTCGGCTCCAGAATAAAGTCCCTTCCTGATCCCAGCACATTTGTCTTGGATTCATTGACTTATCTTGCAGCGAGCAGACTGAGCTGTTACTCGGTAACAGTCCTAGTCCAGTGACTGGTGTCCTTATAAGAAGAGAAGACACAGAGACAGAGGGGAGACGTCCACGTGATGATGCAGCAGAGATTGCGGTGATCTGTCCACAAGGATCTCCCAGGATCTCCCAGGATCGCTGGAGTCCAGGAGGCGGGAGGGAGGATGGACAGAGCCCCCTTCAGAGCCTGCACAGGGAGCCGCCCTGAGACGCTTCCAGACTGTGAGCGAGTAAACCGCGGCTGTGTGAGGCCACCCAAGTGCGGAGCTGTGCTGTGGCAGCCCCGGCCTCCCCCCTTAGTCTATATCGGGTCCCGGGAAACACCCACACATTGTTTGCCCCGTCAACCCTGCAGGGCGGAATGACCCCCAGGGCAGCCCTCCCTTGACCCTGCCCCCAAAGCCTTGGGTCAGCTCTTCTGCTCTCTTCACCTCCTGGGGGCAATAGGACCCAGTCCAAAGTCTGGTTCCTTCTCTTCACTTCGGGCCTCAGCTTGACTCTCTCCCTGGGCTCTGGGCTGAGAATTAGCATCCTCTCTCCCCTGATCCAAGGGTGGGTGCCCATAGCAAGGCCACCCTTCTCTGCAAAGAGACCTCTCCCCAGTCTCCTCCACAAGGCCTCTCTCTGATGCTTAAAAAACCCCTCCTTGCTAAAAGGCCCAGGTGTTGGGCCACAGGTTCCTTCAATCCCTTTGAAGTTGTGCATCTGGGGGCAGTTTGGGGGTTTTTCGTGGTCATTTGGTTCCCCAGTTCCCTTCTAACATCCTATTACAGGTGTGTGTATATCTATATACACACAATACGTATGTATGTATATAAATATTTTTATGTTGTTCAGGGGGGACTGTATAAAGTTTGTATTTGTTGTTGTTGTTTAGTTGTTCAGTCGTGTTCAACTCTGCAACCTGAGGGACTGTAGCCCACTCTGTCCATGGGATTTCCCAGACAAGAATACTGGTATGGATTGCCATTTCCTTCTCCAGGGGACCTTCCAGACCCAGGGATCAAACCTGCATCTTCTGCATTAGCAGATGGATTCTTTACCCCTGAGCCACAGGGGAAGGGGTATAAAGTTTATATACTGCTTTTCTAATTGTAATAGGTTGAATTATGCTCCCATCCACCCCGCAAAAGACATGTCCTCCCAGAACCCATGAATATAATCTTATTTGGAAAAAATATCTTTGCTGGCATTATTCATTTAAGTTTCTCAAAATGAGATTGCCATAAATTGAGGATGGGCCCTAAACCTGGTGTATTACAAGGAGATCAAACCAGTCCATCCTAAAGGAAATCAACCCTGAATATTCATTGGAAGGACTGATGCTGAAGCTGAAGCTCCAATACTTTGCCCATCTGATGGGAAGAGCTGACTTACTGGAGAAGGGACCCTGATGCAGGGAAAGATTGAGGGAAGGAGGGGAAGGGGGCAGCAGAGGATGAGATGGTTAGATAGCATCACTGACTCAATGGACATGAATTTGAGCAAGCTCTGGGAGATAGTGGAGGACAGAGAAGCCCGGGGTGCTGCAGTCCATGGGGTTGCAAAGAGTCGAATATGACTTAGTGACTAAACAACAACTAATCCTGGTGACAGGTGGCCTTATAAGAAGGATGAGGTGAAACAGAGGTGCAGGTGATGTGGAGACAAGGCTGAGACTGGAGCCATATAGTCCCAAGCCAGCAAATGTGTTGAACCTCCAGCTGCTGGGAGTGGTTCTCCCTTAGAGCCTTGGGTGGGAGCCGGCCCTGCCAACAGATTGGATGACCCCTTCTTTCCAGCCTCCACGAGTGTGCAAGGATAAATGTCTGTGGTTTTAAGCCGCCCACTTGGGGTAATTTGTTACGACAGCCTGAGAAAACTGACACTAATTATATTATAAACATTTTCCCATGCTATTAGATCTTGTGATAATTGTTTTTAATGACAGCATGACAGCACACTATTCTGTAGTATAAGGAAGCCAATCAATTCTCTGTTGTAAAATATTTAATATTTGAAAATTGAGCTAACTAAATAAAAAGCATTACATGCACGTGAACATTCAGTTTGAGTGTGTGATCATTCCTGTAGGAGGGTTTCCTAGGGATGGGACTGTGGGGGGTGGGGTGGGACTTCTGGGGGTTGGACTGCATACATCTTTCAGTCTGCGTAAGCCTGTTTTGCAGGAAGCCTGTCACTCAAGGCCTGTAATTTCTGCAAATATTATTTTATGCTAGTTGGTACAAAACTTTCAGTAACCCTGTGACTCACTTATATTACAATGCTCACAAATGTTGTCCCTGTGAGCTTGAAACACAACCTTCTGTAAACAAGGCACCAGCTAGTACTTACCTCCCTGGGTCACCCATCTGATATATTTTAGTCACAATTAGTACACATCCCTCAGTTTTGCCACCAGATATATATCAAAATGTGTTTCTTTGTGCCTTGTCTTTTATTGGTCTCAACTCTAAAAGCAAACCCTGAAACATAGCAAGTCATCCTTAAGCACCCAGAACAAATGTGCCTTGGGTCAGGTTCCTGCTCCGTCCTGAATGCTTAAAAACATCAATGTAACAGAGGCCGGAAGTAATGTTAGCACAAAAAGTCTATGGGCATCTCTGCCGTGAGGAGATCAGCGTAGAAAAAAAATAACTGAAAACTGTATTTACCTAGACTCAAAGGATCTGGGATTCAACTTGCATTTTGCTAGCATATAATTATTATTATTTTTTGGTTGCTTCCCTGGTGGTACAGTGATAAAGAACCCACCTGCCAATGTAGGAGACTCAGGTTTGATCCCTGGGTTGGGAAGATACCTTGGAGAAGGAACTGGCAACCCACTCCAGTATTCTTGCCTGGAGAATCCCATGGACAGAGGAGCCTGGCAGGCTACGGTCATGGGGTCGCAAGAGTCAGACATGACGTAGTGACTAAACAACAGCAATAATTATTTTTACCTTAGAAATGCTTGCGTCACTTAACCTTGGTGACACATTCTGAATCATGAGGGTAGTGGGCTAAACAAACTCCAAGATTGCCAAGACCCTACCCTCATGCTATTGTTTAGATGACCCATTTGAAACTCATTTGCACGTTTATTTCTAAGGATTGAGGAAAACGTGTCTGAACCACATGAAGTCTCCATCCATCATTTGGAGACGGTCTTTGGAGTCAAGACCTTACCAGAATAACAACTACAAAGATCACAACCAAATTAAACTAATGCAATCGTACCAGGAGTCTAAAACATTTGATTTTTATTTGAACTGCTATCTTGCTACACAAGATTATAATTTAGAGACAATAAAGTAAACCATGGAATCATTACCCTACTAGCTGTGGTGTGTCATTTGTGAGTTTATAAGAGACTGTGGCCTGCCATAAGCTTACAAAACATGTCTATATAATTCTGACTTGGGATCTGAAAATGATTTGAAAATTTAATGTAGAAAGAAACTGATCAGTGCAAATAGGAGATACATTAGAAGTTTGTTATCAGCTTGTTATTAGCTATTGAATAATTAGAACTTGAAAGAGATGAGAATACCAGACCATCTTACCTGCCTCTTGAGAAACCTGTATGCAGGTCAGGAAGCAACAGTTAGAACTGGACATGAAACAATAGACTGGTTCCAAATAGGAAAAGGAGTACATCAAGGCTGTATATTGTCACCCTGCTTATTTAACTTATACGCAGAGTACATC
>NW_011495036.1:279477-302573 GCF_000754665.1 Bison bison bison
GTTCCAAATAGGAAAAGGAGTACATCAAGGCTGTATATTGTCACCCTGCTTATTTAACTTATACGCAGAGTACATCATGAGAAATGCTGAGCTGGAGGAAGCACAAGCTGGAATCAAGATTGCTGGGAGAAATATCAATAACCTCAGATATGCAGATGACACCACCCTTATGGCAGAAAGTGAAGAAGAACTAAAGAGCCTCTTGATCAAAGTGAAAGAGGAGAGTGAAAAAGTTGGCTTAAAGCTCAACATTCAGAAAACTAAGATCATGGCATCTAGTCCAATCACTTAATGGCAAATAGATGGGGAAACAGTGGAAACAGTGACAGGCTTTATTTATTGGGGCTCCAAAATCACTGCAGCCATGAAATTAAAAGATGCTTACTCCTTGGAAGGAAAGATATGACCAACCTAGACAGCATATTCAAAAGCAGAGACATTACTTTGTCAACAAAGGTCCATCTAGTCAAAGCTATGGTTTTTCCAGTGGTCATCTATGGATGTGAGAGTTGGACTATAAAGAAAGCTGAGCACCGAAGAATTGATGCTTTTGAACAGTAATGTTGGAGAAGACTCTTGAGAGTCCCTTGGACTGCAAGGAGATCCAACCAGTCCATCCTAAGGGAAATCGTTCCTGGATGTTCATTGGAAGGACTGATGCTGAAGCTAAAACTCCAATACTTTGGCCACCTGATGCGAAGAGCTGACTCATTTGAAAAGACCCTGATGTTGGGAAAAGTTGAAGGCAGGAGGAGAAGGGGACGACAGAGGATGAGATGGTTGGATGGCATCCCCAACTCAATGGACATGAGTTTGGGTAAACTCTGGGAGTTGGTGACAGGCAAGGAGGCCTGGCATGCTGTGATTCATGGGGTCGCAGAGTCGGACACGACTGAGCGACTGAACTGAACTGAACTGATACACATATGTACAACACGATGTATCAGCACTCGAAGGCACACACACCAAAAACTATGATGGATGCAGAGTAACATCCCCGCTTGCTTCTTCTTGGCATCTTTGTGCCACCATCCCCTTTTTGGGAAAAGTTAACAGCGCTGTATACTGGGAGGAAAGGTCTGATGCAGTAAAACTATCATCAATAAAGATGACATTTCCACATAACATCCTTTTGAAGTTAATGAACAGCCAGTACACATTGGTCCTCAAGTTGCCCACTGTAATCCTAAGACCCAGGGACAATTTACCTAAATTACTTAAATTTATTTTTCCTTAATATTATGTTACTATTTTGTCATTTAGTCACTAAGTCTTGTCCTACTCTTTGCGACCCCATGAACTGGAGCCCACCAGGCTCCTCTGTCCATGGGATTTCCCAGTCAAGAACACTGGAGTGGGTTGCCATTTCCTCCTCCAGGGGATCTTTCCAACCCAGGGATCAAACCCACATCTCCTGCACTGGGAAGCAGTTTCTTTACCACTAGCGATACTTGGAAAACCCATCCTGTGCATTATAGGGAAGAAAATAAAGAAATAAGAGAAAGCTGTGGTCTCTCCCCTCCCCTCCCAGCCACATGCCTAGACTTTTCTCCAAGAGTGTAGACCACTCTTTTTTGTCTCATTTTCAGGGAACCCGCGATTCCTTCCTACATGAACACACCTCTTTTTGTTGTTGTTCTGGACATTAACAAACAAAGTTACTAAGTCATGAATCAGACAACCTAGTTTTAACACCTGGAAATGATCTTGAGCAGGTCATTTCTTTTTTTTTTTTCTTCTTAATTTTATTGTAGGGTTGATTTACAATGTTGTGTTAATTTCTGCTGTACAAAAAAGTATTTCAGTTATAAATGTATATATTCTTTTTCCTGTTATTTTCCACTATGGTTTATCACAGTATATTGAATAGAGCTTCCTATACTACACAGTAGAGCTTTGTTGTTTCTCCATATTATCTATACAGGTTTGATCAGGTCATTTCAATGTCACTCTGAAAAACTTGGTGTCCCCAGGCCTTTGCTCACTCATCTGAAAATGAAGGCAGTAACCCCCATCCAGCACATTTTCTGCCTGAGCTGCGCCCCAGCTTGTTACGGGGGACCAGTTAGATTAGTTGAGTGCCCAGTACGTAAAAGGCACAGTGCCAGGGGGGAGATACAAATGTAAAGTGTACAGCATTATCTAAATGTCAGGTCTTGGTACCATTATAAAAACACTCATCTGGAAACTACATCAAACATTTTACTTCTTCTTCAACTACTGTCATCTTCCACATCCATAACCCCCCCAGCTCTTCTATTACCCACATTAGTGGTAAAGACAAAATGCCATCCTTTCATGCCCTGTCACCTTCCTCACTGAGCAATAACCGTGTCAACTGGAAACATCAGAAAGGTCACTGGCTGAAACGTTTATTCTGCAGCCCTGCATCACTGGGTATTCTTTTTTTGAGTGTCATCAAATATTATAAGGGGTTGTTGTCCCCGATAATTCTCAATTTTTGTTTTCTACTTAATAAGTCAGACACAGACCAGAAAAAACACAAACCTTTACTTTCTGTGTAAGATGGTAGTCAAAAGAGATTAAGCTGCTTCTGAGTTGTTTAACTCTGAAAATGGCGTCATGCTAGTTAGAAACATCCTTTTCTAGGTTATGGGTTGAATTTTGTCTGTTTCCCCCTCTCCAAAAGAAAGATACATGAGGTCTGAAGCCCTGGTGACTCAGAATGTAGTGTGGTTTGGGAAAGAGGGTCACAGCAGATGTGATTAGTTAAGATGAGGTGAGGTCATCCAGGAGAAGAGTGGGCTCGAGTCCAGTGTGATCGGGGTCCTTATAAGAAGATTCCCATGTGAAGGCGGAGACACACAGAGAGAAAGCCACGCGACAACGGAAGCCCAGACTGGGCAACGCAGCTTCGAGCCAGAGAACACTGAGCTTTGCAGCAACTGCCAGGAGGCAGGCAGAAGGAAAGAAGGATTTCCTTACATATTTCAGAGAGATCCTGGCCCTACTGACACACTGATCTCAGACTTCCAGCCCCCAGAACTGTGAGAGGATACACTTTTGCTGTTTGAAGCCATCCAGCTTGTGGAACTTTGTTAGGACAATCTTAGAAAATGAATACAGTGTATAAGACATGTGGGGAAAAGAGAGCTTCCAAATGATGCTGTATTGTTCTCTATTTCTGGGTAACAGACTACCTAAGCTTGGCAACTTAATACACCTTTGTCATCTCATAGCTTCTGTGAGTCAGGAACCGGAGTGTGGCTCGACCTGTCCTGCGCAGGCTGCGCTCAGGGTGTCGGCCGGGGCTGGGGTCTCACCTGAAGGCTCACTGAGGCAGGGTCCATCGTGAACTGATGGTGGTTCAAGGTCCCGGCTGCAGGTAGTGTGTGGGCAGCAGGCGGGTCTCAGATAAGCTCCGGAGACCAGTGATGCTGGCCTCAGGTACTCAAGAAGGAGCGAGGGCTCATCATAATAAAACGAGCGAATTTTTCAGACACAAGCAATGAAAAGTGTATTTTTTTTTCAACTATAGGTATTGACCTTTATTTGGTAAAGGAAAACAGTTTTGACAATTGAGTTACCAGAGTCTTAAAAATACAATTATATATTAAGAATTCGTGTTTTCTTAAAAGAATATTGTTTTGAACCAAATATGGGCTGGGTATAGTTTATTTACATAATGAAACTACTCTTGAACACAGCTTAAAATGTTCTCATCTCAGTCAGTTTTTCTCTTCTCAGAGTTAAATGCCTCATATCATCATTGTGCTGAATTCCTCAGTATATTCCAAATCATTTCTAGGGGAAATACTTGGGAAGCAGGGAATGCCTGTCTTCCCTCAGAAAGACACTCATAACATGGAATTTTTCTTACTACGTTGTGTGAATATTCTCACAACTCCTACCTTCTGCTCTTTTGAGATGTGCGTTTTGCCACAACAGGGAAAAGCACACCACTAGGACCTGGAAAACCTATTTCTTGATGCCAACTGTTACCTCCATTAGGACTACATGTTTGGTACAATGGGATATTAGTCAGTTATTAAAAAAGAATGAAAAAATGCTATTTGCTGCAACATTAATGGACCTGGAGACTGTCATACCGAGTGAACTAAGTCAGACAGAAAAGGAGAAATATCACATGACTTCCCTTATATGTAGAATCTAAAAAGAAATGATACAAATGAACGTACAATACAGAAAGAGACTCACAGACTTAGAGGACAAATTCATGGTTGCCAGGGGAAAGATGAGGGCAAGAGATAGAGAGTTTGGGATGGGCGTGTACACACTGCTGTATTTAAAATGGATAACTGACAAGGACCCACTGTATACCATATGGAACTCTGCTCAATGCTGTGTGGCAGCCTGGATAGGAGGGGAGTTTGGGGCAGAATGGATACATGTATATGTATGGCTGAGTCCCTTTGTGATAATTTCACCTGAAATTATCACAACATTGTTAATTGGCTATACCCCAATACAAAATAAGAAGTTATATAAATATATATATAAAATGTTCTCTCTCTTTAATATATATATTAAAGAATACATGTTTGGTTATCTTTTTCTGGAGCACCTGTATTTTTGGAAATGTGATGTTTTTAACTATGCCAAAATAGGTTTGATGAAAGATTAAAGAAATTAAGCTATCTTATGACTTCCTTTTGTGGTATCTTGGGGAAATCAGTGGTGAGATCTCTGTCCTCTCAAATCCTGGAACTGAAGGGAAAAGGAAAGCAACAGCAGACCTGACATTTAGGACATATTTATTACACAACTGCCCTGTGTGACCTACTCCATTACTTTTCCAGAGGAAACTCATTCATGCATATATTTAAACAGCCTTTAAAATACCTATTGGACATCTACCGTATGTCAGGTGCCTGGCACTGGGGATACAAAGATAGTGAGAAACCAGTTTTCGGTTGAGCTTTAAATGGCACAAATGATTCAGTGCTCTGTACTCTGAGTGAAATAGTTTCACTTAGAAACACAAGTATCGACTAGGAATCGAAGCTCCTGTCTTGTTACCGATGGATTGGAAAAATTATCTTCCTGGTTGTCCACCAAATTGTAGTGGAGACCCTGGTGAACATTTCTGCCCAGGGCAGCAACAGATGGGAGAATCTCTGTGGTCTGTGTGCAGGAGAAGGAAGGGACAGGGAGGGGGAAGAAGGAGAGAGAGAGAGACAGAGAGGAACAGAGAGAGGATGTCTTACTTGAAGACTATGCCCTCCTACCTTCCAGGGGGCCAGTGAGGTGGGCAGGGCCCAGCTGGGTGGTTGTTGCAGGTTTGGCTCCTGGTTAATATTGCATCAGAGCTGTGGGTCTCTGTGGGGAACATTGGAGGAGAGGGCCTCCTGTTTGGTTCATCGATGGGGACATTTCTCTTATCTGAATGGCCTGTGTGTATGGCAGAGCAACATCTAATTATGTCTGCTCCTCTCCTCTCCTTTGAATGGCCTTCGTCCCCTTCGGAGCCCCAGGCCCGGATCCCATTCCTTTGTGTAACCGAAAGAGGGATCTGGCTGTTCGCTGCCCAAAAGCCAATAGAGAGGCCAGGGTGGTGGAAAGGAAAGTTTGCTTAATTTTGGATGCCAGTGACTGGGGTGAGGAGGCAGGAGTAGACTCCTGTCCAAAGGCTGACACCCCTCCCTGCAACTGACAATCCGTGGGAAAGAACTTTTATAGACAGAGGGAGGGAGCTATATGCAGAAACAGCACAGTCAGCTCTGACAGTCATCTTGAAATTGATCATTGGTGGTCTGACCAATGTCATCTTGATTGCTTTAAGTGCAATCAATCTTCAGTTCCAGACTTGGTTTGTTCCCGTTTCCGTGAGGCCCGTTCTCGGAATTGTGGCAGCTTCCATTATGGCTACAGTCTGGGCATCATGTAGTTAACTTCCTTCATCTGGTGGGGGTTTCATTACCTTCAGGAGAGCTCACAGAATATGGCTCAGAATGTTATCTATAGTCCTTGAGGAGGTCCTTGACTATACTTAAAGACTAAGCTATTATTATTTGGTCTCCTTTGGCTATTTTCCTTTGTTTCTGCATTTTCTCACTTCTCTGATCAAACTTACTCTTTGGTGAAAGTTTCTCCACAGACAAAGGCAGGCTGAGGACATGGGACAGCTGGTGGGGGAAGGACCATGGGCTCTGTTCTGTTTCATTAGCTCAGGATGGCACATTGCCTTAGTTCTTATATTTTTAGAACCTGTGTGTATGAAATTAAATTTGCTTTTTCCCCCATTACTCTGTCTCACATCAGTTTAATTATTAGACCAGCCAAAGAACCTAGAAGAAAAGAAAGGAAAGCTTTTCCACCTGACAATAGAAAAGAAAAGCAAACTGGGAGCCACACAGAAAGAAAGCATTGCCGATGAAAGCAGACCAAAGCTTACGGTGACAGGATTGAGAAAGACAGGAAAAATGAAACCAACATGAGCCAAGAGTTGTAAAGAATTCGAGAGAAGTGAGAAATAAGCAAGACAGACAAAGGAGATCAAACACACACGTAACTGATGCCTCAAAAGAAGATAACAAAATAATGGACAGGAAGGATATTTAAAGTTGCAATTCAAGCTCAATTTCCAGAATTAAAGAAAGAAGTGGGTCTTCAGGTCAAAAGATCACAGCATTTGTCCTAGAGGAAAACATTTACATTGCACCATCAATGTGGAGGCTCATCTTAGTGAAGTTACTGAACTTTAGAAAGAAAGAACCCTTTGGACACTTAGACCAAGAGATCAAATGACCTCTTGGTGGGGAAAATCAGTCTTGCTCAGAGAACTCACAGCCTCAATTAATCCTTGAAGTGACAGAGCAAAGCCTACAAAGTCGTAAAGAAAAACCCCATGACACAAGAATTTATAGCCTCCTGTGCCTTATGTCACAAATGAAAGCAGCAGAAAAGCATCTTTGAACTGCAAGAGCTTAGAGAATAGCGTTCCCATGAGTTGCTTTTAAAGAAACTACTAGATGACATTCAGCTACTTGAAAGGTCAATGGGAAAAAATACAGCAAAAAGACCACCCGTGAGGGCTGAATTCATTACACTCTGGGGTTAAGACCAAAGCACTTGGTTACGGGCATTAGAAATTATAGAATCAATGAAAACCAGGAGACAAAGATGGGAACTGTGTAGCTGGAGAAAGTGAAGGAGGGATATACTCTTTTTTAGATAACATTTTCTGGTTTTCTTTTAATTTCATCCCAGGTGCATTGACATACACAAAAAATAAGTAATGCATTTAAAAAAATAGCATGAAATGGGCCAACATTTGCGACTTTACTATTCTGTCAACTAGAAGCCAAATGATGAGGCAGAGTTTTGTACCATCTCAGCCACAACCGATGGGGGTGGAGAGAAGCCATCTAATTGCTCACAAAACCAGAAAAGAAGGCAGAGAAGGAAAAGCAAAGGAAGTGTAAAATTTTGTATTGGGCGTAACTATTAGCCTGGTACTTTTCTTGTGGCAAACATTCAAAAGATCCTTTTGCAAGTTCAGCATACTATGTCAATGTGTAGTGGTGTTTTTTTTTTTTTTTAAGAGGAAGTGGTGGCTGAGGAGACTTTTCAGGTCCAAGTGGCATCTACTATGGACTTGTGGTTTTGACCCCTGTCTCCTGTGTATCCTCATGGCCGGTGAAGGGGAGCAGAGTTTGTCTCCCCAAAATGTGGTTATTTTTTCAGAAACAACAGACGTAGCAAAAGCTCTGAAAACCAGGTAGAAGTTGTTGTTGTTGTTCAACCCTCTGTGACCCCATGGACTGCAGCACGCCAGCCTTCCTTGCCCATTTCCTGAGAGTTCTGCCCTAGTCCTGGTTCTGGGGTGTTTCAGATAGCATCTGAGCCTCAGGGAGGACTTGCAGTGCCTCAGCCCTGGATGCCTTCTCCGCCCTTGGAGCCTGCCATATCCTGTGCTGCAGCCTGGGTGACGTCTGTGCCCTTAGCTCCCTGCCTGGGGCTTCTGTGTTGGTTTGTTTTGCTCTGACTCCTTCTAGCCCCTCAACCAAGGAATCATGGCCTCCTCCTGGAATCCCAGCCTGGAGGTCAAGACCTTTGGAAGAGACGATGTCTTGCCCCTCATTGGGTCAAAATCCCCTACTGGGACACCTCAACCTTCTTTTACAGTTTTTGTGCTATTTTCACATTATGTTTCTGGTTGATACTGATTGAAAACTCCCTTGACCACCCAAAGCTCCTCCGTGAGCCAAGTTAACCTTACAGCCTTCTGACTTGAATGAATAGGTTTTCTGTCTCTGAAATTCCCCCTCCTCTTCCTCTTCTTGCTTTCTGTTAGAACAAGAAATCACCAATTCTTATGCCTCATTAAATGGTTTATTCATAGAGTTGTTGACTGAAAAAATGCCCAACCTAAAAGTGGAGAACTGTCTTTTATTTGGCAGACAAACCTGAGGGTTTAAGCCTGGACATAGCATCTCAGCTTGAAGAGACTGTTCCGAAGAGGTAAGCGAGGAGCCAGGATACATAGGAGTTTTTGCAACAAAGACCAGGTGGTTGGAACATCAAAAGGTTACTATTAATTAAGGAAAACCAGACATCCCAGGTTAAGGTACTTAGTGCTTTTTTGTGTATGTGAAGATGCAAGAGTCTGGTCTCTTTGAAATCATTTCATTGATATGTACCTCAGCTATCTGGGGCCAGCATCCTGTGTTTTCTCATCCTGAATTTCTTCAGATGCACCAAGGGAGGGATGCGGCATGGCAGCAGCCGCTAATTGCTAGATGGAGGGAGGTATACTGCCTGCATCCCGCGTTCCCATAGGGCTCACCACTGGGTCGGCTATAATGGGATGACTTGGGCTACAACATCCTTTGTTTACTGATGTGGCAAGCAATATTTTTCATTCATAGGGTGCATCTCAAACTTTGATGTGCATACAAACCACCCCAGGGTTCTTATTAAAATGTAAAACCTGTTTCATGTAGGTCTGAGCTTGCACTTGAGATTCTTTTGTGAGGAGGAAAATGTTGACCCTCTTGGGGTTCTTGACTGGGTCTGAAAAAGACGGATGATCAGGAGGGAAGCACACAAATATATTTATTATAAATTTTATGTAACATGGGAAATTTCATGAGGAAGCAAAGACCTGAAGAGACAGTTAAACCTGAATCTTTTTTTTTTCTGGGTTTGGTGAAGAGTGGACAGTCGTGTAGAAATAAATCAAAAAGTGTGAGGCAAGTGTACCAACTGTGGTGTCCCAAGGACGAAAGAACAAGGTGAATGAGAAGGGTCTTGGAATGTAGGAACAGAGAAAACCAGATTCTATCGCTCTCCCCCGGCCCCACGCCACGTGGTAACTATTGAGGAATTTTTGGACCCTCCTGAGTAGTATGGCCTGTCTCCCCTTCTACCCCAGATCCCCATATAAGGGAAAGGTATTTGCCTTACTCTTCTCCCGCCCAGTGCACATAGCTCCTCCAATCAGCAAATGACTCGCAAGACCCCTACCCCACTCCTTATCCCCTGGCTATAGAAACAAACCAAGAACCCACATCCAAGGTCGGTTCTCCCTGACTGTCAGGAAGCTGGCCCACTATACTGGCAGCGACTGTCCCCTCCTCCACTCTAATAAGCTTATTCTCCTTTCATTCTGTCTCCTGTCTGGAAATTCTTTTCCAAGCCACACACAGACCACGACACAAACTAGGAGAAACTTGGCAAAATCTTTTGGTTCAGATTCTTCTCAGTGTTTCTGTGCCTTTGGAGACAGGTATGTTCTTTGCTCCAGGCATAGGGAAATCATCTCTCACATAAAGGTTCTGTGTCCAGGGCAGACGGGTGAGAGGGAAGGTCAAAGTGACCTTGCCATTTCTGCTGCTTTCTCAAGCTCCTCCAGCTAAAAAAAAAATCTCAATATGCCAAGGTTCCATATTTTAGGGTAGCGTGTCCTTCACCCCATCGATCTGCACTTTTGACAAGTTTCCAAATGATGAGTCCAGGTACTCCTGGGAGGAAAACCACATTTTGAGTGCCAGGAATCTCTACCATTCCACTAGGTGGCACTTGTGGTAAAGAATCCGCCTGCCAATGCAGGGGACACAAAAGAGGCAGTTCCAATCCCTGGCTCAGGAAGATGCCCTGGAGCAGGAAATGGCAACCCACTCCAGTATTCTTGCCTGGAGAATCCCATGGACGGAGGAGCCTGGTGGGCTACCGTCCCTGGGGTCACAAAGAGCTGGACACGAGTGAAGCACTAACACCACTACAACAGTAGCAAAACCCTCATTAAATGACTTCACCTAAAGCAAAACAAGGCCTCTACTTCTTAGTATTTAAGACACCAGTTCGTATTGCTCTGGTCTTCTGCCCCTCCTTTGGGTCAGTGGATGAGTCTGCAATTCAGATTGATGGTGACTTTGAGTCCTGTTTACTCAACCTAATGGTAAGCTGTTACGTATCTGGTTACACGTTACTGATGTACCGCGCATAATCTAACATGTGGTTTCCCCATTCCTTCAGTGAAGTTGTATCAGGCTTGGTTTCTTCATTAGACAATAGAGGGCGCAGGGCACGCGACACTTTAGGGACCCAGGAAAATGTTTACATTTCTGTTAAAACCAGAAGAAAAAAAATATTTAAAACGAACTTTTAGTGTTGGATAAAATGTTTTAGTTTTTAATTCAGCCACGATTGTATTAACAGTTGTCTTTATTTCAGTGGCAAGTCCCTCTTTCTCTGAGACCGACCACGTGTCTTACTTGTGTGGAGTCAGTGCTGGGCTGGGCGAGAGGGACCCCTCTGGCCTCGAGACCTGGGCACTGCTTCTCTGGGTCACTGTCTTGAGCCAGACTCTGGAGTGGCTCTGCCCAGCCCTGTTCAGAGATGCTCTCAGGGGAGCCCTTTAGTGACGCACATGGTGCCTTCATGTGGGAACCTCAGGAGACCTTTGCCTTCTAGCTGCTTCGGGCTCTTGTGTTGGAGGCCTTGCTATAGTCAGTGGAGTGGCCAGATCCCAGGGCCCCGCTCCTCCTGGGCGCATCCTTCCTCTCGTCCTTCATAGCCACCAGACTGTTCGGTTACATTAAAGTAAAGGTATTTGAGAGAGAGAGGAAAAAAAAAAAAAAAAACCAGAAACCTCGTCATTTCCAAGGACGGCTTAATTGCAGTGCCTTTTCCTTTCACATCCTTCTGTCCCCTAGGGTGAATTTCCAGCATTAAATAAACACTTCAAATATATCGGGGACTTCCCTGGTAGCTCAGATGGTAAAGAACCCACCTGAGATGCAGGAGACCTGGGTTCGATCCCTCGGTTGGGAAGATCCCCTGGAGGAGGGCGTTACAATCCACTCTAGTATTCTTGCCTGGAGGAAACCCCAAGGACAGAGGAGCCTTGCGGACTACAGTCCATGGGGTCACAGAGTCAGACACAACTGAGTGACTAACACATTTCAGTGGAGCTGTAAAATATGAATTTTAATACTTTAATGGAGTAAAGGCCAATGAAAATCATAATGTGGCCTTGGTCACATTCTAAAGGTCATGAATTAGTAGATGACATCATAGAAAGCAAAACAATGGTACTTTTTGTGAGATTTAAAAGTTAGTTGGTTGACAGAGTTGGTTTTGGGCTTCCTGGGGGCTCAGTAGTAAAGAAACTGACTGCTGATGCTGAAGATGTGGTGTGATCCCTGGGATGGGAAGATCCCCTGGAGAAGGAAATGGCAACTCAGGCCAGTATTCTGGCCTGGAGATTCCCATGGACAGAGGAGCCTGGTGGGCTACAGTCTGTGGGGTCTCAAAGAGTCTGACAAGACTTAGCGACTAAACAACAGCAAAGACTTGGTTTACGAACCATCATCTGCCAGTGTTGCTTGTAACCCCGACAGGCATCTTATGCAGCCTGGACGCACTTAGGAGCAGCCCGTGGGCTGTCAACACTGATGGTCAGAGCCAAAGTCAACAACTCTGCCCCATGGAGCAAGTGAGAAGGCTTGCTGTTCCTAAGAATGGCCTGGGAGCCAGAACAAGTCCTGATGCCCAGACCACACCCATGCCCGGGCAGCCAGGACTCGTGGGCATCAGCTGGGTGTTGAAAATTCCCTTCATGATTCCAAGGTGCGGCCAAGTTTGAGACCCAGCGGTTCAGTTTCCCCCAGGGAGAGACTGTAGGGCCTTGTTTCACAGGGTTCACTCCACAGAGCCCTGGTTCCTCAAACTTTGACCCTGCCAAGGCTCGTTGAAAGATTTTCCCTAGAAAAAAGGGATTCTGGAGTCAAATATATTCGGGAAACATAAAAATAAAAGTAAAGCAGTTGCCTTTATTGTGGGATGCCTGGGAGAATTGATATTTGTTGAAATAAATTTCTAGGTCCAAGATACAGCCACTCCAGTCCAGGGTGCCACATCAGCAAACCGAAATTTCGATAAGTTTAGCATCTCTATAAGTCCCCCCACTGGACCAGAGAGCAATGTATCTGGTCAGTATTCCCCCAAAGCCAAGCACATTCTTAACTCTAATTTTCTTGTACCTTCTTACCTCAGACAAGGTTACTATATGGTCTTCGTCAATCAGATATTATCTAATTTCCTCTTTCTTGTTCTTTATCGTTTATCCCGTAAAAGCTTCCTGCCTTCTGCTCATTTTGCAGTTCTCCAAAAGGAAACTGTCCACATCATGAATAAAGTTTGCTGGTATCACATAACTGTCCTCTTTAATCACTTTTTACCACTTACTAATATGAACTGAAATTTCCTAAGAGAGGGTATGCAGCATTTTGAAGAGTAGCAAAATATTCTACCCCAAAATATTCCTCTTTGGCATAAGGATTATTTTGAGTTGAGTATTTTGAGAAAGAGCAGATACAGCAGAAGTTCTGAAAATGGAATGGAAGTTATCCTTTTGAAAGGGAAATTTCCATGTATAAAGGAAATTGCTATTTATAAATTTGTCTCGCTTTCTCTACCAGGAAGAGAGAGATGGCTTTAAATCTTTCACAGGAAACTTCTATCAGTGGAGAAGGCTCTGAGCCGAATATTCAAAATAACTAGGATCTTCTCTGTAACTAGCCTTTCCCACCCCACATACCCTTTCTTTAGCTACAGATGGTATTGAAGCTGGTGGCTCAGGCCACCTTCAGAAATTACTTACTTTTCCCTGAGTGTGTATATGTAACATGTATATCTCATACTTCTAAATGAAATCAACCCTGACTATTCATTGGAAGGACTGATGCTGAAGCTGAAGCTCCGATATTTGGCAACCTGATGTGAACAGCTGATTTATTCCCTGATGCTGAGAAAGATTGAGGGCAGAGGGGGAAGAAGGTGGCAGGGGATGAGATGGTTAGATAGCGTCACTGACTCAATGAACATTGAGCAAACCCCAGGAGACAGTGAGGGACAAGGAGGCCTGGTGTAGTACATGGGGCTGCAGAGAGTCGGACACGACTTTGAGACTGAACAACAAGAACAAAAATCTCACCTATGAGGCTTCCCAGGTGGCTCAGAGATAAAGAATCCACCTGCCAATGCAGAAGACGCAGGGGATTCGGGCTTGATCCCTGGTTTGGGAAGATCCCCTGGAGGAGGAAACAGCAACCTGCTCCAGTATTCTTGCCTGAAAAATCTCATGGACAGAGGCGCCTGGTGGGCTAGAGTCCCTGGGGTTGCAAAGAGTTGGACACGGCTGAGCAACCGAGCACACGCACATCTCATATATACATCCATATTTCTGCAACAGCTTATGCTGTGAAAGTGCTGCACTCAATATGCCAGCAAATTTGGAAAACCCAGCAGTGGCCACAGGACTGGAAAAGGTCAGTTTTCATTCCAGTCTCAAAGAAAGGCAACGCCAAAGAATGCTCAAACTACCGCACAATTGCACTCATCTCACAAGCTAGCAAAGTAATGCTCAAAATTCTCCAAACTCGGCTTCAACAGTACATGAACTGAGAACTTGAAGATGTTCAAGCTGGATTTAGAAAAAGCAGAGGAACCAGAGAGCAAATTGCCAACATCTGTTGGATCATAGGAAAAGCAAGAGAATTCCAGAAAAACATCTACTTCTGCTTCATTGACTGCACTAAAGTCTTTGACTGTGTGGATCACAACAAACAGGAAAATTCTTAAAGAGATAGGAATACCAGACCACCTTACCTGGCTCCTGAGAAATCTGTATGCAGGTCAAGAAGCAACAGCTAGAAACGGACATGGAACAACAGACTGTTTCCAAATTGGGAAAGGAGTATGTTGAGGATGTAAATTGTTACCCTGCTTATTTAACTTATATGCAGAGTACACCATGAGAAACGCGGGGCTGGATGAAACACAAGCTGGAATCAAGATTGCCGGGACAAATATCAATAACCTCAGATATGCAGATGACACCACTCGTACAGCAGAAAGTGAAGAGGAACTAAAGGGCCTCTTGATGAACATGAAAGAGGAGAGTGAAAAAGTTGGCTTAAAACTCAACATTCAGAAAACAAGATCATGGCATCTGGTCCCATCACTTCATGGCAAATAGATGGGGAAACAATGGAAACAATGAAAGACTTTATTTTCTTGGGCTACAAAATCACTGCAGATGGTGACTGCAGCCATGAAGTTAAAAGACGCTTGCACCTTGGAAGAAGTTATGACCAACCCAGATAGCATGTTAAAAAGCAGAGACATTATTTTGCTGACAAAGGTCTGTCTAGTCAAAGCTGTGGTTTTTCCTGTAGTCATGTATGGATGGGAGAGTTGGACTCTAAAGAAAGCTGAGTGCCTAAGAATTGATGCTTTTGAACTGTGGTGTTGGAGAAGACTCTTGAGAGTCCCTTGGACTGCAAGGAGATCCAACCAATCCATCCTAAATGAAATCAGTCTTGAATATTCATTGGAAGGACTGATGCTGAAGCTCTAATAGTTTGGTCACCTGATGTGAAGAACTAACTCATTTGAAAAGACCCTGACGCTGGGAAAGATTGAAGGCAGGAGGAGAAGGAGACAACAGAGGATGAGATGGTTGGATGGCATCACTGACTCAATGGACATGAGTTTGAGCAAGCTCTGGGAGTTGGTGATGGACAGGGAAGCCAGGTGTGCTGCAGTCCTTGGGGTCACAAAGAGTCAGACACGACTGAGTGAGTGAACTGAACTGATGGAAAAACCCCAACTTTTTGGCTAACCCGATGTATATGAGATATATATGTTAATAGACTTCAGTTTGTTCTTCCCTTGTTGATCTTTTATTACAGGGGTCTCAACTCAGATGAGTAGAGGAGAAATGATTTTTCCTTCTCCTCAATTTCCCAAGTTTATCTGATCAGTCTTCACCTTCCCCCACTCATTTGCGAGGCTTCACAGAGGAAGCGTTGGGAAGTGCTAACCTAGAGTTATATTTTACTAAGTAAAATTTAAACCCTCTACAGTTGCCTGTTTGGCTTTTGGGTTTGGGGAAGATGTGTTCCTGGCATCCAACTTGGAATTCAGAATTCACTTGCTGCAAAACAACACAGCTAAATGTAGTTGAAACAGTATGATTACAGCTGTAATTTGGATGTTTGGGGGTAAAACAAGCTTTTGTGATCTATTCCGGAAACCACACCACCAGAGATAGAGGAGAGGATCATTAGGGGAGAATCCACCCGGGGTGCATGCAGATTAGATGCACATGTGTGGAGTTCAACCCAGGCTTAACTGAAGAGCTGATTCTGCTGTCATTCTCAAAGCAAAGTTTTTAATCAGATATAACACATGCACCCACTTTTTGAATGACTGAATGTAACATGAATGTGTCTTACTTATCGCCCCCTTGGGTGCCTCCAAACTCTGAGACATTCTTTCATGCTGTATTTTTCTTAAGAAGAACAACCACCACCACCACCAAGTAAATGTCTTACAATTAGAACCAACTTTAATTACTTTTTGCTATGAAGTTTTGCTTGCTTATAAATTCTTCATCTGCTGCTCCTAATTCAGCTGAGATTTCAGAGGCTGAAGGGATATTCTGACTTTACTGAGAGACAAGGCAACCATACGAAAATTTTTTTAATGGTTTTAATCTTCACTATAGCAGCGCCTACCCAAGGAGTGCCAAGAGATGAAAACAAAACTGGAAACAGAGCTATCTCGTACGTGAACCAACACAGATCTTTAAGAAGAATGATTTGGAATGCTTTCTCTGTAAGGGATGGAAATTTTTGTCGTAACAGCTTGAGAGTGAAAGAAAAAGCCATTTGTCAATGGATTCATTTTAAAACTCAAGCTGTTAGCTGGGTGGCAGTCTCCCCATTAGAAATTATATGTTAACTTGTTTTTTTTTTTTTCCCTGAAGAAAAAAGGTTAGCTGTTGTCAAAATGGTCCTGATAATCTTAATCTGTGTTTGATGGAGCAAAATAAAAATCAATGCTAGACTGGGCCAGATAAATTGAACAAACTCTTTTTTTAAAAGCACAGATATTTTATTAAATAAGAGTAAAATCAGACTGCATCAGTTCATGGGGGCTTGTTTCAGACATTTAAATCCATATGACACAGGGAAGCTGAGCATTTGTCATGATAATTCCTCATATGGCTGTTTTCTCTTACCATTTAGGAATGGAATTTGGGATAAAAGTTGAAGTATTTAGAGGTAAAAAGGTAAAATTTTAAAAACAATTTGGAACCGGGGCTTTGTAACGTGTCAACTTGGCTAGGTTGATCTATATTTCCCAGAATTCCCTTTCCTACAGGTTTCTGATTAGGGAGGACCACAGAGGATGTTCTTGGGAGGCTCTGAAGGCAGAAGGATGCAGCAGTCATCCTGCAGGTCCTGTGTGTCCTCCCTGAGCAGCAGGCTCACCTCTCACTTTGTCCGCATGAGGGATGCTGGGCTGCAAGCCCTTCACCTTCCCGGAGATCCTCCTTCAGCTTCTCTGATCCCTTGGCTGGGTGCATGTTCAGTTAGGGCTCTGGTTTTTGCAGGATTCCTGCTTCTAACAAGGTTGGTGGCATCAAGAATGTTGTGAGTCTATGACTTGCAGACTTCCGCTGCTCTCTGAGGACTTGCCATCTGTCTACCTTTGTGTGGTTGCAGCCTTGATCACCTCCATTTTAAGTCAGTCGACCTTTCTGACTCAGTCTTCAGTACCAAACACAAATATCGCATCCTTAGAAATACATGGAAACAAATACAGACATGCAGATATATAGACTTGCAGTAGTTCTCCCTTTCTGATGAACTCTGATACACATGCCTACTCTCTTATGTAAAAATATATATGTATACATTTATACACATATAAAAATATGTAATACTGGTAAATATGTGTAATATTATACCTCTTTACATATGAGGCTTCCCAGGTGGCGCTAGTTTTAAAGAACCTGCCTGCCAATGTGGGAGACCTTGGTTCGATCCCTGGGTCAGGAACATCCCCAGGAGGAGGGCATGACAACCTATTCCACTGTTCTTGCCGGGAGAATCCCCATGGAGAGAGAGGAGCCAGACAGGCTACAGTCCATGGGGTCGTAGAGTCGGACACGACTGAAGCTGCTTAGCATGCGCTCATGCTCTTTACATATAATGCAGGAACCTACAACAGTATATTTCCATTGTCTCTTGCACTTTTTTTTCATTTACAAACACGGATTTATTTGGCTGCGTCGGGTCTTAGCTGCGGCGTGAGGGACCTCGGTGCATCGTGTGAGATCTTTTGTTTTGCTACGCATGCGCTTGTTGCAGGACCTGGGCTCCTCCAGTTGCGGTGCGCAGGCTTCTGTGTAGTTGTGGGGCACGGGCTTAGTTCCCCAATGGCACGTGGGATCCTAGTTCCCCATCCAGGGATAGAACTCATGTCCCCTACATGAGAAGACGGATTCTTAGGCAGTGGGCCACCAGGGAAGTCCCTCTCTTACACCTTGTGTTGTCATTTCCACCCACTTTACTCTCAGATATGCTACCAAGCCAATAGAATGTTATTAATTTTAATAAATGGGTAATTATATTTTAAAGATAGAAAAATGCCTTTTATGCTTACTCAAGTAACGATCATATTCAGTGCTCTGTCCTCCTTTTGATAAAACCAAGTGTTCACCTGGTACCTTCTGCACAAACGACTTCCTATAATATTTCTTGCAATAGAATTCTGATAGAAATATATTCACTTAGCATTTGTTTTTCTGAAAATATATTTTTTGTTTATTTTTTTACTGAGTGAAAAATTCTGGGTTGAAAAAAAATTTTTTTCTTACAGTGCTTTATAAAAATACTGCCTCACTGTCATCTGGCTTGTATAACTTCAGATGGGAAGTCTGATGTCATTATTATCTGTTTCTCTCTGATCATAAAAAGTATCTTTCCACTTGGTGGTAGAGCTCAGTTACTCAGTTGTGTCTGACTCTTTTTGACCCCATGGTCTGTAGCCTGCCAGGCTCTGCTGTCCATGAAATTTTACAGGCAAGAATACCAGAGTGGGTTGCCATTTCCTCCTCCAGAGGATCTTCCTGACCCAGGGATTGAACCTGTGTCTCTTGTGTTTCCTGCATCAGCAGGCAGATTCTTTAACACTGGGCCCCCTGGGAAGTCCTATCTTTTCTCTTAGGCAGTTTTTTAATATGTATTTTTCTTTGCCATTAGAAATTATATTATTATATACCTTGTTATGATTTTCTTCAAGTTAATTTTGCTTGGCTTTTATCAATTTGAAGGTTTATAACATTCATCAAATTTGGAAAACATTATAGATAGCCATTTTTTCTTCAAATATCTTTTCTGCCCTCTGCCATTTTCTATTGGGATTCCATGCCTGTGTATTAAACCAGCTAATTTGTTCCATAGTAAATGATGGCCTGAACTTTTTTTTCCTGTCCCTTTTCTTTTTGTTTCACTTTAAATAGTTTTTGTTGCTTTGCATTCACATTCATTTATCCTTTCTTCTGTAGCACCTATTTGATATTAATTCTGTCTAGTGCATTTTTCATTTCAGATATTTTATTTTTCATCTCCAGATGTTCTATTTGGGTCTTTTGATATGTTATAGTTCTTGCCTCATCACACTCTTGTTTTCTAATACCTTCTTGAACATGTGTAGACTATTGATGATAGCCACGTTATCATCCTTTTTGCTAGTTTTAATATGGCTCTCATTTCTGGCTCAGTTTCTACTGATTACGTTTTCTCGTGCTCTTTGTTAGCTTCTGATGGACACAGGGCATTATCATTTTTTTGTTCTTGAGTGCTAGATTTTTTTTCTGTATTCTATTATTAGTGCTGCATTTTATTCTATCAGTTGGTTAGATTGCTTGGGATTGGTTAGATATTTCTGAGCTTGCTTTTAAGCTTTGTTAGGGGTCATCCAGGAAACTTTACTAAATACTAAAGCATATACTTTAGTAAAGTATAAACTTTACTAAATACTAAAGCAACACTCTGAGGATTTTACCCACGGCCCCATGCGTCACAAAGTCTTCCCATTCTGCATGGTGAGGGGGTGGGGTGGGGAGGGGAACAAAGCTAGTCCCAACTCTGTGGACTTGGGGAATCCTCCTGCCTCCACTTTTGGTGATTCTTATTCTGGACACAGTTTCTTCTCACATATTCACAGGTCAACGTGCGAGCATTGAACACTTCAGTCGTGTTCAACTCTTTGTGCCCTTATGGACTGTAGCCCACCAGGCTCCTCTGTCCATGGGATTCTCCAGGCAAGAATACTGGAGTGGGTTGCCATGCCTTCCTCCGGGGGACCTTCGCAACCCAGGGATGGAACCCACGTCTTTTACATCTCCCACATCAGGCAGGTTCTTAGCACTAGCGCCACCTGCGAAGCCCCCACTGGTCAACATTCAGCCCAAGATTTGAAGGCTGTCCTTTGGCAGTCTCCAGAATTCTCTTTCTCTCAGTAGCTCTTTCCCTTCTAGTATTTTACCAGGAAAATTCTAGTCACTTTTGCCTTTCCAAGTTTCCATGTCTTTTTCCTCAACTCAGGGAGACCACTGGACTCCATTGGGATTCCCCTTTGATCCTGCTGGTAGCTCAGCTGGAAAAGAATCTGCCTGTAATGCAAGAGACCCTAGTTCGATTCCTGGGTCAGGAAGATCACCTGGAGAAGGGATAAGCTACCCACTCCAGTATTCTTGGGTTTCCCCGGTGGCTTAGCTGGTAAAGAATCCGCCTGCAATGCAGGAGACCCTGGTTCAATCCCTGGGTTGGGAAGATCTTCTGGAGAAGGGAGTGGCTACCCACTCCAGTATTCTGGCCTGTAAAATTCCATGGACTGTATAGTCCATGGGGTTGCAGAGTCGGACACAACTGAGCAACTTTCACTTCTGTCCTGCAGCCTAGAAACTGTTCCCAGCTCATAAATTGGGACAATCTTAGGGCTTATTTCATTTGTTTTCTTCCTCTCAGGGAAACTGTGTTTTCAATTACCTACTCTCTAAAAGTACATTATGTCATATATTCTGACCATCCTTTAGCTATTTAAGGCAGGAAGGTCTCTGTTAATCCATCTTGGCTAGAAATGTCCAGCAGTTGTTCTGGGTAGTATAAAAATATTTTATAAAATGAATTTTTAATTTTTAAAATTTTACTTCAAAGAAATAAAGACGTAATTACAACTAAATGAGTAATCTTAGAATTCTAGTTTACATTTCTAACTTTAACTCACAGTAACTGAAGTATAAAACTCTCATGGGGAATTTAAGTTAATAAACCATCACCTTTTCTCAGTTTTGTGCACCAACAGTGAATCCTTCAAGCTCCATGAACTTGGTTATAATTTCCACTCCATAGGAATCTGTCAGATCAGTAAGCTTCTAGCCTCTGTTCCTCCCTGAGCTGTGTAAATTTAATTTTAGGAAGTAGAATGGAAAATGAGCCCTTTGTCCTTACTGTAGTGATGGATTAGGTCAACCCCAAATCTAATAGTGCTGAAAACCCAGTAACTTTCTTCTGAAGACCATATAACAAACAGCTAATATTAGTAATACTTAGATAGCAACAGGGAAGTGATTAGACAATTCTATGTGTATTGAATTTCTGGCATTGTATTTCACAATGAATTTGTAAAATTTTTGCACATACGTTATTTTATGCCTCATCTATTGGCTGCTTTTGTTTAAATATAATTATAAATGTTTTTCTTTTTTCAGAAAGTTAGCTTAAAATGTAAATTTTCGTTTTACAGTAAGTATCCAAACATTGGTACTGATTGTATTGAAGTGTGTACTGATTTCAAATATTTTGAGTTGCCTCCACTATCTGGGTACAACCCTTTCCATGAACGTTTTCCATTTTCTCTTACCCTTCTGACTTGGCTTCATTGAGAACTCAAAAGGCCCTGTGCCTAAGCTCTGCAAGGGAAGCTAGAGAGGACTTGGTGAAATTTTCTGAGAGAACTTCCCTGGTGGCTCAGATGGTAAAGAGTCTGCCTACAATGCAGGAGACCTGGGTTCTATCCCCGGGTCAGGAAGATCTCCTGGAGAAGGAAATGGCAACCCACTCCAGTATTCTTGCCTGGAGAATCCCATGGACAGAAGAGCCTGGTGAGCCCCAGTCCATGGGGTTGCAAAGAGTCGGACACTAATTTCATGCTGTTCTCTTAATCCACTAACCACATTGTACTATAATCCTCATTCATCCTTCCCCAATATTTCATCCCTTTTAAAGAAAAGGCTTTTATGACTTCAAAATCCTTTAGAAATTAACTTTTGTGTAACTCTTTTATTCTCCCCAAGTTACTTTGAAACTTTTATTATCTCTCTCAAATCATAAACACAGCATTTCTTTTCCTTTCAAAAACAATAAAAATGTTTATTTTATTTATTTATTTATTTTATTTATTATTTCTCTTTGAATCATATTTTCAAAGTTTAACACAGTGTTTGGTAAAAACATAACAGTCTTAATTTATACCAATGTTTATAAACCACTTCACTCAATGGCCACTTGTATCATTGAAAACCTATTTAATAAGCTTAAATATTTCAACTATTAAAAAGTTTTCTCTTTAATAAGGACTTTTAATCAGTCCTTGCTATAATAAACAAACCAACACGTTTGGGAATATTAGGTAGTCCTAGTACGATACATTTTTGCTTTTTTGATATTTTTAATTTGTCAATCTTTTTTGTAAGTGCATACATGATGCCTTATAAAGATTGCCAATTGTGGTAGAGACTGCTATTTTCCTGAGCAATATCTGTTCTACTGCCTTTCTTTAGAAAATCAGAGAAATAACCCTGATTTTAGTCACTTGGGATAAATGTTACATTTCCCAACTCTTTTTGCAGGTAGACGCAGCTATGGGACTAAGCCCCGGTCAATGTGGTATAAACAGAAGCATCGCTGGGGATGTACAAGATGCTCCACGGGGAGGTACGCAGCCGTTTTTGCTTCTGCTTGTCCTTCTTCATGATAGCCTGGAATTGAGACTGATGGAGCTCTGGTAGTTGTCCGTCTTGGACTATGAAACAAAAATAAAACGGAAGCCAGGGATTAGGGAGGTAGAACAAGAAGAGAGAAGGGGCCTGGGACCTTGAACATCATGAAGCTGTGACCCCAGCCTGGATGGCTGACCCTTGGCCTCCTCCTAAGAAAGAGAGAGGAAACCTCCTCTTTTCTCACCATGGAAACATCCCCTCTGGAAGGGCTCTGGGTAAGAGGGGGCAGAGCTGAACTTGCTCAGCTAGCCTTGAAGAGAGGCACCTGTTCTGCATAGGGAAGTGCCTCCAGGTAGAAGGAGGAGGGCTGACGCTGCAGGAGTTGGCACAGTGCCCTGCCTTGCACAGGTGTTTGTGGACAGAGAGACCAGCTGACTTTGGAGTTAGATGGACCTGGGACTTGACCCTGATCCACCAACTATATGACCCTTTGGACAAACTGACTCAAAGTCATTATATCTCAGCTTTCTCATCTGCAAAGTCAGGACAATAAAACTTCCCACAAAGAGTTGTTATCAGGACCAAACGGAGGAGTGGAAGTCCAAAGCTTCACTCAGTGCTGGGTGAGCACTGAGAATCTGCCAGCAAATACTCCAACCACCCAGAGAAGAGCGATGTGCATCTGGATTGTGGCAGGGAGATACCTCAGTCAGCTCAGGTTATTATAATGAGTTACCACACACAAAGGGACTTATACACCAACATTTCCTTCTCACGATCCTGGAGGCTGGAAGTCCAACATCAAGGC